>NC_057396.1:47795820-48095820 GCF_019320065.1 Cervus canadensis | reverse complement strand
TTTATAGTTCTCCTCCTCCTCTCCCTCCTTTCCTCTTCTCTCCCTTTCTCTCACCTTCTTCTTTGGGGGGAGGGGGCAGAATAGCAGTTAGGCTCCCTTAGCATCATAGTCCATGCTCTTGGGACATGCCCATCTTGAGAATCCCCTTTGTTCTACAGACAAGTAAACTGTCTCTGGTTGAAGTACAGCTCAAACGGCTCCTTCTAGACGTGTGCAAACCTACGCTCCTTGACTTCCCCACAGTATCTGCTTCTCCCGGACCACATTTCATGATTAGCTGTACAATCCAGAATCTTGGGGGAATCTGCTGTAGACGTCTTCCTCAACTGACTCACATCTCCACTTCCACTTAGTTTCTAATTCTTATCAATGCTCTCTTCTCATTAATGTATTTTTCTCCATTCCATCCTCATTGCTGCTTATTTCCCAAGCATGTTTGACCACAACATCAGTTTCTCCAGTTTTTCACAGAACAAACTATGAATCTACAGGTGGAAAGATAAATGGCATGATTCCAAGGAAGAGGACAGGACACCTTTTAGTAGTGCCTTGTGTGGTAACTACACAGTAGCTCTCACATCCTCCTGAGTACCTCATCAGGGTATGCCCAAGCTGTGGTGTGACCCGAGAGAGATTTGTGACTGTATGGCAGCCTGCTTTAAATGGGGGGTAGGGTAGAAGAGACCCACTGTCTTTAAAACAATGGGATTTTAGTTCAGGAAGAGATCTTCACTTAGCCTTCTAATTTTACAAAATAAGAAACTAAGGCCCAGAGACTTGGCAGTAGTTACAGCAAATTGAAGGAAAGCCTGGGCTGAAGCCTGAACCCCTTCTCTTCCAGCAAAGCACCCTCTTTACTCTGCCTCCAGTTCCTTGTAAGAACAGCTCCATGTTACTGAATGGGTCCTTGTTGAGTGTCTTGTAGACAAAAGACCTAAAGCCAAGAGAGGTTTCATGATGTGTCAGCCAGACCAAGTCAGGATGGAGGGCCACAGGGAAGAATCTCCAGCAACACTCCACTGGAGATCCAAAGCCAAGGTCCCCTGGCACCGTCCCTTCAACTCAGAGAGAAGGTGACGTTCCTAGAAAGACTTGCCCTTTCTGAACCTCAGGATCCCTTTGTATAAAGTAAGAGAGTGGGGCTACCTGATGATCGCTCAGTTTCCATAGAATCATTCCATGTTGGGATTCTCTAAGGACATAGCCTTGTTCCTAAGTGATTTATGTTTCAAGTTTTTCCTATGAACTTAGGATCTGACTCTTTTCCAGAAATTCAAAGGCAGCGTAGTTTGTGTGAATGGCTGATTGTGAACTTCTTGGAGCCTGACTGCTCAGCCCCCGCCCCAGCTTCTGTCCACCCTGCTGACTAGACGTGGCCTGGGTTCCAGGTCGATGTGAATCTTTTTGATCCTGACTTCAGTCTTTCAAGCAGCGGTGGCCCTCCCCCAAGTCCCAGGAGGGGAGAAAAAGCCAGCTGTGTAGAGCAGAGTTTTTTAGCATCTCAGAAAAGGAGGATCTCGGAATGGTGTTTTGTATGAGGTTTCCACCTTAAAACTTGACAGGGAAGAAGAGCATGGTGGAGAGCAATCCATAAAGGGAGAGAGATATAAGGAGGAAAGAGAGAGTAAGGGAGAAAGCAAGACAGAAGCAGCAGCAGCAGATGCCCCAGGGTACTGAGTGAGGAGACTAAAAAGCAAGAAGAGAGAGTGCAGTGTAGAGCAAGCAGATTGAGGGTCTCCCGCCCACGTGTACCTGCCTGTCTCATGGTACAGGGCTCAGAATCCCAGACTGTCTGAGTTTCAAGGGCCCCCTTAAGAGATCATCTGGTCCCAGCCTCTTATCTGTGACTCAGAGCCCGAGACACAGAGAAATGAAAGATGCCACGCATGCAGCCCTATGCGCCAGGACTGAGGGAGCTGCCTCTGGGGCCAGGGCTGTCTGGGTGGAGCCTGTACTCTGTCTGTTCCCATCTGTGTTTCCAGCCTGGATTCGGCCCATGCTTGTCTGGGGAGTCGTGACTGGGACCTGCTGCCTCCCAGCGATGCTGTTCTGCCAACTAATTGGAAGTTTCTCTTATTGCCTTGGTACAGGATATACTGCGGGGACACCATACAAGGTCCCACCGACCCAGAGTAATACTGCTCCGCCCCCCTACTCCCCTTCACCCAACCCCTACCAGACGGCCATGTATCCAATCAGAAGTGCCTACCCCCAGCAGAATCTGTATGCCCAGGTAGGTACATGTAGAATCCTGGGTTCACCTCTTCTGCAGGTAAAGGAGCCACCAGCCTGGGTAGGTGGGGTGGAGGGGGAGGAAAAGAGAGTTTGTGGCTCTGATCAGCTGTCACTCTTGTGTCTCTGAAGCAGTAACCTTGCACCCTATACACACCCTCACTCTACCTCAGTCCACAGTCAGAGGCTCTTGTTATTATTTAGTAGAAGCATTTGAGAAGCTCTGGATTAAGATGATCCAGACCCTCTGTCTACTCTGCCCAGAGGTCAGCAGACCTGTGGGCTGTGATGGCAGAAAGCAGTCATGTGATCTAGGCAGTGGGGTGTCACCTCAGACCATTGTCTCCATCTTCAACCTTTTTGCCTAAAGGGAAATAGATGGTAAGAGACATTTGGGGAAGTGCTCTGCATTTAGGACATTTTTCCAGTATGTAAAATGGTAGCATTCACACCAGCACAGTACTTCCATGAGCAGAGCCTCAGACCTTGTGTCCCTGGGCCAGAGATTCTCAGACACCATCCCTTAAGGTTTGAGACAGGCTCCCCTCCCCTCTCTCCCCGCCTCTCCAAAAGCTGGTGTGACCTCAGCCCCTCTTCCTCCAGGGAGCCTACTATACACAGCCGGTGTATGCTGCCCAGCCCCATGTCATCCACCACACCACGGTCGTCCAGCCCAACAGCATTCCCTCTGCCATATACCCGGCGCCTGTCGCCGCTCCCAGGACCAACGGTGTGGCCATGGGAATGGTGGCCGGCACCACCATGGCGATGTCAGCAGGTAAGGGCAGCATCTATGTCAGTGTCCATCCCCTTCCTCCAGGAACTCACAACAGAGTGGAAGACACAGTCATGGAATCAGCTGTAGCATAACATGAAGAATCCTGTGCCTGGGAGTTCTAGGGACCCTCTAACTCTGTCCACAGGGCTGTAGAAGATTTCACCATGGAGGATGTAGTGAGCTAGGCCTTAGAAGATGAACAGAAGCTAATCAGAGAGATGAAAGAGGGAAGGGCAGTCCAGGGGAGAGAACATGAGTAAAGCACATTCACAGAATGGACATGGTCTAAATCACTTAGAAAATGAGAGCATGGAGTTGGAAGGGTGGCTGGAGCAGTTGTCAGAGATAAAGTCATGGAGAGTCTCGAATACCTAGGTAACAGGGAGCTAGCAAAGAAGTTTAAGCATGGGAGAGATAGGGTTTGTCTAATCATTCTCTCTGACTGTAAGGTGGAGACAGGCGGGTAGAGGGGATATGGGGGGAAAGCTGTGGTTTAGAGGAGAGATGATGATGCTAGGGCTCTGCTAGCTGCAGAGTTCCAAACAGGAGGGCACAGAGCAATGTTCTTCAGCAGCTGGGAGCTTCGGGACCTGTCCAGTAATTAATCGCGAGTCTTGGGAGAAACAGGAGTCTAGGAGGCCCCATCTCCATTTCTGGCTTACTCCAGAAGCCCTGAGGATGGAGTTAGGGAGAGACACCAGAGGAAGAGCAGGTTTGGGGAAGTCTTTGGATGAGTTGGCACTCAAAGAAGAGCATGAGAAGACAAGAGGGCTCTGAATAACCTTTAGAGACCCAACTTTCAGAGAATCAGCGAGGTCACCTTCTGGGGAAAGAGTACAAGGGCTTGAGAGAGCAGGAGGTGGGAGTTGGGATTTTTCTCTGCCCCTAATGTAAGCATTGAGGCCTCTCACTCCCCAGATCAGGTCAGCAAGCTGATGCAGATCTGCTGGGTGCCAGCCTTGTTGTTTGGGCCCTGGGGACCAAATACTGATAGATCAAACCAGAGGCCTACCCTTAGGAACAGTTTGGTTAGGGGAATGACCACCACCACATAAAGCAGCAGACACCTCTCAGTGGGATGTGCAGTGAGAGGAGCACACAGAGGAGAGTGAAAGGAGGCCACTGGAGACTGTCCTGGAGCGTCAGGAAGGTTTCCCCTGGGAGACCGTTCCTGGCAAGGTGGGGAGGGGCGGGCGGCAGCTCATGAGTGGGTGGGGAGCAGCTGTGTGAAAGATCATGGCTCATCCTCTTCATCCCAGCACCTGGGATGGCCTCATCAGGTTTCCTCTTTTCCTTCTGGATGCTCAGGTACCCTGCTGACTGCACCCCAGCACACCGCGATTGGGGCACACCCTGTCTCCATGCCAACATACAGGGCCCAAGGGACCCCTGCGTACAGCTATGTGCCCCCGCACTGGTAAAGCCTGCGCCCATCCAAGTGAGTGTGGCCCGGGTGGGAGAGGTGGGAGGGTGACCAACTAGCAGAACTATCTCAAAGCCCCTGGCTTGGGCTGCAGCACAGGTGTCAACAGGGGGTAGGTGACAGTTACTAGTTGCTTTCCTGCTCCAGGTTCAGCAGTATCACTCTTTATGATAGCTGTCATTTCTATATATTCTAGATACTTTACATATATTATCTCATGATCTGCACAGTAGCTCTGTGAAACAAGGATCTTCACTCTATTTTACAGATGAATACATAGTTTAGTATCATTTAACTAGTAAAAATTAAGCTGGGACTTGAATTCCAATCCTCTAATACTAAATTTTGTGCTGTTTACTGTATGGTCTTCAGACTTCTTCTAACTGTGGGCCTATCCTTCCAATGAACTTTTATCTAAGTCAGATGTTGGCTCTGACTGAGGCCAGGCAGAAACCCTGGGTCACCCTCGCCATCAGGCTCCCCCGTCCTCTGCAGATCCTGAGGCAGTACCAGTGACCTGTAGAGCTCCAGGGATGTCACTGAAAATCACTGCCATGCCTCCTTGTCTCCAGCTCTCGGCACTGGATGGGAAATGGGCCACTCCACTGGGAAGGCACTGAGGACTCCATTTAGGGCTCTCAGCATGAGGGGAGGGGGTCCAGGATCTTCCTGGAGGGCCTCAGGAATACCACTGTCACTAATGGCTTTCCCCTTCCTCCCCCAGACCTGGAGTCACACATTGTATGCAACTACTCGAGTCTTACACAGGTGCTGGAGCAGCTCCCTAGCAGCACCGCCTCTATTTGCAAGAAGAGACAACGGAAGTGCAAGGGTCACTTTATGCATCTTTAACGGTTTTGGTTTTTATTTTTGGTTTTTGTAAAAGCTGCTTTTTCTAATCTCCTGCCTCTCCCCACTGTCCCCCTCTGAGCCGCTGCCCTCCCAGCTCCACCCTTCTCCTACCTGACCAGGCACATCCTCTCTGCTCCTTTCCTTCCCCAAGCATCCAGCCCTGGGAGCCTAGTCTAGCGGCAGGCAGAGAGTGGGGTCTGTTGCAGTGGTTCAGCTGAAGGTGCAATTTCCTTTGAAGAGGATAGCGGATGTGACCCTTGGGTCCAGGGTAGGAACTCAGAACTGTTGAGCAAGCCACATCTCTGAGGGATGGTTTCTTTTTTATTTTTCTCAAGCAGGATTAGTTTAAGGCATTGCTGTATCCTGATACAAATGAAATATCTTCTGATATTTCTGAGAACCATCGCAACAGACCAAGAACAAAACCACCTGATTAGGTAGGAGTGTTCATAGCAGCTTAATAATACCCCAGATGAGAACCTGGGAAAACCAGATTTTTCCTTTGGGAGAACTTGAGGGAGGGTGGGGGGAGGGGGGCACTGTGGGAAGGCAGAGGGAAGAGAGTCGAGAGGCCCTTGCCTGCTGGCTTTGGCTTGTAAGGTCTCTGGCCAAATTGTCTGGGCCTGGACCCTCTAATTTGCACAGTGATGTTAACTGACCTGGCACTTCCTCAGAAGGTGATTATTGACCTCAGACCTGCCAAGCAGCTGCAGGATGGTGGGATCCCAGCCTCCCAAAGCCTCAGAGGCCACGTGCCCAGTGTACTCTAGACCTTGGCCTCTGAGCCTTCATGGATCCACTCTGGTGAGGAGCTTGCTCCTGAGTAGAGTGGAAACCTGTGGCATTTCTCTCCCTTCCCTTTGTCCTTCCCAGAGCCAGGGCTCACCTGTCTGTCCATGTCGCTGGCAGACAGGCTAAGTTCTCGGTTACCTTGTGCCATTCATGGCCAAAGTGAAGGAACCACATTCCAGGTGGGTGCTGGTGGCTCTGGAGGTCAGGATAGTGAAGGAAAAGCAATAGCAATAAACATTTCATCGACTCATGGAACTGAAGGGACCTTAGCAATCATCTCATCCATTCCCCTGTTTGACAGATGAGGAAGCTGAGGCCCAGAGAAGAGGAAAGGACTTCCCTAGACCTTGCAGTAAAATTAGCATTAAATGCAACCTTCCTGCCTGGGGCATGTTGCCCACAAAAATTTACCTAGGGATGGATTGGCTTGGCTTTGTAAAAATGAAGCCAGCAGTGCCCACACCTGATGAGCTCTGGAACAGTCTCTGGGCTTTTGTTTCTGCTCTTTTCCTCCATGGATTTCAAAGGCAGAGGTTGAAGACTTGGCCGAGGTTTGTGGGGGCAGGAACAGAAATTGCAAATGAGGAAATAGCATTTGGAAATTCTGTGAAGACCTCTGGACCTCTCATCCTATACCTGACTCCAGCCCTTGGAGGAGCAGGTGGACTGGCTGAAAAAGAGTCCATGCTGTTAAGACAGTAGCCCCTCATCCTGAGAGGAGAGAAGGAAACATGGGCTCTCTGGGGAGAAGAGGGACCCCTGGGTCAGGAGGCCCCATTGGTCTCAGCCAGGAGCCCAACTGTCTAACACTGCCCCCCTGCACCTGACACTTGGCTGGGCTAGCAGCCCCTTTGGGGATGGTTGGCGGGGGGTGGGGGGGGCAGCGTGCACAGGAACATTTTACTGTACAAAATGGGATCATTGATAACATTTAGAACTTCTAAGTAACTCGCTTCATTTTAAATTCATGCATACGTGGATATATCCCTACCCCTACCTCCCATGTCTCCCTAAAGGAGGAAGTAATCAGGAAACCCCTTGGCCAGGAGGACCTCAGAGGCTATCCGGCTGTTCCCAGGGGTGCACAGCCCAGCAGCATCCTCCACCTGGGAAGTGCAGGACCAGTAGGGAGAAGCCCCGCTGTTCTAAACGGTCTGCTCGGGGGTGCTGAAAAGGTTTTGGTTTAAAACAATAGAAAGTTTTCTAGTGTTAATCCTTTTTTCTTTTTTTGGCAAATACCTCCTCCTACTTCCTGGTTGTATAAGGGTGGGTGAAGGTTGTTTTAGATTATGTCATACAAGTTTAGAAAATGCCAAAATAATAATAATGATTATAATAATAATAGGAAACATTTGCATTTGTCAGGTGCTTCATAGACTTCAGAGCACTTCACAGCCTTTAATTTACTGACCCTGAGGGAAAGACAAGGTCAGAGTTATTTCACCCATTTGACAAATGAGGAAACTGGTCCTATTTAATAGCAGGAAAGGGAACTTGCCCCAAAGTGAGCAGAATGCTGGCACCCCAACAGGCTCCCCTGAACCCCGCTGCCTCCAGATGGGCTGGGGCAGAACCAGAGGAGGGGAAAACAGATCTAGGAATTACCTTTTTACCTTTGTCCATTCTGTACCAGTATGTATAAACTAACATCTAGTACCTCACAGTTTTTCACAAAGCAATTTCATATCTGTCATCTGGTTTAACCCCGTGAAACAGACGATTCTCTCATTTGATCCATGAGGAAACTGAGACTTGGAAAGGCAGAGTGACTTGCTTATAAGTGGCAGAGCCATTTGAATCCCAGTCTGCGGTCTCTTTCCCTCCAGTCTGACTCCACACACGGGCTTGTAGACTGAAACTCAATGCTGTGCACCCTCTCCTGGCCCTTGTATGTAATTCAAGATCAAGGACAGACCCCAAGGCAAAAACAAGGTATGGAAAGGCTGGGGTCTGGAAGAACCCAGGCACAGCACCCCTTTTGCGGTCTGAGCACTGGAGCCCCAGTTCAGCTGGCCTCACCCTCTTGCTTTGATGGAGATCCACAAGCCTGGCCAAGCTTGGGGAGTCATTGCAGAGGGACAGAGCCCAGGAGAACGAGGCAGCAGTGTGCCTGTGGTAGGATGAGCCCACGTGGTAGGATCACAGGCATCCATCACGAGGTACCATGAGCATCATCCACGGATACTGGATGGCCCAGTGGTCAAGCTGGACAGAAAGTCAGAGCTTGAGGGGCCCTGTCATTTTAGCAAGTCCAGCAAGCCAGAGAGGACAAGGGGTGTGCCCACATGACATTTGAGCTGCAGCATGGCACCAGCAAAGCCCTCTCTCCACCCCATTCCACTGCTTCCCACCAGTGCCACAAGCTTGGTGGGCAGGGTTGGGGTACAGGTGGTTCCAGTCACCAGCCAACCCTCACGGCTTCCCCCACTTCTACCTGCCTCCCTCTCCTTAGCCTGGGGCCCAGGAAGCTGGAGTTTGGAAGCTGGAGTGCCCCGAAGTGCTAAGAGCCTTTGAAATTTAATCTTTCTGCCACATTTGGAAAAATTGATTTCCTTTCTTCCTCGTGAGACAGGACAGCCGCTCTTCCTCTCTCTCCTGGCAGTGACTGTAAAGTGCATATCCCCCTCCCTGTATATTGAAAAAGGACACTCACCTGTCCAGAGTTTATTGTGTGTGTACGAAGTACTTTGACACTGATTGCCAAAATTCCCATTTATAGATGGAAAAAACTAAGTCTCTGAAGGCTTAAGAGAGTTGCCAAAGGTCACACAGCTCATCAGAGAAAGAGCCAAGATTTGAACTCTTCAAATCCTCTGCTCTTTCTACTGACACCTGCAGGCCTCGGTGGCCAGCATGCAGAAGGGATGGGCTACCTGTCTGCCCCTAAACAGAGGAAGACTCCAGGGAAACCTGGGAGGTCAGTCTTCCCCACTGAGCGGATTTTTATGAGGAGCCCTCGGAACCCAGAGGCATTTCCAGCTGGCAGCACTTGAAGGACAGGAACTTGCAATAAGAGGCCTAACTTGAGCAAAGCACTTTGGAGGTCATGACGCCTAGGACTGAAGATGTGTTCAGGGGCAGCCCTGGGCACCTGTCCATTGAAAGACCTATGTCCTTAGGAATCCTGTGTACCCTTGCTTTTTGACCCTGGAGAGCCGGCCCACTATCCAGACCCAGCGAGTTGGCACTTCCAGGGGACCTGGTGTAGCCTTGAATGGCCAAAAGTACATCTGAATCCAGTCCCTGGGCTTGTTCTTCCCAAGGGTAAGGACCAGGATCTAGAGAGACACTGTGCGGTCCTTCCTCCTCGTCCCAGCTCTTACCCTTGGCCACCCGAAGTGTTCCAGAGATCTGGGGGGTGTCTTCAGAGAGGCTGGCTTTGTTCCAAGTACCCTTCAGAAATGAATCACACGGAGCATAGGAGTAGTGCAGATCCTTTGGTCACTAAGTTCTGATGTCCTCACTGTGCAGACAGGACTCAGCCAGAGGTCCAGAGAGGCATTGGCTGAATCAGGCCTGGAGCCCTGCATGTCAGACCCTCAGCTCTGCTCTGAGGGAGGTCAGAGAGGGAGGCCTAGAGGGCACAGGTCTTGGTCCCAGCACTGTGGCTGGATCAGTCACTGAGATGTCACCGTGGCATTTGCTCCCCAATTGCAGTTGACAGTACACGTGGAAGCTCTGCTTTCCAGCCTGTATTCCACAGCACTGTAGGGCGTGTGGTCCCCAGCTGATTGCCACGCCTGGGAATCCAGAGGGGGCAGGTTGGGCAGTGGAGGGGCAGGCTCCATGCTGGTGTCCAGCCCCAGGAGAATCCAGGCTAGACTTACCTCCAAGACCTGGATCACAGTGGAGACCCAGCCAGGCTATTGGATTCCACAACTGAGCCTCTGAGAGCTCAGCCTCCTTTGGGTGTGCCAGGTTGGCAGCAGGATTTGTCCTTTACCTGTCCACGTCCCCTTCTAGAAAACCTGTTTCTGAAATTAGGCATTACATGGTTCTAGGGCCTGACCTTTAAATTTCCTGGCAGGCCAGTTTCAACATTCCATAACCAACCTTGCCTGAGCCAGACTTGGGTCTCACTCCCTCACTTTCTCCAATGGGTATTTTCTACCTTGTGTGCTGTTGAGTCCAGCCCAGTGGCCAGGTGATTGGGACTGGCTGCCACAAAGCCAGAAAGGGAAACTAGAACGCTTGCTTCCCTGTGGCTGCATCTGTAGTCCCTGGGTCTTCTTGCTGTGGCAGTGAGGCCCTGTACCCAGTCCAGCTCCTGGTAGAGGGGCTATTTTCCTTTTTTGAAGAGAACACAACAGCTTTGCTGATAAGTACCAGCCCATAGGCCTCAAATGGGTGAAGTCATCTTTGGGCCTGACCCCAGCAAGACCAGCATCTCCAGGCTCCAGCCTTCCTCCTTGTGCCTGAGAGTCAGGGAAAGAGTGGGACTGGCCAGAGACCACCTTCTTGGGTCAGCCAGCTTGTCTGGATCTATGGTGGGACTGCAGCTCTTCCTTACCCAAGGGGAGGTAAGGCCAGGCCTCTAGCAACGTGGCGTTGTCTGTCATGACCTTTAAAGGCCAAAGGGCCTGTCCCTGTCTCCTGACTAAAAGGCATCTGCATCCCTGTTCATATCACACGATGGAGAAACTTGTTCTCGTGGCATGTACCATCCCTGTGAGAGAGCGTTGTATATGATTTTGTATTTTTTAATTCATTTTAATCTACAGGTTGGAATCTAGTTTTTAAATTTTATTGGAACTCACATTTTAAAAAGAAAAACATTTAAAATAATAATAATAAACCTTGACCGGTGTCTTCCAAGTAGTTTGAGCAAAGAACTTATAGGTGTTTTCAAAACACAGCCTGGAGTGTAAAGAGTGGAAAGCCCTGCGGCCTCGCTTGTGTGTATGAAGTGTAAATCTGGTTTTGTTCTGTTGTTTTGGATTCTTTTGGGTTTTTGTTCCGTTTTGTTTTGAAGATCAGATAGTGATCACTCTGAAAGATTGAAGCCAAGAATTTGTAACTATGATATTTACTGTAAGCTGTAGAACATTCAATAACTATTAAAAAAGTTT
The DNA here is from genome assembly GCF_019320065.1 of Cervus canadensis. Classification (NCBI taxonomy): domain Eukaryota; kingdom Metazoa; phylum Chordata; class Mammalia; order Artiodactyla; family Cervidae; genus Cervus; species Cervus canadensis. The sequence continues at coordinate 48,084,674 of NC_057396.1, read as the reverse complement.
CCAAAAAAAAGAAAAAAGTCTGGAGTGACCAGACTTTGTGGTTCTTGGGAGAGGGAGACACAGACACCTCTTGGGTTGGTGAGTGTCCCCTGGGCTTCTCCCAAGTTGATTCTAAACTTGTTTTCACCAGTCAAGCGATACCTACGCTGCATCTCCGGGGCAGCCCTGGCACTCACAGTTCAGGGGCTTGGGAAGTGGCCATCAGCACTTGGGCTAAGGTGTGTGATGCAGGAGCGCAGGGAAGCCATGAATGATGGAGGCTGCATCTACCGAGTGCCCACCGTGTGGCCAGGACTGTGCTTTATGCTTGGTGACGGGTAATCCTCACGGCAGGACGGAGGTGAGCCCTGTGCTTAGCCCTGTCCTTTGGAGGGGGAGCAGCTGAGGAGAGTGAGTACCTTGGCCAAGGTTACAGAGCTAGTGAGGGGCAGGGCTGCAACTTACACTTGGTCTGGCTCCAGAGCACAGGTACCAAACCCCAGGTTCTCTTGCCCACCCTGGAGGAGGCAGTGCCTACATCCACTTAAAAGGATGGGCTAAGCAGTTTGTAGTCCCAGAAGGATGGCTGAAGGTGGTAATATGGTCTCCATCCAAATGGTCATCATGTGCTGTCAGTTTTATTTATGTCCAAAACATCTCTAATCTCCGTTCTAGGCAAAGCCACTGCCCTGGTCCAGGCCTGGATTTCCCTCCCTGGTCATCGCTGCCACTGTTCCTTCCTAGGGCCTGGCTCCCGCCGTCCACACTTTACCAGCCTCCCAAGTATTCAGCTTCCTCAACTGGGGAGAATCTTTGAGGCCCAAAGAGGCTAAGTGACCTGGCTGTAACTAACACTCTGGAGCCCTCTCCACCAGAACACCCCGGGCCTCCACAGAACCTGCCTCTCCTATGGGTGCAGAAAGCTCTCAGGGGTGGTCAGGGATGGTGTTCCTGGGCTGTTACAGCAGTTCCTCCTGGACAGGAAGGGGACTTTGTCCAGGGACTCAACTCCAGGTCAGTGGCAGGGCTGGGGCCAGGAGCAGGTGGGAGGCGGAGACCTGGGCCCGGGCACCCACCATTCTAGCCCATGGAGGAGGGGAGGTGGAGTGAGACGAGGTCAAGCTCAGAACTGTCCTCAGTGGTCACCCGGGGCCCCACCTTGTCCTCTAGCTCCCACCCCTGCCAGCAGCCTTGGCCCACCTTCAGCTCAAGAGTAGGCTTTAGAGCCAGGAAAGCTTCCAGGTGAGAGGGAGGGGTCCTTAGGGTCAGCCACATCAGACACACCCCTACCTGGTCCTCAGCTCCTCATCTCCCTCTTTTGGGAGGTGGCTTCAGGATCCCCCCAAGGGTCAAATGAAGGACTGGGGCCAGAGCCATTCCTTTTTCTTACCTTCCAGCAAGCAGGGAATTGGGGTGGTAGGTGTGGCCTGGAGGTGACCAGTGCTTACTACCCCAGGGGCCAGCACTGAGATGGGTGTCCACTACCTCACCTGGGAAGCCCAGACCCAGCCTCAGTCTCCACCCTCGCTGGCATCTGTATGTGCCTCATCCTAGAGACCGGAGGCGAGAGGGTGGGAGGGTCAGCCTCCCCTTTCACCCAGGGCACTGTCTCGTCCTCATCTGTGTGTCATCCAGGCCCTCGGTGAAGTGGGGTTGGTTGGCTCAGGGGGCAGCCAAGTCTAAGAAGCCACACCCTGGCAAGTAGGGACACCAAGCACCACGGTGGCCCCAGGGAACATTCCTTGGGTGCACTGGTGATGCCCACTGGTCCCCTACAACACTGTTCTAGACTCTGGAGCTCCAGATGATGCTGAACCTCTGATGCTCCAGAAAATTCCTCCTTATGTCCAGCCTGTATCCTTCCCTCCCCTCTTTGAGAGCAGGTCATGCTTTGTCTCCTGGATCCTCAGAGGTGCCCTCCCTTTCCTGCCCACCTGAGAAGCTGCAGAGAGAGAAGCCTGTGCTCTAGAGAGGTGAGAGGAAGGGAGAGATTGAACCTCCACTCGAGTCTGCCCAGCCTCCCCTCGGGGCAGGAGTTTTCTCCACAGCTGCCAGGCCGGGCCCTGCCATGGCTTCTGCCCCATGTGAAGTAAGGCTTCAGGCAGGCCCAGCGTGGCCACTGCCGTCTCCCAGGTGCAGCGAGCCTGAGCCTTCCCAGGGTGTCCCCTTCCACCACCACCACCCCCCACCTCAGGTTCCAACAGGCATCACTTCTTGGTTCTTCAGCCTCTCCTTGAGCCTCTTTCCCATTAGTGTTTAAATAAGTCTCCTTCCATCTTTAAAAACCATACCAAACACCAAAAAAACCTATAATTAACTAAAACCCCCCCTCCCTGAAGCCCGTACCTGTGGTTGGACTGCAGCTCTTCCTTACCCAAGGGGAGATGAGGCCAGATGACCTGTGAGGCCGCCTCTGGCCCCACTTCACCTGGTGCCCCACCTGCCAAACAGCAGACACTGCCAGGGGAGGGATGGCCTGGCCCACACACAGGGCCCGACACAGAACTATGCAGTGAGGCAGGCAACCTGGGAAGAGACACAGGACAAGAAGCTCCTCCTGACACTACTTTCCCACATTTTTATTATTCAACAAACAGATGGGTATGGAGACACAAGGATGGACAACAGCCAAGTTTCAATAAATAAGAGAAATGGGGACAGCCGTGGGCCCGTGCCTGCACAGCCCCACATAAATAACGAGACTGCTGAGCCAGAGTGGCGACGGAGGCGGGGCAGTCGCCCGCACTGCCCAGGCGAGGGGACAGACACCAACACCGCAGGGACACAAACCAGGGCCAGAGGCCCCTCTCCAGCCCTGTCACACACACCACTTTCCCTCCGAAGCGCCTGAGACCTTGGGGGTGGCTGGGGCTCTGCACCACAGTCCTGCCCAGGTCAAGTCTGTTTCTTCAGGTCCAATAAAAACAGCAGGGGCAGGGGCAGGCACATGCATTAGGCCCCTTATGTATGCAGAGCCACATTCAGGCAGCCCCGGGGGAGACTTGAAGGCAGAGGCCCTGAAGCAGCAAGAACGGGGTCAGATAAAGCTACTAGTGGGAGGGGCGGCGTGGAGTCGAGCTCTCCAGTCCCACGACCCAGCCCAGAATCTGCAAGGCAGGAAGACCCTGCGCACTGAGACGCTGCTACCCCCACTTCACAGTCAAAAGAACTGGGACCCAGTAATGGCCAGGGGCTTGCCCTAGATGAGAACCCAGAACTCAGCTCCCAGCCCAGGTCCTGTAAGGGACCTGTCAGAAAAAGAGGGAGCGGTCCCCCTACAGAGGCAAGGGGTGGGGCCAGGGGTGCCAGGGAGAGGGCCCCTCCCCACCACCAAGGCCCAGCCGCCCGGTGGAGCAGAGGTCAGGGCAGGGCACAGGCTCAGGGACCTGCGGGGAGGGAAATGGGCGGCAGGGACGGGAGAGGCCTCCGCCTGCTCCTGCACACGGCACCCGCCGGCCGGCCTGCCCGTCTCCTCACCGGGGTGGACACTCCCACCTCCAGGCCTTGGCGGTTTTGTCTGCTGGGCCTTCCTGGATCCTCACAGGCTCAGCTGCAGCTCCGCCTCCTCCAGGAAGCCTTCGGAACTGCCCAGGGCAGGGCTGCAGGGTCCTCAGACGGGACAGCCCCTCAGATGACCAGATTGCTCTCACTTAGCCGGACCACATAGCGGTTCTCCTGGGTACAGGGGTGAGGGGTCAGAGCTGTCAGGGGGCTTCTGGCTCCAAGAAAGCAGCCCCTGCCCAGCGCCCTCTGTATCCCCACCCCAGCCTGGTTGGCCAGGGGAGTGTCCCAGGTGCTGACAAGACATGTTCCCACTCAGTCCTCACCTCGGCCTTGTTCTCTGCTGGGGGCTTTGGCCACTTAGCTTGGCTTCCACCACTTCCCAGAAGTGCCCGCTGCTCACTGGGGAGGCCAGGTCGTGGGGAGTTGGGGAGCTCACCCCCTGAAGGCCCAGCCTCCGTGATGGTCTTCACTTCGGAGCCCACTGAACTCATGCGCTGCTCGGGAATTCGGGCCACGCGGAACCTGTGAGGAGCGGCGATGCCGTCTTGCCCCGTTAGAGGGGGATCCCCGGGTGTGGAGGGCGCAGCACCCGCCAGGGTGGCACAGCAAGTTCCTGGATCAGAGCCTGAGTCCCCCCGTGTCTTCCCACCCACTGCCAGGCTCCCAACTCTAGGCTGCGTGTGGCCAGGCTCTTAGGTGTTATGGGGGCCCCGGTGTTATTGGGGCGAGGACCCTGGCCACCCCCACTGCAAAGAGAGGCCCACTGAGGCCAGGAAGGGTGGGGCTGCCACCGAACTCGCTGTTCACGGATCGGCCTAAGGCCCTGCCTCCCCCACAGCCATCAGGCGTCACCTGCAGTCTCTGCCCTCCTCACCTGCCCACAGACAAGATGGTGATCTCGCCCTGGCGTCCGGCCTTGGCCCCAGTCTTGGGGGTCCTGGCTGGGTTGGGCAGGAGTCTGGGAGTGGGGGTTGTGGCAGCTGCGGCCTCAGGGGACAGCAGCACCTCGGGCCACTTCTTCTGGCTACAACGCGAGCAGCTGGGGCCCGAGAGTGAGGCCAGGCCCTGCACAGTGTGGAGGTGGTGGCGATGCGGGCAGACGTGCGGCATGCTGGGTGGGCCCGGTGGCAGCCTGTGGGGGACACAGGTGTGAGGGTCACCGGGGCGGGGCAGGCCCAGGAGACCCCGGGAGGTAGTGAAGGGGAATCGGGGTGACAGGAGGGGAGACGCACCCCAGGGGCGAGTCCCCGGGAGGCAGGCTGAGGACCTGTGGTCTGGGGCCCGCCTGCCCGCTCACCTGGGCAGAGGCCGGTGGCTGGTCTGCACCAGCTGTCGGCTGTGGTACTCCTTCAGCAGCTCCTCCAGCGCCGCTGCATTCTCTGTGGGCAGCTGTTATCAGAACCTGGCTCTGGGCAGCCCGGGAGAACCGGCAAAAAGCCCCTTACCCACTCACCCCTCCCCAGCCCGGGCTGTGTGCCTTTTCCTCCCCCGCTCACCAAGCAAGAAAGGGGGCAGCACCGTCAGCCACACTGGTCAGAGGGCCAGGCTGGCCTGAGGCGTCGCGGCGGGAGGGGCAGAGCAGCGCTCTGGGACAGGGGTGGGGTCAGACCTTCCTCCTCACCTTTCTTCTCTGTGATCAGGCGCACCAAGACCCCGATGGTGTCCTCATTGGCGTCCTCGGTCCGGTAGGCAGGGTTGATCCCTGGAGAAGAGAAAGAACCACCATGATTCTAGGGAAGAAGTGGGTGGAACACACCCCTGGCTCGCCGGCTACACCAAGGTTTGGCAGCAGGGGGCGCCGCAGGCCTGGGTGTGCGCGCCTACGGCCTCAGCTCTGGCTGAACTGTTACCACCTTCACCGCTCAGCACCGCAGCTCCCCGCACCCAGCAGCCCCAGGTGCTGAGTGGTTTCAGGGCCATCTGAACTCCACCATCCTGCACAGACTGTGTGGGGTGGGGGGCCAGCCTCTCCCAGGGCCTGCCCTCTCCTCAGCCTCAGGGAGCTGTGGGCGGCCTCTCTGCCCAGAACCCCCTCAGCCCCAGCGCACTGCCATTCTGGGCCTGTCACACCCTGCATACCGCCCTGTCTTCATAACTAACCGAGGGCCCAGACCTCAAGGGCAAGAGAATGGGCCATACAACCAATCCTGGGCCAGCAGCAGAGCTCCCAGGACTTGCACCCAGGCAGCAGCCAGCAAGTTAAAGGGAGTCCAGGCTAGGAAAACAAGTGCGGTTCCAGGCTAAATGGCCTGCCCAAAGTTCCCGTCCTGTCCCCCTCCTGACCCTGCGAAGTCAGGAGCTGGAAAGGGGACTGGCATGGGAGGCGCCATTCAATCTTGACTCGGCCACTATGTTCTGTGAACAGAACTGTGTGCATGTGGAGTCCCTGCCCTGCTGGCTCTCAGGGGACAGCATGGGGCGGTAAGGGAAAAAAGAAAAGGGCTCCAAGGCCCTAGGGGAGAGGCAGGAGGAACATATCTTTCCCTCTGGTTCCAGGGCTTGTAACTCAAACCACAGCCTGAAGCTGAAACCTGAGCCTCTCATGGTGCCTGTCCAGGTCAGCTGCCCTGCCAGCCCTTCAGGCCAGAGGCCAGAGGTCACCCTGAGTACCCAGGAGGCAGTCTAACCTTTGAACTACACACACAACTGCAGCCCCAAAGGGGTCCAGACTCCTCCAGCTGGGAGGGAATCCCGCTGCAGCCCCTTGACATCCTCTCTGCCTGCTGCCTGTTCTGCCCCAGTTGCCAGCTTGGACCATCTCAGCCTTCCTTCCACTTTATCAGTTTGCCCATGTGCTGCATCTCCAGGAAATTCTCCTGATCACCCTTCCAGGCCAAGTAGATTCCCTCAGGTGACCCCAAGCTGAGCTAGGCTGGGCCAATCTGGGCCCTCTGGCCTCCCCACCCAACCCCCGGCTGGGCCTCACCGCTGCCTCCGCCTCCGGGGCCAGGCCCGACCTCCTTCTGGGCCGTGCAGTGGTAGCCCTTCCGCTTGAGCAGGTTGCACACCAGGATGCCCAGCAGCCCCATGAGACAGAAGATGGGCACGATGGCGATCACTGCGTACTGGGCAGCCGTCTCCTCGGGGCTGCCCGCCCGCGTGCTGTTCCCAGGCTGCCGCGTCTCCCCTGCACCGCCGGCCCCTGCGGCCACCTCCACGCCACGTCGGGTCCGTCGCCCCCGTTCTGAGCACCATGGAGGACAGAGGCAGGACAGAGGCAGAGAGAGGCAGACACTCAGAGAGGCCCAGGGCTGAGTCACGGGGCAGGGGTAGGGTTTGCGGTACTGACATGTCCTCAGCCACCCACTGTCCACCACGCTGGGGAAGCCGAGGCCAGCTCATCCCCCTCCTTTTGGGCCATCTGACCATCAGGATGGCCAGACCCTGAGCCCCACATCTAGGCCAGAGGGGTAAACAAAAGGCAACGGTGCACACGTGCCTCTGCACAGGGACAGCAGATCTGCCTCTCCACAAGCCTGGCCCGTGAGGTAGTTTCCTCAGAAGGGGACCAACCCAACGGGTGAGAGGAGGTGCACGTGTGAGTGCGTATGCTCACACTTGTCCATGTGGGTCATTTTGAGGGGGAGAGGGAAGGACAGGAGACAGGTTGGGATGTGAGCCCCCAGCCGTGACAGCATCTGCTGGACAGTCTCTGCCCCTTAGAGACGGAGAGAGAAGAGACAGCCAGCCGACCAAGTGACCACGTCCTGCTGGATACCCTGGGCTAGGGGAGTGAGGATCCCACTGCCCCAGACAGTCACAGAGGGGCCTCGGGCTCAAGCTCGCCAGACCCCTTCCCACACCTGTCCCCACCAGGCTCGGCTCCCGTCTGCACTCACCGTAACAGCTGCGGGCGCCCAGAGGGGTCCGGGAGCATGGTTGACAGGGAACACCGGGGACCTCTGAAGGGGAAAACCACCTGCAGGGAGGGAAGATGTTACCAAAGCCCAAAAACCATCCTTCAGAGAGGCTGGACCATCCCCATGGGCACCCTCACTGCTCCTGACCCATCCCATTTCACACATGCGAAGTCTGAGGCCCACTCAAGGGAGGAGTGAGGCTGAGACCCCAGGATCTCAAGTCCTGGGTGAACCCCCTCGCTCCGCCCCACGGCTCACCCAGGCTGGCAGTCTCCACACAGCGCGTCCTGAATTGCCGTGCCCACCTGGGCCTCGAGCCTCCCTCGAGGGCTGCAGCGTGAGTGGGGCTGGCACGGGCGAGAGCCCCAGGAGGCTGAGAAGGTGCCTGGGGGGCAGGACCTGCACAATGGGACCTGCCCTGGTTCCTGCAGGAGGCAAAGAGTGAGGACAGAGCCAGGAGCCGGGTCTGGGGTCCCGGCCCCGGCCCTCGACAGCCTTCCCAGGAGAGGCCGATGGGCAGGGCGGGCTCACCAGGTTGGGCTCCTTCCCGGGTGGGCACGGCCGAGGGGCTGTTGATGCGGCAGTGGCCAGAGGCCAGGACAGCAGCTGGAAGAACAGAGGGCAGGACACACTCAGGGGGCGGAGAGCACTGGGACGTGGCAGCACCGGGCCCACCGCCCCACCGCCCCGGGCACAAGGACCTCAGGTTACTGGGCTGCCCCCGGGCCCCAGGGACACTCTCTAGCTGCAATCCCTTGTGCTGCAAGTCCAATCTGCCTGTCTCAGTCCTGCTGCATCGCCACTGCCCAGGCAAGGAGGGAACCACATCTGCTTCTGGAAAGTGCCGGAAAGCCCCCGACAGGGCCAGGTCAGGCTCTCGAGCCCTTGGGTCTTTGAGTCACACCCTTTAAGCTAATCTGGACAATGAGGAGGACATTCTTCCGAATTCCTCAAGTTCCGTCCCACTTCCTGCTTGCTGCCTTGGCCCCCACATCACAGCTGAAAATGTCATTAACCAGCTTCATTTCATCATCCCTGGAGCTGAGTCTACAGGTGGTGCTTCTGGGCCCTTGGCCGAGGCTCTGGGACCATATCCTCCTCTGTGACCTCCCTGCCACGCAAGGCTGGCCCGTTCACAGCCTGGCACCCACACAGATCCCAAGGGAAGGATCTTCTCAATTTGCGTCCCACCCATTCCTCTTGGAGCGCCCTCTTTTCCCATTCCAGGTGTGAACTATCTGCCCTGAATCCCCCTCCTCCAGTCTGCTGATAGGGCCCCTGCTTGCGACGGGTGCAGAGTAGAGCCGGCTGCCCTGAAGGGCAGAGGGATGTCACATGGGGGCGTGAGGGACCTCCTCAGGCTCCAGACCGAGTTCCAGCACGTGCCGAGCACTGGGAGGCCAGGGGCACCAGGAAAGGCGCGGCCAGACTGTCTCTGCTCCTCAAAGGAAGGGCTGCGTAACCGACCCCAGCACCCACCACGGCACGAGGCTCCTGAGGGCTCAGTCCCATCCCCACTCACCACGAGGAGACAGGACAGGGGCCAGGGCGGCGGGCTCAGCTTCATCCTCAGGCCCCGGCGGGTGGAGACAGAACAGAGGCAGCTGCTGTCCTCCCGGTGTGTGTTCCCAGACAGGGCTGGAAGGGAGCGAAGGTGGGGAGATGGTGCTGCGCAGGCAGAAGGCTGGGGCAGCCTCCCAGGGCAGCATGGGCTTGGGGGGCTTCCCGGGGGAGGAGGGCTTCCAGCCTCTTCCATGAACAGCCAGCTGCCCCAGGCCAAGCAGGGAAGCGTGGGAGGAAGGGACCGACAGCTTCAGGCATGAGTGGGAGGAAGGAGGCGGCTGGCAGCGCCCCCACGCCCAGCCTCTCCACTCGCATCCTCAGCTCTCAGGGCTCCCGCCTCTCAGAACTGCGGGGCCGCGAGCACGCCCGCCTCTCCTGCTTGCCTGCCTTCACTCTGGCTGTTTTTGCTCCAAGGAAGGCCTGCTCCGTCACACTTCAAAGCCCAACACCAAGGCCTCTCCTGCTGGAGGCCCCTCTAGACTTCCTTTTCGCCTAAGTGCCTGCCTGTGGCCTCCCCCAGCCAGACTCCATCACAGCCCCGGTCCCCCTGCGGGCCCCACAGTCCACACTCGGCCGGCTTCTCCAGAGCGCCGGGCCTGCACCTCAGAGCCCTGGGCAGACCTGCAGGGACGGGGGACGGGGTGGTCGCGGCAGCCCACATGCAAGCCTTCCGTCTTCCCCCAGGCACCTACTGTGTGCTGGGCACTGCCCGCAGCATGGGCAAGGGTACGAACAAGACAGACACTGCCCCTGTCCTCAGGCAGCTCACAGCCCAGGAAGACCTACGAGCAACAGATCAAGCGTGCCGGGTGGAGGGCAGGGCTGAGACAAGTATGGCACGCGGGGCGTGGAGCGTGACGGGCACTGGCCTCGCCAGGAGGAAAGTCTTCAGCCAGCAGACAAGGCTGAGGAGCAAGGAGGAGGATTTGGCTTAGACAACAAACGGGACAGCGGCAGAGCCAGGGAGTCCCGTGACGTCCGCGCGGGAGGCTGCGCTTCAGGCTCGGGAGGGAAGGAGGGTCTCGGGCAGCCGGAGACCCCCGCGGGGCAGCCTGGAACAGCCAAGCCCAGAGCCTGGAGGGGCCCCCCTGGAGCCTCGGAGTCTGATGGGCTGCCTGGCAGCAGAAGCACTGCCCGCAGTAAAGCCCAGGTCACAGGAGAGCCCCTCGGCCTACGAGCACCCGGGACTTCCCACGCGAAGGAGGAGGCGGGGAAACTGATCCAGCTGCGCCGTGGGCCTGGCCTGGCACAGACCTTATGGGACCAGAGGTTTGAGTTACACCATCCTCGGGACTCTCCAGGTCACTGGCGGCGGCTCTCAGCCCAAGGCCAGCTCAAGGGAAAACCCAGGACAGAAGGTCCGGCCGCGGAGCAGAGTGAAGGCTGCACCCTGGCCGTCAGCGCCTGACAGGGGCATCCTCTGACCCCCCCTCACTGGTGCCTCCTCCAGCGTGGTGACACGTGTCCCTGTCCCCTACCCAGGCCCCGCTCCCCTGCAAGCCCATCGCTCCATGGCTCCCTCCTTTGTTCGTCCCAGAGCTCACCCACAGCCGACCCCGAGTCCCAAGGCCTCGAGGCCAGCCCCGCAGCCTCGTCAAGCCCCAGCGCCCCTCCGTGACCCCAGGGTGGGCCCAGAGCGCTGGGGCAGGCGTGGACAGTAAGAGGCTGGTTGGCCACAGAGGAGCGCTCCCCTCACCCCCGGCCCGAGTCCCACCCTGTCACTGGCACCTGCTGGGTGACCTGAGCCCGCGGGCAGGAGCTGTGCAGCTGCTGACCTCCAGACGGACGGGGAGCTCTGACCTCGAGACTTCCAAGAGGAAAGTGGGGTCCAAGGGCCCAGACTCAAAGCCAGCAAGGGCCCACTCTGGCACATTCACAGACACTCGCTGCCTCGCGCCTGACGCCTTCTAATTATGTGCCTTCTAATTACCCCAAACCAGCACTTACTCCAGTCTGACGGCCTAAGTCTCTGCTTACTAGCAGCTCCCCAGGCCCCCACACTCAGCCTGAGCCCCCAGGGGACCTGTCCAGTCAGGCTGCTGGCCGCCACCCAGAACCCCGCTGCACACGTGGACACCTGCTGCCCCGACTCCCCTCTGAGCTTTCTCCCCACCAGGCCTCCAGCACCTACGCTGGGAGCCCTGGAACCCTGATTGAAAAGCAAGTTCCTATCAAGCCTTGGGAAGCCTCCACCCCCCACCCTGCCTTCCCGTAGGCCGGGCAATCAGGGACCTTCCAAAGCCCAGCACCTCGGGGCACCTCCCGAGGGCTTCCTGGGGGATGGGGGGCTGTCAGAGACGGGCGGACGGAGGCCCTGAGGAGGGTGGTGGTGTGGTGGTCCTCTCTGGCCCCAGGGCTCCTGGCAGAGGCGAACCACGCTCAGGGCCCTGGGGGCACAAAAGGAAGTTAGCTTAGAGGCCACCCCTCCCAGAAAGCCAGCCTGGCGCCTGTTCCCACAGTCACCAGCTCCCTGTGGGACCTGAACCCCTGGGTGAAGCTTCACCTCGCTGGGCCTCAGTTTCCTCATCTGCAAGTGGGAGCTGTTTGTCCCCCAGAGCAAGGCTGTCACGAGGTTTACGTGAGGTAACCTGACGTGGGTCCTGTGACTTCCTCCCATCACCCCTCTTTCCCTCTGCACCTCCCACCAGGGTTTGTAATTATTTGTTTGCTTGCTTGTTTATTGTTTGCCCCCCCACCAGACAGCCGCGAGGGCAGGAATGTCTGTCTCGTTCACCACAACACCCTCCCCCAGCCAGCGTCTAGAGCAGGAGGCCCCCATGAAACACGGGGATATTGGCAGGTCAGGGGGAGAGGGTTCCTCACACACGGCCCGTCCCCACCCTCTTAAAAAGGCCCAAACAATTAGGACCAGAAATTCCCTGGAAGAAAGCCAAGGAGGAAAGCTGCAACCAGGGCCCCTCACAGGAGGTGCCGGAGCTCCAGGGCAGCGTAGCTCTGGAGGCCTCAGAGAAAGAGGAAGCTGTGTCCCCACCCTGCCTCCTCAGGCCTCAGCAGCTTCCCCTTTCCCAGAATTGAAGCTCATGGAGGGCGCCCCGCCTCCGTCATTCACTCGCCGGCCTCCCCCGCCTCCACGAGGCTCCTCTGACAGCCCCCCCTCCCCCGCCTCGGCCCCCCAGTGGCCTCCAGCACAGCCCTACCTGCAGCTCAGGTGTCTCAACACCCAGGTCTGGGCCCTGTCCTTCCCCACAGCTCCAGCCACTCTGAGCTACCTTCTGGCCCCACACCTGCCTCTCTCACTGGCGCTGGGACCTGCTGCTTCCTCTGCCCGGAAACCTCTCCCATCACCTGACACCCACCCTTCAGAGCTTAGCTGGAAGCTGCTTCCCCCTGCAAGCCCCCAACCACCACCACCTGTGCGTTTGTCCCCCGGGTGTGACCATCCTGTTAACCCCGCCCTTCCCCACTGCCGGGCTGCCCGCCCCCCCCATGCCCGGCACCCAGCACCTGAAGAGGTGTGTGCCAAACCAGGGGCTCAGGAGAGGTGCTCAGGAGCGGGGCCAGCTTCTCCCAGGGTCAAGGGGGCCAGAGCGCAGGCCAACGGCGAAGGGGCCCAGCGGGTGGGATTGGGCTGCGGGCACTGAACCCAGATTTGAACCTCCTGCCTAACTTGGGGAGTACCAGACTTCTTGTTCCGCTCTTCACTGACACTGTGGCTGTGGACCCCACCCCCGCTCCCCATCTCTCAGAGGGCTGTTGTGAGAACAAGAGGAGAAAATTCACATTAAACACTCAGCACTGGGCTTCCCAGGGGGCGCCAGTAGTTAGGATGCCCGCAGACAGACTCCTGCAGGGGACACGGGTTCGATCCTGGTCCGGGAAGATTCCACGTGCCGTGAAGCAACCAAGCCCGTGTGCCGCAGCCCCTGAGCTGAGGCTCGAGAGCCAGCAGTCCGCAACCAGCACCACGGCCCCCGAAGCCCGTGCGCCTAGAGCCTGTGCTCCACAACGGGACAGGCCACCGCAACCAGAAGCCCGCGCCCCACAGCGAAGAGTGGCCCCTGCTCGCCACAACTAGAGAAAGCCCACGTATAGCAACGAAGACCCAGCACAGCCAAACACTAATAAATAAATAAATCCTCTTAAAAAAGTACTCAGCACAGAGTGACGTGGAACAAGCTCTCAGTAAGCATTCACCACGCCTGTTTCCGGCGTACACTGAGGAGGGGATACAGCACACACCTGATGTGTGAGGTGCAAATGAGCTGCTCTTCCCTTCGTGTACAACGCTTGGGGAGCGGGGCTGGGGGGGGGGCACAGGAAGGGAGAGGAGAGGTTGGTGGGCAGAGCCCAGGTCACACCAAGCCCAGGCTGCGAGCCGAGAAGCCTGCGTTGTCCCCAACCCAGGGCCTACCGGAGCCTTGAAGGGTGAGCAGGGGAGCGAGGCATGGAACAACTCACGGCTCAGAGGGTGTGCTGGGCTGCCGGCCAAGTGAGGCAGGGCTGGAGACGGAGGTGGGAGGTAGGTTCCCACCTGGAGCAGGGGGTGGGAGGCAGGCATTTGTTTCCTGGCCAGTGGCTTCATGGCCTGTGGACCTCCTGCAGCCTCCAGAGGCTAGGGCTGCCTGGAAATACAGCTGGACACAGGCCTCTCTCAGCAATGGCTGCACCCAAGCAGGAAGACAAAGGCCTCCCACCGACAGAGAAATCCAGGTTAGCAAGGAGCCCAGTGGTTCCCTGGCAACTGGGGCTGAAGTAGGGCAGTGCCCACAGCTAGACGCTGTCTCCTTTCCATCCTCCGCCTTCACAGGGAAGGTGAGAGACCCTCATTCCCTCGGGCCAGGCCATCGTCCCGGGGTTGCCTCCACTCCTCACAGGAGAGGAGAGCATGCCTCTTTCATCCCTGGGGAAACTGAGGCTGCAGGAGGTCACCTGTATGGGTCACCCCACCCAGCCAGGGAGTGGTAAGGCAGAGATGCAGGCCAGGTACCTACATCTCTCTGGCCCCTCCTCCCCGGGAGCCTGGCCCAGGGCCCAGTATACGGCAGATGTTCTGGGGCTTTGCCAACCTAGCGGCAGAGGCTAGGGAGCTGGCAGCACACAGGAGGCGGTTCAACTGAAAGCCTATCATGAAGCACCCAGGAGGGCCCCTGGCAAGGAGGCACTGCTCCAGGGGGGGCCTCTCAGCTTTCCTGCACAGACTCGCCTACTGCCCTGTCTACACCAGCTCCAGGAGGAAAAGCCACTGGGACCTGTGGGAAGCAGGAAGCCCAGGAAAGCCTGGGGATCCCAGGGCGAGGAAGAGCCCAGGGAGGAGGCCAGCTCCTCAGGACTGATGAAGGGGCCACTCAGTGAGAAGGGCGCCCCCATCTCCACCCCCACCCCAGCCTCAGGCAGCCAAGCTCTCCCAGGTCACAACCCTGGGGTGAGGACGCCAGGCAATGCAGACTCCCCAATCCTGCCCCAGCGCCCACCAGGCAGCAGCTGCACCCCAGCCCGCCCCCAGGCCTGCCCTTGGGAGGCTCAGGGGCTGGGGGTGGGGGTGGTTAATTGGCTCTTGAGGATAAGAAAAGGGCTGAGACAGCCAGACAGGGCCCACCCGCCCCTCCCAGTCTGAGTGCAGAAGCAATCCCTGCCCCTCCCTGGGCTGAGCCTGGGGCCCAAACAAGGCAGTCATCTCTGAAGCAGAGCTGGGGCTCCCCTGCGCCCTACTAAGGACCTATTACATGCCCATTCCCGTACCAGGAAGACCCTGATGCTGGGAAAGATTGAAGACAGGAGGAGAAGGGGACGACAGAGGATGAGATGGTTGGATGGCATCACCGACTCAACGGACATGAGTTTAGTAAACTCAGGGAGTTGGTGATGGACAGGGAGGCCTGGCGTGCTGCAGTCCATGGGGTCGCAAAGAGTCAGACACAACTGAGCGACTGAACTGACTGACTGACATGCCCGTTCCTTCACCAGGCCTCCAAGACAGGGCTCCAGCTTCACAAATGAGGAAACCGCAGGGCAGACAGGCCGAGTAGTACCCCGTCACCACCTGGTCTCCAAGGAGACAGGTCTCCCTGAGAGGAGTGGAGACAGGGGGCAGGCAGCCCCTGCTCTTGCCGCCCCAGTCCTGGCATTCCCCTGCTCCCAAGCGCTCTGCTCCAGCCCAGCCCCTGAGCATTCCTGCAGGGACGACGTACCTGTTCCCAAGAGAGGATGGCAAAGCGCGAGGAGGACAGCCCCCTGCCCACCAGCTCTCGCCACTGCCGCCCTCTCCTCTGAGAGGCCACCCCTGCCTCCTGCCCAGGTTGCGCGTCTGTACCAATCACTACTGTCCCAGGACGGCCTGCAGTTCTCAGCACAGGCCCTGCCCTGTCACCCTGACCAGGCTGACTCGGGCGAGGCTTCGAGAACCGAGGGGAGACCACAGGCCCAACCAGCCCTGTCCTCCAGCTTCTCCAGACTCAAGGGGCTGGAGGAAAGAGACTCCCTGCCCCCAGCAATCCCAGTCAGGCCTGAACAAAGCCTGAGGATGGAGGTCACGGGAGGCTGGGCCCAGAGCAGTCACACCTGGGTTCAAGCTCTAGCTCATCGCTTAGGAGCTCTGTGACCTTGGGCAATTACTCTTCCTGAGTTCCACGGTCTTCCCCTGCAAACAGGGGTTCTGGTCCCTGTCTCCAGGGATGCTGAGGGGATAACTGGAGCCACTGTGGGTAGTGCTGACCAGGCCTCTCCTGAGTACCAGTTCTCAACAGCCCACACGAGCCAGAGGAGGAGCCAAGCTCAGGACAGAGCGGCGTCCAACTGAGGTCACCCAGTGACTCGGGAGCAGGAGAGCTTGGGGAGCCTGACATCAGTCCCAACAGCATGGGTGACGAGTCTCAGACTCCCCAGGTGGACTCTGGGTGCCCATTTCCCAGCTGTTACACAGGCCTGTGTCCACCTGTTCCCACACCAAGTGAAGTCACAGTAAGGAAGGAGAGGAGTGCTGAGTAGTCACGACCCAGCCCTACATCTCCGAGCCGGTTTCCTCTGTAATTTGGGACAACTGTGCCTGTCCAGCTGACCTCTTGGCATGGCTGGAGGATCCACGGTTCATCAGGGAACAGTGGCTCTTCTTACGATCAGGCCTCAGCCCAGGTGCCCCCTCCTGCAGGAAGCCTTCCCAGCCTCCCCACCCCTCTCCTGGCCCCCTCAGCCATCACTGGTCATGTCTCCATCAGGGAGGAAGGCAGCAGGTGATCCAGGAGGTGGGGCACGGCTCCATCCCCGTGCTCATCGCTCCTTCTCACCGTGAGGGTGTGAGGTCCAAGTCAGGTGTCTCCTTCTGGAAGCCCTCCTTCCGTCTCTCTTACCCACACACTCAGACCCTGCCTCTATCAGCTACAGAAAACCCCTCCATCCCGCTCTTGTGCACACGTTCATGGCCACACGGGCAGCTTATATACAGAGCCCTCATCTTTCCCAGGGAGGCCCGAGAAAGAGCTCTGGTCTTCCAGCAAGCAGACCTGGGTTAGGATCCCAGTGACACTGGAATCCTGAACATCCCTTCCCTGGTCTGGACCTTCTTTTCCAGGTTGGTACCTGGAGGGTCCTGCCCAGGGCTGAACATATATACACAGCTGGGATGCAGCACGGACTCCACATCTTCCCTGCCACCCCATCCCCAGCTGGGTGCTAAGCTCTGCCAGAGATCACATTCCAGCACCCCCAATCCTGAGTGGGGGACCCTGCTGGCTGCTCTCCAGCAAAACTCCTCTCCCTCTGGTCCACCCTCACTGCCTACCTGGCAGAAGGGCTGCCCCACGGGAGGGAGTGGGCCTTGCCCAGCCAGGCCAGGGGCTGGGCAGCAGCACTGCCACGCCCTGCTCCCCTTACAGGTAGCCAGCCTGGTCCTTCTTTGAAAACCTACACCAGAGTTGTCAGACAACCCTCAGCTCTGTCTGGCGGAGATGGGGCTGGGGGTTGGGTGGGAACGGGAGTGCCAGACTCCAGCACCAGCCGCTGTGTGACTCAAACTCGGACTGGACCCCCTCTGCCCTCGGAGTCTGGGCTCCCCAGAGCAGCTTGGGGAGCAAGGGAACATGTTGTCAGCGCCGCTGTCAGGACCCAGGGCCTCAGCGGGGAGCTTCCTCTGCTGGCCCGGGATGAGACCCTTGCCTGAGGAGCCCACAGCAAGCACCAGACTCGCCCCTACACACAGGGGTAGCCTTGAGGATTCACCCCTAACCCCCAGCACACACCTGGGAGCACTGAAAACCCTGGGACAAACCTCCCTGTGTATCTTGGCACACAGTAGGCCCTCAGCCTACAGTGGCTACCATTCCTTCCTGCCTGGCCAACACAGATATGACCACGGGAGAAGAGAGGATAAGGGCCAGGCTGGCCCCACCCAGCTGGGCGTGCAGTGCCGATGAGGATCCAACCCTGGACCTATTCCTAGAAGCGAGAAGGGGGGCAGGTAGCACGTGGACCACACAATGAAGAAGGACTAACATTGGGCTGGGAGGGTTCCTGGGAGAGGGGGTGGGGGTGGGGCTGTACCCTGAATGATCAGGAGAGTTCTAGAAAGGGGAGCCAGCAGAAGGAAAGGCAGAGCACAACCACAGCATCTGGTGGAGAGAGATAAGGCTGAAGATGTAAAGTTCAAAAAGGTCCTGGAAAGAAAACCTCAATGACAAGGTGATGAGTCTGGACTGTAAATTGTTGGCCAAAAGTACAGGTTGCCCTAGGGAGGCCACTCTGGCGGTGGGCAGGGATGGGGACTGGAAATGGAGGCAGAGAGGCCAGTACAAGAGTCCGGGCAAGGGCAGCAAGGCCAGAGCTGGAACATAAGAGGCGCCCTGGTTTTGCGAAGGCATGTCTTGGGCCTGCTCCCAGTCCTGGGCCACGTCCAGCCTGCTGGGGAACATGTGGCAGGACAGAAGGTAGGTCCCCTGCCTGAAGGGTGAGAGCCAGAGCACCAGGGTGGTGGGGGCCTTGGGTAAATTCCAGCAGTTCTCAGAACCTCAGTCTCTCCCGCTTGTACAATGAGGCTGACCCTGTGAGCAGTGGCTGCGGGCTGAAAGCTTCCCCTCCTTGGCCAGAAACAGGCACCTCCCTCCAGCAACTGTTGCACCAATCCCAACTGGGGCCCCACTGGAAACCCAGCCTGGCCCCACCATCCCTGTCATTCATGGCGCCCAAGTTCCCAGAAAAGTTTGGCTTGGGCAGGGCACAGGGTGGGGCCGGGACCAGAAGAGGAGGTTAACTCTTGCTTAACCCTTCCCCTCGCCCTCCCCTTCCTAGGCCCTGAGCTATTTCCACCTCTTCGCTGGGGATGGAAATAACCCAGGCTCAGTCCCAAGAGACCAAGACAGCTATTCTGATCAGCCCCAAGAAGCACAACTCCAGTCATTCCAGAGAGGACAGAGGGACACCCTGATCCCCAGCTCTAGCTCTCAGCCACACAGCAGCAGGGGTCTCTGGGAAGAATGTGGACGCTGAGGCCCGGAAAGTGTAGGCACAAGCTCAAGGTCACTCCCGGCCTGTCCCCCAACTCCTGCAGCATGTGGGTGGTTTGGGAACAACTCTGGATAGGGACATAGGTCCTCACAGGTATGGTGAAGGTCAAGTGGGACTCCAATTCTCCTGCCACTCTTGGAGCCTGGGCTATGCTGCTGACACCCAACACTCCTCAGAATATACAAACACTCCTCAAGAGCTATACAGACTCTTCCCAAACCAGTTACAGGCTCTAGAAGGCAGGAGACAGGCCTTTCTGGTGACCTCTGGCTAGGGACTGAGAGCTAGTGGGAGGGAAGACGGGGAGGAACAGAAAGGCGACATAATCTACACACCCATAATATTTTAGACATGTATGCAAATACACACCATACCCAGAACTCGCAATGGCATATACCCTGCCAAGGCCACATCGCCAGCCCAGGTTGAGAGAAGGAAGCCCAGATGAGCCATAAGCAGCTTATTATGAAGGGAAGTGGCCCTCACCAAACATCTCACAGGGCTTCAGGAGCAGGAGACCTGAATCCCAGTCCCGGCACTGACCTGACTCTGCGTGACCTTGGGGAAGTCACTTTGCTTCTCTAAGGCTGTTTCCTTCTCTGGAAAAGTCACCGCATCTCAGAACCACTGTGAGGATTCACCAAGAGCACACCATAAACTGTTCTGCATGGCATGTGGAACCCTCGCCCCCACTCAGAATACAATGAATGTTTTCAAAGGGTGATAGCAGACGAGAGAACTTCCAGATCCCTCAGCAGGTGCCCCTTCACCTCTCCTAATTTCCATTTCACTTTGCAAGAACCTAAAAGATCCTCTTGTGGGGGAGGGGGCCTCAGGAGGGTCTAGACCAGATGGTGAAGAGGCCCTGTTCCAGCTCTCCAAATCAGAGACCACTCACGGGGACCCTGCCTCCTCTCCCCGCCACGAAGGGAACTGAAGAAAGGAGACAGGGCCAGAGAAGTCCATGTCTACTGTTCAGAATTTTCAGCTTTGTTTGAGGAGGTGTGCTTCCAATCCTGTCACCACACCTGGGTGCAACCCCTGAGCCACTTTGTCCCTAGCAGACAGCCTGTCCCCCATCCCCCACTGCAGTCTTTCTGCCTAAGGGAGGTAGGGGAGAACAGAGACAGTTGACCCAAAAACAATAGAGGATCCCAAAGTGATGATTCACAGTCTGTTCACAGCCCAGCACCTCACTGTGCAGACAGGGAGACTGAGGCCCGGTGAGGGTGGGACCTCAGAGCAAGACTATGCCTGGGCCCAGTGGGAATACAGGTTACCCGGGGGCAGAGCTTTGCCAGGCCTCCCAGACTCTGTGTGTGTGTGTGTGTGTGTGTGTCTGTGTGTGTGTGTGTCTGTGTGTGTGTGTGTAAGACAGAAGGGTGGAGCCTGAGGCTACCTCAGGGGCCCTCTGCTGCTGCCAGACTTGGCACCCCAGGAGATGCCACTCAGCCTTAGCCTCACTCCTTCTGCCAGGTCAAGTCACTCAGGACACAACCCCCTCACTAAACTGAGCTCCTGAGGGGGTGCCCTCTTGGGGACAGTCCTGGAGAGACTCTTGTCCCCTCCCTTGAGCCCCCCCTCCTTCCAGACCCCAATCTGCTAGCAGGTGTTTTGAGGTCCCTCCTTTCCACCGTGTACTCATCTCCCCGAGGTGCAGACGCGCACACAGCACAACCTGACCCCACAGCACACTATGCTTCAGGGGCTGGTTCTCACAATCACCCGGGCCTCTCTCCCTCTATTCCACGCTCACCCACGTTAATGAGGGCCCTGGCCCTGCCCTGCTCACGCCCCAGGCCACACACACACACACACACACACACACACTCAGTGACCCCAGTGACCCGGGGTCTCACTCACAGCAGGCGAGGGGTCACAGTCACCCGCAGTGACCCGGGGTGTCTCACACACAATCACACGCACACACTCTGCCTGTCACAGACACACAGAGCCCCTCTGTGTCTCCCGCTCGGCCCGGCGTCACCGCCCAGTGTCCCGGCCACACGTTCGCCCCGGCTGGGCCGCCCCACGCGCCGTGTCGCCCACAGTCACGGGCTGACACCGCTCAGAACCCCCTCCGGCCGCTCCGCGCCGCAGCCGCACTGAGGTGCCGCGGTCCAAGTTTCCCGGGCCGGGGGCGTTTCCGCGGCCCGCTCGCTCCTCAAACTGCAAGTCCCGCCGCCGCTTCCCCACCGCGCACAGCCGGGCCTGGAGCCGCGGCCGAAGGACGCGCAGATCCCCGGGCAGCGGGGCTCAGAGACAAAAAGACGCGGGGGCGGGGGGGCGCGGGGCCCGGGCTGCGGCATCCGCCGCGCCGGCGAACTTCCTCAGAGACGCGGGGAGGCAGGGGGCGCCGCTCGGCTTCGCATCCCTCTGGCCCCTACCGCGGGGAACGGACTCCGGGCTGGGGCTCCGCGCGACCTCCTTACCTGGCCGCTCCCTCCAGCAGCCCAGCTCCCGGGTCGACGCGGTGCCCGGGCCCGTATCGGTGAGCGCCCGGGCGGCAGCGCAAGCTGCGCGCCTTTTGAATGAATCGCCACCCGGGCCTGGAAGACGCACGGCCCCGCCTCCGCGCGTCACGGCCGCCGGCCCCGCCCCCGACGTCAGAGCCCGGCCCGCGACCCCCGCCCCTGGAGGCTGCCTTGGGGCGAGAAGGCGCTCTGCGGCCCGGCCGTGCTGCTCTGTGTCGCCATCTCTCGTGTCCCGTAGGAACTGCATGGGCTGTGCCAGACCAGCCCCTTCTGGGGTCAGCCCCATCTGGGCTCCAAACCAAGAAAGGAGTTGCAAGATAAACTGGAGACTTGGATGCTACTCTGAGACCTGTCATCATTGCCAGTGCAAACGGGGCCACCGCTGCTCCTCACTGGGTCTCGTTTTCCTCCTGGAAATTGGCAGCCAGGGTGAACGACCTCACTTTGTCTTGTTGAGGAGGCCCAGGCCCGCCTCCAGACACCCCACCCATTTGGTGAGAAAAGGCCTGGTGAAAGTTAATCTATAGTGGAGGCCCACTGTGTAGGCTTCTGCCATTCTTCAGGGCCCAGCCCGAATCTCCTTCCTCCAGGAGGCCTTTCCTGTCTCCACCCCACTACCCTCAGCCGGGACTAACTATCCCGGATAGTTAGTCCCTCCTTCTAGCAGGACAGGTGATACACTGCTTGCTTTCTGTTTCCTACCACCAGCCGTCCCACCCTGCAGATTGCCAACCTCAACCACTGCGTGTCCAGCAGGGGGACACTGATTGTATTGTATTTCCAGCTCTGTGAATCGTGCCCCTTGGAGCTGTGCCTTATGGTGGGCCAGAACTGAATGCAGCAGCTCAGGGGCCAAGGTTCCCCCCACTCAGTACAATTCAGGGGTCATCAGAGGCCCTCCCAGGACAGCAGGGCTGGATCGGGATGCAGACAGTAGGGAGGGCCTTGTGCTGGGAGCAGAGGCCTGGCGGGAATTAGGATAATCACAGCTCATGGCAGAGGTGGAGGAAGGGAAATTAGTTGTTAGGGGTAGATTGTGAGGGGAGGTGGAGAATTCTAAATAAATTGAGTCAGAGAATCTGAGCCATGGGGTGAGGGGGTGGAAAAGGTCAGGTCCCCAGGGTCCAGGAGATCCAAGGAGGAGAACTGGACACTTGCAGAGGGAGGGGGGCAGGGAAAGAGTTTCCATTTCCTTGGGCCAAGCCCAGGATGTGGGGGAAGGGCAGAAGAGGCTCTAGATGACTGATGTTAGGATCATAGCCCCAGCCAGGCCCCTCGCATGACTACAGAGACCCCCAGGGCTAGATCAGGGGTGGTCCCAGGGTCACATATCCCACATCCGAGCCCACAGAGGTCCATGCTGGGGACCTAGTGAGGGAGCTAGAGCAGCCCAGGATGCCCTTGTCCCTGCAATTGTTTTCTTTGTAAGAGGAACTTCTATTCCCCCATTCCAAGTTCAAATGGTGGCATTTCACATGCACTCAATAGGCCAGATGGGGATATGCTTTTTGGTAAAGCACAAGCCATTAACCAGACGTCATATAGGGCAGGGATCCCCAACCCCTGGGCCACACAGCAGGAGGTGCGTGGCGGCCAGCGAGTGAAACTTCATCTGTATTTATAGCCTCTCCCCATTGCTGGCATTACCATCCTTCCCACTCCCACCCTCCTCCTTT
Source organism: Cervus canadensis (assembly GCF_019320065.1). Classification (NCBI taxonomy): domain Eukaryota; kingdom Metazoa; phylum Chordata; class Mammalia; order Artiodactyla; family Cervidae; genus Cervus; species Cervus canadensis. Next base: position 48,062,165 of record NC_057396.1, on the reverse strand, counting down.
GGTCCGCGGAAAAACTGTCTTTCTTGAGACTGGTGCCAAAGGGGACTGCCACCTATATAGAGGGTCCAGACCTGTCTCTGCTACCAGCTCCATGTGAGGCTTTGGTCAAATCCCTCCCCAGTTCAGCTTCCCCATATGAAAATGAGGCTGCCTAACTTGTTGCCTGGAGGTCATACTAGTTCTCTGTGTGAGGAGGCCCGACATGACCGTGTGTGAAGGGTGAGCAGCCACCAGAGCCCCGAGAAATGACCGGGGATGGAGGAGCCGAGCAGTCCCTCTGTCCTCCGAACCACAGCAAGCTGCACCTGGAACCCTGCCCAAGAGTCTGGGAACATTCAGCTGCTACAGAGAGGAGACAGGGAAGGAGTTGTGGAGGCTACAGAAAGAGATTTAGATCGGCTTTTTACGGAGCTTGGAGAACCACAGGTTCGGGAAAACAAAGGACTCTTAGAATCACAGGCTTTTAAAACTCCTGGCGTCTCAGATGGGTCCTTGGAATCTTAGCATTTTAATCCCTGAGCTCAAGCATCTCAGAGACAGACGATCTTGTTGAACCTCTGATAGGGAAGCCGGAGAACTGAGCCCAGAGAAGTCCTGCACCTCATCCTAGGTGGCACAGCACAAGACTCCAATAAGCAGGGTGAGCTGTGGTGACCCAGGGGCAGGGACATGGGCCCCACTGAGGCTTTGCCTGAGGTGGGGATCCTGGGCAGCAGGATCAGAGAAAAGGGGCTGTTTGCAGGGGATCTGAGCAGATGGCAGCCTCTGGGGTTATGAGGGTTATGGGGTTAGGTGGCGCTAGTGGTAAAGAACTTGCTTGCCAGTGCAGGAGATATGAGACTGGGGTTCGATCCCTGGGTCAGGAAGATCCCCTGGAGGAGGGCACAGCAACCCACTCCATTATTCTTGCCTGGAGAATCCCAGGGACAGAGGAGCCTGGCAGGTTACGGCAAGAGTCAGACAGACAGGACTGAAGCAATGTAGCATGCACAGGGTTATGGACCAGAAATGGTGGCGCCCTCTGTGGATACCCTTAAATTCCAGTGTGACTGTCCAAAGCAAGAGGAAATGTCATGACTCAGACTTAAATTTCAAGACTCTGCACTTGGCTAACCCCCTAACTGGCCAGGTTCTATCCCCCAGAAGGCGGGCCGTCCTCCTGTGTCTGTTTCTAGCCTCCAGAGGGAGGGTGAGCTTGGTTTAAGGAAAAATGGCCTAGGAGGCAAGGACAAGGCAGGAGTTGAACTGAGGCTACCAGGTTTGAGAGCTGGGTTCTGTCCGCATTTATGTCCAGACCCTGGCTTGGGTCTGTAATCTCACTGGGATGGGGCTTTGGTGTCACACAGTGAAGGATCAAGTCCTAGTTCTGCCGTTGTCAGGCTGCATGGCCTTAAGCTAGTGACTTCACCTGAGTGCAAATTCACTCTAAGGGCATTGTGAGGATCTGCTGAGACCCCACACAGGAAGCACCCAACTTATTCTACGCTGCAGGCTCAGAACCTGTTCTTTCTAGTCCCCATGCCCTGTGTCCTCTCCACAGCCCAGTGTCTGGGCTCTGCCCTTTGGGCTCTCCCCAGTGCCTACAATATTGCCCCCTCCCCATTCAGCCCTGCATCCTGCCCCTGACCCAGCCCCTTCACTTGCCTTTGCCAGGCAAGGCTCCTCGTTGGCCATAATGGGCCCAAAATAGTACTTTCCCCTTGCTGTTTCCTGCAATCTGGCCTGTGGCTTAAGGTCTGTGAGGCCAGAAGAGAGACTTGGTGTTTGGCAGGCATGCAAAAGATGTGAAGAGCTCTCGGAGGTCACCTGGGTCATTTTTTTACTTTTCTGACCATAGGAAACCTTCCTGCCTGGTTCTCCTCTACACCCACCCCCAGTCTCAATGCTGCCTTGCTGTGTGACGTCAGGTAAATCTCTGTCCTTTTCTGTACCTCATCTTCCTTGTGAGGCAGATGTCTAGCTAAACCCTGCTGTTTGTATCTAGCCCAAGGAAACACCTGGAGAACCCCCCTTGGAGAAGAGGTGGCTTTTGGCCCTGACTGTCTCATCTGAAGTCAGGATGTCCTTCCCAGGCTGGGTATGAGGAACATGAGCCAGATACATCATGAGTGGCTGGATGTGTCTTTGGCTGCTTGGACTGTCTCCTGTCCTCCAGCCACCCCATGTCACTGCCCTTACTCTCCTCCATGAGGCAGAGACCTCAGCAGACAGATCACATGCACATCCCAGCTCTACTGCTTAGTAGGAAGGCAACCTTGAGGAAGGCGTTTAACCTCTCTGAACCTCAGTTTCCTCATCTGAAAAAAAGGATAATGGTACTAACCTCCCAGGGCCACTGAGGATTAAACTGGATGATCCAAGCTCCTGGCATGCAATAAATAAATGGGAGCTGGGGCTATTATTTAGCGACATTCAAGACCTACAGGGGAACCTCGACTGAATTCTCTAGATTTAACTAAACAAATATTTACTGAGCACCTACTTTGTGTCAGGCACTGCAGGTGGCCTGCGGATGGAGCAATGAACAAACATCCCCCTTGCAAAGCTCACATTCTGGCTTCCTTGCCTTCTCCTCTTTCCTCACTGCTCCAGCTGGGCCTACACCTCAGACCTCTTGCTCCAGGTTTCCCTACCCCTCTTTGCTTTGACTCAAGCTGTTCCTTCACTCCTCACATCAAACCCGAGTCCCACCACCTCCACCCCAGTGGCATGGCTTGTGGGATCTTAGTTCCCCAACCAGGGATCAAACCCGGGCCCACGGCAATGAAAGTGCAGAGTCCTAACCACTAGACTGCTAGGGAAGTCCCTGGCTGTGCCCTTTAAAGCAGTGGTTCTCCGCCTCACTAGCAGAACTAAACCACGGTGTCAGAAGCCAGCGTGGTAGTTACCGGAGAAAGGGAGAGTGGGTGGGGCTACGTGGGAGCTTTCAAGTGGTGGAATGTTCGGTTTCTTAATCTGGGTGTGTTTTTTAATAAACTTATCTGGCTGCCCACTAATGACTTGAGTACCATCCTATACAAATGTTATACTTCACTTAAGTTTTCCTACGAATATGACTGACACCTGGGTCGGTCCCACCCACAGAATTCTGATCTAATTGGTCTGGAATGTGACCTGGACCCCCTAGGTGATTACAATGTGCAGGCAAGATTGAGAACCACTGCTTTGGAGGAGCTGATCCTTCTAGGCTCTCCCCTTGGCCGGGTGCCTAGTGATCGATCGTGCATCCCAGGACCACCCTGCCCACAGCTGACCTGCTCAGGGCTGCTCATCTCTCCATAGGCTGCCCCGTGTCCTGGGATGTAGCCTTCTAAGGAGCAGTGGGCTGGGCCGGGCCCATTCCTACCGAGGCATATTAGGGAAAATGCGGAGGATCCGGCCTTGGGTAACCAGTGCTGAAAGTGAAGTCTCTCCAGAGGCAGAAGAGGGCCTCAGGCAGCAGAAGTTGTGAAGCAGAAAATGGCGGCTGACTGGTGGTGAGGCAGGGATCAGAGACTCAAGGTGGAGAGTCCAGGGGTCTTAAGGTGGGGCAGCAGTATATGGACCACTGTGCTAACAGCTATTTGATTCTAGGTCACGTTTCCACTAGTCAGCGCCCCCTTTATTTCTGGGCAGAACAAATCTCTTCCCTGCAATCCAAAGATCTGTGCACACCAACCAACAGTCCTGTGGGGGAAAGGATTATCAACCCCAATTTACAGATGACGAGATGGAGGCTCACAGGGAATACAGCTCATCCAAAGCTGCATAGCCGGTTAGTGGCAAAGTCAAAGTTTCTGTTCAGCTTCAAAACCTGTGCTCCTTCTATGCAGTTTCATCATAAATTCCACGTGAATGTAGCTTTCTACTCTGTGATGTATCTCTGTTTTCTATTACCCTCTCCTCCAGATCATCCCAGTAGTGATGCTGCCAGATGTTTCATGCCTGTCCCATGGCATCAAGGGCCTGGCAGAACTAAGACATGTGAATACCAGTGTGCAAAGTGTGAGCCTGCACTCCTCTTTAGGAAATGATTTCTGTAAAGTCTTGATTGTTCAGGTTGGAAAATGTTCAAACATATGTTCAAGAGAGCTGAAGCCTGATCTGTTCTTTTTCTAGAAGTCATCACCTTGAGTCTTGCTGGTGCGCCCTGGTGGAAAGGGCTCTGTGCCCCTGTGAAGAACAGTCCTGTGTTGTCAGCCTTTGCATTCTCCTGTCTGATTTAATGACCAGAAATCACAGCGATTTGGAGTCTACCCCTGCTCACCTTGGCCTCTGTCAGATTCTGAGCCTCCTGAGCCTCCGCTGGAGAGCACCGGTTCTTATAGGAGCTGTAGACAGGCTCACATTCACCTAGTTTTCCTTGTAGCATGTGTCAGCTTCAGATTCCCAAGCTTTATCCCAGGCCTACTGACTCAGGAGCTGGGGGAGCCTGGGAATCTGTATTTACATACACATAATTTATGTATCATGCTTTGTATTTACAATGTTAACCTGTAAGGGGCTCTAAAATGCAGCCCTGGTTATAAAGCATCTGACTAGCACAACTCCTGGTTTTCCTGATGAGGAAGCTGCAGCCCAGAGAGACACAGTGACCTGCCTGAGATAACACAGCAAGTCAGTGGCCGCCTTGCCACCGCAGCACTCTTCTGGGTCTCTGAGTCCTGCTCTGTCTGTCCAAGTGGGTGGGTGTCGGGGAGCCCACGCAGCTGGGGAGCTCGGAGGTTGCTGGCAGGAGGCCTCTGTGGCTGCCGATGGGGACCAGTTGTTTGGTGTTTCTGTTTATTGACTCTTTAAACTTCATCATCCAAGGAAAGTTAATACATGACTGTTTGGTAGCAAGAAAAACATAATCTAAGACCGCAATGACCCACCCACCCCAAACAAAAACAGAACCAAACAAACCCCATCTGAGACCAGACCTTTGGAGCTGCAGCTGAAGAAGCGTGGGGGCTGGGGTCAGACTGGCTTCTGTGGTTCAGGGGTCGGGGCGGGAGTGGGGGCAGGGTAAGCTAGCCTCTGGAGTAGCCTTCCCAGCCAGGGAGGCCATGTCTGGCCCCTCAGCTTTGGGCGTCCTTCTTGGAATGGCTGCCCCTGCCAGGGGAGGGTGTGGAGAGAAGTCAGTGGTCAGCCTGAGGGGCCCCTAGGCCCACCCTCTGCGGTGACCACGGGTGCCAGTGCATGAGACACAGGGGCTGGGGGACAATGTGCCAGGAGAGGGCCCTGGACGAGGCCCCGACAGGGTTCCCACATGCGGGAACCACTAAAGGCACTGCCGACAAGCAAGGAGACGCCGAGGCCTGGGGAAGCCCCCCGGATGGGAGTCACTGCCCCACCCACGGTCATCGCCTTGTTCGGGATGACTGAGGGGACTTGGTCCTTTGCTCTGGATACTGGAGGGCAACCCAGTCAGGACAAGGCTGTGGAAAGTTTATGTTAAGGGACAGTGTTTCAGTGCCCCAAACATGCAGTGTGTGTGTGCGTACATAATGAGGGGGGACTGGTCCCTCCAGGAAGGCTGGTTGGGGTCCCAGGGTGACTCCCAGGGCAGGAATAGGGTTGTTGTTTTTTTTTTTCCTCTTCTGTCATTTTCTCCAATCAGTCCCTGCCCCAGGTCATTGCATAAATAAGTGCTTGGGAAAGTACACATCTAAAAAGAAACATAAATACTGTACACGGGAAAGGATTCCATCCCCCAGCCCTCCCACTGTCCCCAGGAAAACCCTCCAAATATTGCACATGGCCCTCCCCAGCCCCGTGGGGTCCAGGCCTGGCCGTGTCTTTGGTAGAAGCTCCAGGGACAGAGGTCCTGGGCAGCCCACATGCCCCCCTCTCCACACCCCCCCGCCATCATGACTGGGTGCACCGAAGCAGCCAGAGGGCCGGGAAAGGCCCAGACCCCGCTGGCCAGCAGGTGCTCCATTGGGAATGCTTCCGCAAGGATGGGAGGCAGTCTGCAGGCACGGGTGTGCCCCTGGTCAGACACTTGTGTGAGGGTCTGCCGGTGGGCTTGGAAGAGGCAAGCAGGCGGAGGGCGGGTAGGTAGGCGAGTCCTGGGCCCCCGTGGACAGGGTCACACCCTCCATAGGAGGAGGTGGTTTGTGCTGTCGTCTCGGCCCACCGTCTCGCTGCTGCCGCCACCCCCGCTGCTGAGCCGGAAGTCCTCGTAGCCATCGCCTCCACTGATTACCAGCATTTTAGGCCTGGCCGAGGCAGGGCCTCGGTGCCGAGGGGAGTCCCGATGTTCCAGTGAGGGCAGCTTCTCCGGGCCTGGGGGGCAGAGGGGAGAAGCCATGAGCTGGGGGGTGACTGGCGGCAGCACTATCTCTTGGTGCTCATCTCCTGCTTCCAACAGCCCTTCCCCAGGCAGGCAGCTTAAGTCTTCTCTGGACCCAGACAAGCCCTGATCAAGGCCTCCCTGCTTCCTGATGCCCACAGCCATTTCCTCTTGGGAGTACGGCTTCCTGTCCTGCCAGAGCAAGACCTGGCCAATGGCAACCTCCTTAATGTACATCATTACCTACTAGGTTTCACTCTAATCCTCACAGTCCCTTTCCTATCCTATCTGCCATTCTACGTTCTGCTTCCTGGTGCTATTTCTGTTTCCCGCTCTGCCCTATACAGCATTTCACTTCCAGCCCTATACAGCATTTCTAGTCCTGTTTTATTTCCTGTTGTATATATCCATTCCTGTGCCATATTCTAATTCTTAGTTCACTTCCTCATCTTCGTGACATTCTCTGGACAGAATTTTATACACATACACACAGTATCCTGATAGATTTTTAGTTTGGGTTTTCTATAGCCTACTTCCTATAATATACACCACTTCCACATCTGTATTACATTTTCCCTCCCTCTTAACCCTCCTCTGGCAGGGCAGCAGGGCATCCTAAACCCAAAGCCCAGGTCCTTGGATTGGCACAGGATGTGTAGACCCACCTGCATCTAGGGGAGGTGGTGGAGTTGGGCAGAGCAGGTTGAAGCCATCTGGAAGTTGGACTGCGGCCAAGAAGCGGACGTGGCCAGTGTGTCCCTGGCCGAGGCCAGCAGGGCTGAGAGGCGCCCGTGGACAGCTGATGGTACTGGGTGAGGTGGGCATGGTGAGCACCACGCCAGCACTGGTGCCCACCCACAGCAGCTCTTCACACACCAGCAGCGCTGTGATCCTCAGGCAGGCAGCCTTGTGCTGCCGGATGATGGCGTCTGAGCCTGGGGTAGGAGACAGACCAGCGCTGGGGCCAAGTCCTGGCCCTGGCTTAGCATCCTCACTGCCAGGGACAGAAAAGCTCCAAGGGAAGGGGCAGTAGGAGCCTGAGGTCAGTACCTGCCAGCATCCTGTGCACAGGAGGTGTGACATCTACCTCTGCCAGCTGCTCAAATGTGTCTGGATGGTAGAGACACACGTGGGCACTACCTTTCAATGTCACCCACACGCCCAGGCTGGAGTCCACCATGCAAGCCACGCTGCGACTGGAATCCTGCCCCACGGAGAATGTGTGCTGGGGTGAAGGTAGAGAACAGATGGGTGACTGACAGGCCTGCCTTCACTGGCCCCTCCCGGCCTTGTGCTTCACCAGTGCCCTTTCCTCCCTCCCTACAACTCATGCCAAATCTCTCCAGAAAGCCCACTGGATTGACAGCAAAGGCAGCCTTGCTCCTTGACCTGGATGATTAACCTTTCAAATCTTAGTTTCACTGGAGCCTCCCCACTTAAACCTCAGGAATTAAAATGGAAGTGCCCTTTCCCTAAGGAAGTTGAGTGAGTTAATGATCAGAGAAGTTCAAAGCTTGAAGAGTCTTAAGAGCAATCATTGGCCTCACCCTGTACAGCTGAGAAATGAGTCTAGAAGGGGAGGGAACCTGTCCAAGGGCATCGACAAGTCAGTCACAGACCTGGGCCTGAACCTAGTTTCTCCACCTCTTCACTCCCAGCCCCACCAATGATGGGACCAGTGAGAGGGAAATCAAGGGAACGAGTTACTCCTGTATATGACCAGGCTGACAGCTACTGATGTACATGTAAATGAAATCAGGACTAAAGGCCAGAGTGATGATAAGGGGATGCTGACATCAGAAAGGAACTCTGTCCACCCACCAAAGACCACAATACCTTAGTTGAGAAATAGGGCTGGGGTGGGGAGGAGGACTAAAGTATTCTAATTTACAAGTACCTGTAGCCTTCATCAGCTAGAAGGAAATAAGGATTAGAGAAGGCCAGGGGCTGGCCCAGATTCACACAGTGGTCGGGGGAAAGCCCCGACCTCTCAGCTGGTTGCTTTTTTACGGACCTGTGGATCTCACCTCCTCTCTCATGGGCCTGGCTCACCCCAAGTCACCAATCCCCCGACCCCACCCACATCCCCACTACCTCCAGCTGCAGCGTGTCAGGGCTCAGGACAAGGACTCGGTTCTGGCAGCCACACCACAGCCGCCCACCCACAGACACCATCTTGGTGATGGGGCTCCCCTGAGCACCCAGGGTCACCGATTTGAAGTTATGGGGGTCCCAGAAATGGCCTAGAGTGGGAGTGAGATAAAGAAAACAGCAGATTCAATCTTATATTGCATTTGAGCCTCACTCTCCCCTGAAATAAGGTGCTAACAAATAACCTCAATTTATCAATGAGGACACCAAACCCCAGAAAAGACCTGGGAGTTACCCAAAGTCACATCTCCAGACTTGTGGTCTGGAGGCCCTGGCTTGCTCAGGAGGGAGATCCTGCTCAGGGTGGGGAGGGGAACAGTGGGAGGGGGACACTCACCTGCTTCTCTTTGGTAGACTACGAGCTCTCCATTGGCCAAAGACACAAACACCTGGTTATTCAGATACCTAGGAAAGGAAAAGGAGTCATGAGGGGTTTCAGGAAGCCAAAGGAGGTCACCTGAGCCCAAGGAATCAGACAGAATGACTATGGCTTCTGAAAGACCACCTCCTCCCACCCCGTGTTCTGTAGGTGGTGGGCACCTGAGTCTAAGAAGAGGCAGTGACTTGCACAAATGACACATGGTGTGTGGGAGACACAGTTAGCCTAGGGCACGCCTCTGTGCTCTGTGCCCAGGAGGTCCAGGTGAGCAGGAGGAGGTCTACAGGTATAGCTGAGAAGGGTGTGAACCAAAAGAGCCATCTGGGGGGCCTTACAGGATGCAGGTCACAGAGGCCGAGTGCTGGAGCTTCAAGCTGTTCCTGCGATCACGGATGCTGTCGGAGGACTGGTACACGTGGACACTGTGGATCAGTGGTGAGTACCTGTGACAAGTGCTTGGGCATGCCAACCCCTCCACCTAGCTGCCTCCACCTCCATCTCCTCCACGGCAGGTGCCACCCCAAGGAACCAAAATCCCACGGCCTCCCTGTGGGTTTCAGACCCTCTGGCAGCCCTGGTTGGCAGTACCCTTGAGATCTAACCCAAAGCCCTCCTGCTTCTGCTTCAAGATGCGATATGATTTCTTAAACAGGGATTTCAGGTTCTGTCATCAAGACTCCAGCCTCCCCTGTGTCCCTACCAGCCATCCTCGGTGCCCAGCCACACAGAACTCTGGTAGGCCTCAGGGTCAACACTCAGCAGGTCCTCCAGGCTGCCGCGGGTGAAGGAGCCACGACTGGACCGACGAAGGGCTCTCCCATCCATGGGGCTGGTGCCACAGGGGCCGCCAGGCCCGAAGGAGCCAGACAGTGGCAGGAAGCCAGGCTCCTGTTCCTCCTCTGAACTGGTAGTCTCTGCTGTGGCCTCCTTGGAGCTTGGGGTCTCCTCATCTGATGGAGACAAAGGGCTCTTTCTCCCACTCTGCCAGGCCCAAGACGTGGTATCTTTCTAGGCCTTACTCTCCCCTCAATGCACCCTTCTGGGCCAAGGTCTTCCAGTGCTGTTCTCCCTGCCCTCTAGCCTCCGCCATCAGTTCAGCCCTTGTTACCCTGATGACTGAGAGCTCAGTGCTACGGGCTCCTGGTCCCAGCCTGGCCATCTCCAATCCACCACCACGGACCAATCACCACCACCTCCCCCAACAACTCCATCTTCCTTAACTGGCCATTGCAGGGGCCTCAGGATCCAGTCTGACTACCCACTGCCCCCGGGGCCCTTGGTATCACAGCCCCGGCCCACCTTGCTGGGCCCCAGCGCTCTCTGCACTAGTGTCCTGAGGCTGGATTCCATGGCTGTGCTCATCCTGTCTCTCTCATCCAATCAGCACTGGCTGGGCTGCCCCTCCCTGCCCCAAGCTGGGCACTCACTGCCAAAGCTAGAGGAGATGGTGGACCGGCTGGCCTGGCTCTGCAGGGTCCCCGAGGGGCTGGGAGAAGACTCATCATCCGAGTCGCTGTCAAAGGGCACTAGCTCCGGACGGGGGTCACCCTCGGCGGGGCCTGGCGCCATCTCCAGGCCTGAGCCCGCTATGGAGATATGCAGGCATGGTTGGGGCCCTGGCTCGGCCAGCGTCGCTGCTTCCTCGTCCGCCGCCTCAACGTCCAGGTCTGGCCCGGTAGGTTCGGGTGCCGTCTCTGTGGGGTTCCTCAGCGATGCAGTCCGTTCCCTGGGAGACGAAGGGTTGGGAATGAGTGTCACTAGGAGCTAGGATCTGCCCTACACATCCTCATGCCCCTAGGCCCCGCCCACACCCACAGGACACGCCCACCCTCCAGTCAGGGGCGGGGACTCTGCCCCCAGGCCCCGCCCTCCACCCCACCTGCCCCCGTCTGGCGGGCCTCACCGCTGGCAGCAGCGCTGCAGGCCTGGCACCGCCCCGATGCAGAGGATGCGGGCGGAGCAGACTGCGATGCAGGCCTCCACATCAGGCTCAGCACGCAGGCTCAGCAGACACACCTGGCCCACGTAGCCGTCGCTGTTGCACACCCACACCTCGGGCGTGGGCTCGGGGCAGCTGCTCAGGGTCGGGGCTGCGCACGAGAACTGCGGAAGGCGCCAAGGGACAGGGGAAGGTGGATGCAGGAACTATTGCCAGCTCCACACCGCTCTCCAGGCCCTCCTGGATTCTCAACACACGTTCGGCATACACGTGCACATGTGACTCTTTACACATCAAATGCACACATCCCTCTGTGACATACATTCATATATGTGTGTTTACACATACATCCACACACATATATATATATACCCCAAATATGATCACACATACATGTATATGTGTAACAAATGAAAAAAATGGTAACTTTGTCTGTATGTATATAGACTCATACAAGCATATGAATTAGACACTTGCACATCAATGGTATAGCCTTTGTTCACATGCAAAGATACATAAATGCATGGATGTACCCATATACATATGACACATATGTAGTGCCCATGTGCTTGTACAGAGAGCTGTACCCTCAAAGACATATGGGACCACTGCAATGTTCAAGATGTACATAATGCTGTACAAAGAACAAAAACACATGAACACATGCTGGCTTAGAATACATGCACCCAGGTACCCAGGTGCATACACACCTGCATGCCACTGCGGGTTTTCATGATGGGGATGGCCTTCAGGAATTCAGGGTCTAGACAGCTTTTGCTGGAGGCTGTAGTGATGGACGGACAGACAGACACTGCTTAGCATCCACCTCACCCTGGTCCTGACCCTGCCCATTTCCCTTCCTCTTCTGCCCCTCAGGGTCTCTCTAGGGAGAATGAGGTGGCTGGGGGTTATGTCCTGCTTGTCCTTGGCCTCAATTTTCCCATCTGTACAATGTGAGAGGTAGACCCAGAGGTCTCTAAGGATTTTCTATGGGCCCGATCAACAGTGCTCCCTGATCCAGGCCTGCTGTGTGTGTGTGTATATATGTGTGTTTGGTGGAGGTACGAGGTCCTAGTCACCCACTCCCATGATAGGGCCCCTGCCCTACGCTGACCGTATCCACAGAATCCCTGCCAAGGAGGCCCTAAGTGAGTGAGTGAAAGTTGTTCAGTCGTGTCTGACTCTTTGTGACCCCATGGACTATACAGTCCATTGAATTCTCCAGGCCAGAATACTGGAGTGGGTAGTGGTTCCCTTCTCCAGGGGATCGTCCCAACCCTGGGGAAGTCCTGTATTTCTCTGCAGAAGTCTCAGTCCACCCTTCCACTGGCAGGGACTGGAACACAGGATATGGCAGTCCTGAGATTTCTGGCTCCTGATGTCATACACAGCTGCAAGGCGCTGTCCACTCCTTGAAGGTTCTGAGAGGAGGGCGCCATCCTGGGCCCTGGCTTACCCAGTTTCCTCTTGGCCTCATCAAAGGCCTGCTCGAAGCCGAGGCGGGCATCAGGGTGGGGGAACTCAAAGATGAAGGAGTCGGTGCCCTCGGGCCTCGTGGTGCACAGCTCCAGCTTGGTAGGAGGGAAGGAAAGTGCGTAGCACAGGGCCTGCTTCTCCGACAAGTCCCGGTGCATGGCAGCTGAGAGGTCCCGCAGCGCGTCATCCAGGCTCTGCAGGGATAAGGGTCCAGGCCTCAGGGCCTCACTTCCCCGTTCAGCCTACTCCTGCCCTGGGGATGGGACTGGGCATCTCCCTCTTCAGACAGAAAACGGAACTCTACTTCCCGGAGACCAAGAGGTAGCCTGGATCCCGCACAGACATGGTGGGCCCTCCCGCCTCCCTCAGCTGGTGATGGAGCTGTGTCTCCAACCCGCAGACCTGGAACCCGACTTCCTTCAGAGACGGGATGAGGCTGTACTCTCCCCCTCAGATAACTGACAGGGATGTCCTTGCCCTCAGGCAAACGACAAGGCTGTTCTCTCTCCCTCAGGCCGGATGAGGGAATCTCAGGCAGAAGATGCAGACCTGGTGGGGGAAACCGAGGCTCTCAGAGAGCTTGCTCATCTGGCCCAGGGTGGTCAGGTCCTCGTCCAGGCGGCTGATCGCCTTCTGGATGTTCTCTCGATTGGCAGCTTGAGATGCCCCTAGTGGGGACAGAGGGAGGCCATGGGCAGATCCAGAGACAGACAAGGTCAGGTTGGAGAGACACTCCTCCCCTCCCCTCCCAACTCGTTGGGTACGGGAAGCAGCCTGACAACCGAGAGCTTGTAAACCGCCAGACCTTGGGTTAGCATGAACCCCAAAGTTTATGGGCAGCTTGGAGAGAAACTCCAGGCCCGAGAGCAGGGGACTAGGCCTGATTCACAGCCACCGGCCACAGGGTGTCGGTCCCTTGGAGAACTCCCTGGAAGAGCACAAAGAACAAACAGCAGGTAGCTCCCAGGTTATGCAGACTCCAGCTGATGCCGCTGTGGTGGTACAGTCTCCCAAAGGGGAAGTCAGCTGGGCAGGCAGAGCCTCAGGCAGTCAAATGTGCTGACCCAGGGACTCAATACCCGCCCCACAAAGGAGGGGGCAACGGGCTGATGACCTAGATTTCTCTGGTCCTGTCCCATACTTGATCACTGCCAAGTACTGGCCCCACAGACCAGCTCAGCATCCCGCACACCCCACACTGCCTGGCTAGGGGCAAACGCCCCAGACCAGTGGCCCACAAATGGGCTGAGTAGACAGAGGTGGAGTGGACTAGACAAGAGAGGCCTGAGGACATTTGCTCCTTCTGAAGGAAACGGTCCCCCCACAACCCTCTACCACCCAGGCAGCCACACTTTCTTCCCTATGACCCTGCCCCTTTCTGGCCACAGCTGACTGGACCAGGGGTAGACAGCTGACCTAGAGGTACTCATTTTATCCACGGGCCTGTTCTCTAGTGAGAAGAGATGAACTGGACCAATAATCAGCTTGCCTTCCTATGTAGGGGCCTGTGTGGGGCAGCCCTGGGTGCACCAAGGGGCTGCGTGAGCCCCTGCCTCACTGGGTCTGACCTGCCTGTTGGTCCCAAGGTGCCCTTACCACCAAATGACCACCCTGCTCAGGAGGGTGGACCGCGCCTCCTGGAGCAACTGGGGCTGAGAGCTGAGGGAGAAAGGCCACGACGCAGACAAGGCCGTGAGGGATCACGGGAGTTACGAGGAGGCAGACAAGGCCATGATGGATCACGGGAATTACAAGGGGGCGGAGAAAGCGGAGAGCAGTGAGGAGAACTGGCGCAGAGGGGGCGGGAGTGTGGTGGGAGTGGGGGGAACACGCTCACACAGCAGGAGCAGCTCTTTGAAGCTGCCTCAGCTCCCGACAGTCTCAGCCCCAAACAAAAGGATCATTCCAGCCAGCTTTCTGATTGGCTTGAGTGTATCTGTTCCCCAGGCACCAAACTGCTGGACCAGAACAGTGCGCCATCATCTAAGATGGAGTGTATAAATGCATCTGTGCAGTGAATCAACCGCTACGGGCGTGTCTGCGCTCCCTGTAGCACTGCCGCCCCAGTCCACCTGCCAGTCCACGGCAGGCCCCTGCCCAATCAGAAGGTGGTCAGTCTGGCTCCGTGGGACACAACCTGGATCCTGCATGCCAGCACCCTTGGACAGGATGGGAAAGCGAGGCCCGGAAGCAGAAGAGCAGGTGCACAGCCAGCCAACCTGGCCACAGCTCAAATCCTCCAGGTGGGCTTCTCAGAGGAAGACCCCCTAACACCCAGCACCCCCGGTGGGCCCGAGCCAGCCCCACCTTTGATGATGTCTGCGTCGTCCAGCGGCAGCTTCCACAGCAGCTTGTACTTGCTGGCCGTGTCGATGACGCTGGCTGCCGTGTACCTGTGGGGAGCAACAGGGGTGCTCTGGCCAAGGCGGGGGAGCGGGCCCAAGGAAGGACAACGGCCTCAAGCACCCTGGCCACTCACAGGCTCATGGAGCTGCGCCGCAGGGAGCCCGACTTCCGCTTCAGGGTGGTGCAGACGATGAGGTCCGTGAACAGGAAGAGGGACCGGTCCTTCTTGCCACCAACTGCCTTCTGTGGGGCCCGAGACAGGATTCAGGCCCAGAGGCCCTCCCTCCTGCCCACCCTGCCCAAGGGGGACAGCCAGGCCAGGAGGGGAGGGCCCTCCAGATGCCCAGAGGCAAACTGGGACTTGACCCTGGGCTCCTGCTGGGGTGGAAGAGCAGGAGGCCAGAGGGCAGCAGCTGTGAGCAGAGAAGGTAACCAGGCAGGGAGGTGGGGACAGGGGGGCAGACAATGGGACACTTCTTACCACTTCAATGACCATCTCCTGCCTCAGGAACCGCCGCAGAGGGGCCTGGAGCTGTGGGGCAGGAGGGACAAGGCGTCCTGAAGGCTCACTATGAATCCTTTCCCCTCCCCAGACCCCAGTGACGCTTGGCCCCACTCGTGGGTCAAGTCAGTAGAAGCAACACATTGTCCACCTTCTCAATGCTGTGTCATCAGGCCATGCGACATATGGCCAGAAACAGACATGGGGGAGGACACAGATGCAAACTGAGACGGATGCAAACACACTGCAGCCATGACCACGGTTCCAGGTGACCACAGATGCAGACACAGGCATGGGTGGAGCCAGGCAGAACAGCACTCACATCCTCCATGCCCTCGATGTGGGCCTCAATCTCCTGCAGCACGCGGGCATGCCGCTCTGCCTCCTCGGCACTCCGCACACCCTTGTTGATGCGCTCAGCCACCTGCTTGATGTTCCGCTGCGCGTCTAGCAGGAGAGGGTAGTCCGGGTGGTCCTCAGGCGTATGCTTCAGGAGGTCCTGGGTGGGAATGGGCGGTAAACCCCTGTTTAGCCACCCCTGTCAGGCTCTGGGGCCCCACAGTGACTGCTGGAACAGAAGAGACTGTGGGTAGACTCTAGAGAGAACTTTCCTATCTGGCTCCTGCGGCTCCACTGGGTGGGGGCCACTGAGTCCCCTGCATCCCCACATGCCTCCAGACTGCCCACCTGCCCACCCAGCCCCATGCCCTCCTGCCCACCCAGCCCCATGCCCACCTTCACCAGAAGCTCGTAGCGTGGGATCCGCTGCACAGGCTTGATCATGAGGTCGGACAGCGCCTGCTTCTCCTTGTTCTCACGCATGCTTTGCTGAAACCCGAAACAGGGTGGATGGGCACACAAGTGAGGCATGACAAGCAAAGATGGAAATGTCAAAGGACAGACAGGTCCCTGGTGAGCCCCTCCAGGTCTGAGGGGAGACACTGACCCACAAGCTGGGGCTCTGGTGTCCAGGCTGGGGGCTCCTGGGACCCCCAAAGCTGCCCAAGAAGGGTGGCCTCCATCCCCCTGCCTGGCCCTGGTACCTCCAGGAACTTGAGAAAGGCAGGCCTCGCCTCCTTAGCCACACGCACGGCGTCCTTTGCATTGAGGAAGTTATCGATGTAGGCAGAGTAGATGTTGACCAGGACGTCCTTGGAGAACTGTGGATGAAGAGGCAGGTTGGGAGCCTCAAGGTGTCCCCTCCCCACCTCATCATGACCAGGGTTCCACTGATTGACGAGCCAACATCTGACTCTCCCTCCATCTGAAAAGGACACGGTCTCTGAGGGATCGGGCATGTGCTACTACTGTGATGTCTGTACATGTCATATGTATGACTGTGTGATTGGGCATGTGCATGTGTGTGCAGACACACATGTGCACTCAGACCAGGCTCTCTCCCTCCCAACAGGGCATTTCATCCCCTGGTCTCCAACCAGGCAGGTCTCCCTCCTTGCTGTCAGCCAAGTGACACAGACTTGTTCCTGCTGCTTGGCTTGTGCTCATGTAATTCCCTCCACCAGGAAGGCCCCTCCCCCATCCAAATCTCACCCACCCTGGCAAGGCGGAGCTCCAGTTCTGCCGCCTCCAGGAAGCACTCCTACCCTGAAGAGGGCTCAGCTTGGAACTCTACCTGGCCTCTGGCCTCCCTGACCCCCCAAGGCAAGTCTGCCAGTTCCAAGGAGTAGGTGCTCCCATCCCTCCCAGTATGCTCTGCCTGGTGGCTAACGCCTGATGGCTGGGCTCAATGTGGACGTTCTCGGCAGAAGCCCTGGCTGGGCATTAGGACACCCCAATGCCTGTCTCAGCTGCACCATGGATGGACTAGCTGACCTGTGGTGGTGTTTCTGGTCCCCTCTCAGTCTCCAAATCCATGTTTCTAGGTTCTTGATGCCAATCCCCACACCACCCCCCCATCAAATGTGCTGCAGGGCAGAGGCTGAAGCAGCTCAGGGATAAAGACAGCGTCGCCTGAACTCCCCCCAGTCCTGGGACAGGGCATCCTACGCTGACCCCTCCGTGGGGACCAGGGCTTCCACTGCTACCCTTGGTTAACATCAAGGTCCAGACAGGGAGGGCATAAATCCAGTGACACCAAGGGCTGCGATGGACTGGAGATGTCAGCACTCAAGCTGGGGTCCCACCACTGCCAAGCCAAGGTTCCTGTTACATCAGTTTCCAGATCAGCAGGCACCTTCCAAGACCTTCTTAGTAAGCCCAAGGCTCACCCTACCACATCACAAACACATGCAAACACACCCACATCCTATAGAAATAGATAAGGTGTTTCTTACTAGTAGAATTTTCTGGAAGGAGTTTTAGAGTTTTATTTTTGAAATTATTTGGCTCTGAGTAAGCATTTAGTTTGTGTTTCGCTGTGATTTCTCATTCATCATCGTGCTTTTTTTGGAATTCTGGCAAAATAAAATGTAACTGAAATTTTTTCAAATGTAATTAAACTCATGTAAATGAATACTAAATTTAACAATTAAAGAAAATGGCATGTTATGTTTTGCAGACATTTAGCTGAATGTTTATTAGTTTCGCTTTTACAGTCCTTTTAAAATTCTGAAGCCAATGCCTTTCCTAAGGTCCCAATCACTATTGTAGGATTTTAAAAAGCTCGCAGGTGGAAGTCTTGTCTGTGGTGAAAGGGACAAGGGGTGGGGTAGAGCATGGGCGCTGGAACCAGGTTTTTTGGGTTGAATCCTCTACTACCTACTGTGATTTTTAACAAAATATCATTTGTTTATTTATTTGGCTGCACTGGGTCTTAGTTGAAACATGCAGGATCTAGTTCCCTGACCAGGGATTGAACCTGGGCCCCCTATATTGAAAGCCTGGAGTCTTAGACACTGGACCACCAGGGAAGTCCCTTACTAACTGTCACTTTGATCAAGTTATTTTCTCTCTATGTGGCAGAGTCATCAACTTTATTTTTCGCTTGTGGGGTTTTTTTTTCGGCTTTGCCCCACACAGCTTGCAGGATCTTACTTCTCGGATGAGGGCTTGAACTCAGGCCCTCAGCAGTAAAAACATGGAGTCTTAACCACTGGACCAACAGGGAATTTCCAGATCATTAGCTTTAAACTTGGTAATAATCAACCATAGCTATCTCCTTAGTGTCATTGATATATATACTGTATTTAGAATGCCTAGCACATAATAAGTGCCAAATAGCCATTATTATTAAAACGCCTGATGGAGAAAAGAGCTAGTCAAGACTAGGCTGGTGTCAGCATCAAGTCCAAGTCCAGGGTCAGGACCAGGACAACTATTTACATTCAGGTTAAGTAGGGGTTGAGGTCAGTACCAGCATCCATTTGAGGTCTGGGTCATAGTCAGTGGCAGCTCAGAGTCAGGACTAGGGTCAGGTCAGTGTCAGCAACTGGTTTGGGGGTTTAGTCGTGTCCGACTCTTTGTGACCCCATGGACTGTAGCCTGCCAGGCTTCTCTGTCCATGGGATTTTTCAGGAAAGAATACTAGAGTGGGTCGCTATTTCCTTCTCCAGGGGATCTTCTCCATCCAAGAATTGAACCTGGGTCTCCTGCATTGCAGGTGGATTTTTTTACCAACTGAGCTACCAGGGAAACCATCAGCAACTGAGGCTGGGTCCAAGGTCAGGGTGTCTGGCTGGGGTTGGGGTCCATGCCAGAGTCCAGCCAAGCTCTGGGGTTGGGCCGTGTCAAGGTCAAGCCAGGATCTGGGGTCAGTGCCTATGTCTCGTCAAGCTCTAGGGGTTGGATCAGGGATCAGTGTCCGTCTCAGAGGTGGGGGTGGGGTCCAAGGCCGCATCCGGTCTCTTCTAGGAGAGGCAGGGACATGGGGTGGGAGGTATAGCAGTGGACAGCAGGGCCACTCACCGATTGGACTAGCAGGTCTCCCACCTTCTGCTGGGCATGCCAATTCTGCACACAGTGCCGCACCTGCTCCAGGAACTGCTCATGGTGCTCCAAGAGCTCCGGGATCTGGTCGAAAATCTCATCCACTAGTGACGGGTCACAGAGCAAGGAGTTCTCCGGCTGCTTCAGTGGCTGCATATAGCCCTGGAGGGGCCACAGGGTTGGTGCCAGTCCCCTCAGAGAGATGGCACCCCAACCCACCCGCCCAGGTATACACAAAATCACCTGGGCCTGCTGCTCAATGGCCCTGCCTCCAGGATCTCCCTCATTAAACTGGGAGCTCCAGGAGGGAGATGGGAAGATCTGGCCCCATGACCCTCACTCAGCACCAGGGTCTGGCACAAATTGGGGGTGAGGGGTGTCAGGAAAGGTTTGTTGGATGCATGAATGAACAGAGCTTAGAGTGAGGAAAGCAAGAAGACTGGGCTCCTGGAAAACTTCACACACTAATTCAGCAAATATTTTATTGAGCATTTACTATGTGCCAGGTACTATTCTAAAAACTGGGAGACAGTAGTGAACAAGAAAGGCCAAAATCCCTGCCCAGATTGAGCTTACAATCTAGTCAGATGAAATACACAAATTAAATATATAAATAAATAAAAACCACGTCATTGAATCTCAGATGCATCATTACTCTTCTTTACTTCAAAAAAAAAAGTTGTCAATTAAGTTATTATAGGCCATCAACTATGGGATGAACCTGGATTTCAGAGATGGTAAAATGTGAAGAATGTGTCTTAGAATTAATTACATGAAGAAATCCTGTGGTAAATTAAATGACCATAATTGCTGTGGGTTAAATAAAGCAGAGACAGGTACGGAGGGGTATATGGAAAGTTATTGAAGGCTCATTTGACAATATCCAAAACACTGTTTTCAGATCTTCTGGTCAATTAGTGACTAAAACTCCCATTTTTCACTTCAAATCCGCATTCAGAGGTATTTCCTGAGCTTGAATAGCCCTGCTCAGTGGCTAGTGGCTCATGTAGATGTCGCCCTCTACTGGCCAAACTGTAACTACATGCCAAAGAAACTAGGCTGATTGAAAAAGTATATGGAATGCTGCAATAAAATTTACATCAAACATTAAAAAGAAAACCTAGTTTGTCCTAAAACAAGTTTGAGAAAGTAAAGCTCAACAGAATCCTCTCGCCTGGTTTGGGATTCCGGAAAGGCGGAGGGGTCGGGGGTGACAGGACACATGTAGCCTTTCTCTCACAGCTCCTAGGCTAGTCTGAGCCCGGGGCAGGATCTCTGCCAGGGTCTGTTGCCCAAGGAGTAGGAGTTAAACCGCTCACTTCTGGGTCCTAGCGCCTCACACAGAAGCCTGCACACCAGTTGGAGGAAAGAATGAACAGCGACAGGGAACTCGATGCAGAACCTGCTAGGAGCCAACACCTGCACTCACCCACCACATACTTGCTGAGCAACTACTGTGTCCTGCTTTATAAGCATGAGCTGCATCTGTGGGCAGGCAAAAGCCCCTGTGCCTGTGCACCCGACAATTTAGTGGAGGAGGGGGATAACAGTACCCTAAATGACAAAATTATCACACAGTGTATTAGAAGGTAGCAAGTGCAGTGGGAAATAAGACAGAGCGATTGGTCAGGGAAAGCAGTGTTATTAGCTGGGAATCTGCAGGTTGAAGAAAGACTCAAAGGGTGACGGTGACACTGAGGAAAGTATGCACCCTTAGGACCTGGGTTCAAATCCCACCTCTTTCTGGCTGTTAACCTTGGCATTTAACTCTTCCTTCATTGTGAACTCCTGGCCCTCAGGAATAATACAAATCAACTTGAGTGGCAGCAGTCACTGCGAGGGATCACCAGGGCTGTAGAGTCCAACCTCCACCCTAGAGTGAGACTGACAGGGATTCAACCCGGGCTATGGCACTCGTCCCCACTGTGAACCTGAACGAGTTGCTTTACCTCTCTGTGATCAGTTTCATCATCTGTAAAATAGGGGTCTATAATGAGGTTTATATGAACGCTTGGCCGCCACAAGCCAGTTATCCCTGTGGTAACTTTTCTGACACCTCCTGCTTAATGAGGTTTATATGAATTAACATATAGAGCACACATATTAAGCACCCAATAAATGTTAGCTCTTAGTATTACTGCTTGCTATGGTCTGAATATGTCCCTCCAGAAGTCATATGTTGAAACAGAAGCCCCGATGTGGTGGTATTTCGGGGTGGGGCCTTTGGCAGGTGAGCAGGTCATGAGGGTGGAGCTCTCACAAATGGGATTTGTGCCCTTTGAAAGAGAGCTCCCTCAGCCCTTCCACCACAGAAAGACACAGTGAAAAGACAACTGTCTACAGACCAGGAAGCCGGTCCTCATCTGCACTTAATCTGCCAGCACTTTGATCTTGCACTTCCCCACCTCCAAAACCATGAGAAATAAATTTCTATTTGTTTAGGTCACTCTATCAATGGGATTTTTACTATAGCAGGCCAAACAGACTAGGATCTCGTTTAATAGATAGATGACTCTGGGCAGGTTTCTTCCTCTTTGAGCCTTCATTTCCTCAGATGAGGAAGAGCATTATTATAATATCTGCCTCACAAGATTAATACAAGGATTAAAGGTGATTTTATAGACACATACACACATGCGCATGCATGCTTGCTGGCAGAATTGCCAGGCAGTATGTTAAATTATACATGCATCTCGTAATCTGCACCTGGCACAGGTCTTTTTATTATTCCTACTCAACAGGCGAGGAAACAGAGGCAGAGACTGGCTATATAACTTGCTCCAGATCACATGGCTGGTCAGGAGGTAGTGCCAAGTTTCCACAGCGGTGGCCTGGCTCCAGAGCTGTGCTCTGGACCCCTGGGCGGACGTCAGTCCTTCCAACACAGGGCTGCACTGAGTGACGGCCGTCTCAGCTGACACTTGCACCCTTCTCCACCCAACGCTCTCCACTGGTGTCCTCAGCACCGAGCTCCCTCAGCTCTTTCACTCGCAGGCCCTGCAAGCCTCCACGTGTGCAGCCTGGCAGCTGGAGGTTCAGAGGGAGAGAGGCACGCCCACCCTGTCACCTTTTAATCTTCACACTGAGAGGAGGGTATGATTAGTTATATTTGCAGGACAAAAATGTGGAGGCTCAGAGGAGTGAGATTATTAGGCTAGGCATCACCCAGAAGGGAGCAAATGACTAAACTCCTGGACTAATTCCCATGCCTTTGACTCCCACTTAGGGACAATCAAGGACCCCCCCCCGAGACCCCTGCACATCTATTCCTGCCTGGCAGCCAGGGACACCTCTTAAAGATGGAATTCTGGCTGTGGGCCTCCTGTGACCTCCTTGTGCTCACAGTAAAGGCCAGTTCCTTGCCCAGGAGCCACACTGGCGACCTCCCTATTCCTGGTTGCTCTAGGTTTCCTCCCGCCACCCAGCGCTGCTCCCGCTGTGCCCTCTGCCTGAAACAAGTCCCTCCAAGCTCTCCCGTTGCTTAAATCCTACCTACCTGTCAGGTCTCAGCTAAATACCCCACACCCTGGCCCCCAACACCAGGGCAGACCCCCATTCTGTGTTCTCACTGCACTATGCATCTTAAAAAATACACACACACACACACACACATATATATAAACAATGTATTTTTGTGCTGTGATATATATTATATATATATATATATAGCATAAAGTTTGCCATTTTAATCATTTCTAAGAGACTGGTTCAGTATACTCACGTTAAAGTACATTCATGTTATGGACCATCACCACCATTCATCTCTAGAACTTTTTTCGTCTTCCCTGACTGAAACTCAGTGCCCACTAAATACCAACTCCCCATATCCCCCTCCCCAGCCACCAGCAACCCCATTCTACTTTCTGTCTTTATGAATTTGGTTGGCCATTCTAGGTACCCCATATAAGTGGAATCATTCGGTATTTGTCCTTTTGTGACTTGCTGAGTTCACTAGCATAATGTCCAGAACTTGTTGTAGCATGTGTCAGAATTTCCTTTTTGGCTGAACAAGATTCTGTTTTAAGAATACTCTCCATGCACTTTTACATCACCATGTGTCCTCACGCATAGCCTGTCTGGTTATTGTCAGTCTCTGCCACAGACTGTGAGCTCCAGGAGACAGGACCTCATCACTCACATTCACTGCTGAACCCTCCAGAGAACACTGCCTGCTTCGTGGTGGATTTGTGGAGTGAATGAGTGAATCCTTGGGATGTTTCCCCAGGATCTCCCTTCCACCCTTCGCTCTTGCTCTGCCCAGGTGGTTTGAGAAAAGCTGTCCCCCAGTTGTGACCACCAGGTCCCACTTTAGCTCAGACCCACACTCTCTATCCTGGGCTCCAGACCCTGGGATTTCCAGACCCCCACGTCTGAACCTCAACTCACCATCTCATCCCCCCTTTTTCACAGAGGGCTCCTTTAGTGCCTTAGTCACCTAAGCCAGAGCCCAGGCACCATTCTGGGCTTCCCCATCTTGCCCCACAACCAACCAGTTACCATGTCTGGCCTGATCGGTCCACTTCCTAAATATCTGTTCCCAACTGCCCTCTCTGCAGTTACCCCCCAGGTAGTGGCCTCTCCTCCCTTGCCAGGCCTCAGTGGCCCTGGCCTCCTCTTCTGCTATCCTCCTCCCAGCAGTCAGATAGACCTTATAAAGCGTGAGTCACACGACACACTGCCCCTGCTCAAAGCCTTTCAGTAGTTCCTAGGACCCTTGGTAGAGTCCAAATTCTCCTCCTGGTACTGAGGGTCCCCACCACGTGATCTCTGCTGGCTCCCTCAGCATCACCACAGGACTGAGCCCTGTGCTCTGTGCTGGCCGCATGGACTCCTGAAAGGACCAGGTCTCTCCTTACTCGACCTTGCACGAGCTGTTCCTGCTGCTGAGAAGACAGGGCAGAAGGAAGCCAGCACTTCCTCCAGGGAAAATTCCTTGACCCTTTACCTCCCAGGTGCCCCCCCACCCCAACCTGGTGCCTTAAGAGCCCATACACTCAACTATGTCCCTAGCAGGACTGTCAATTCCTGCAGCAGAGGCTTGTCTTTTATTTGTCCCGGTGTTTCCTGCACCTGGAACAGGGCCTGGCACATAGCGCATGCTAACATTTAATTCCATTCAACCAACATTTTTCCAGTCAATGAATGAAGTGAAGGTGGGGGCGGGGGTGGGGTGGGACCAGAGGGGGTTCACAGATCTAAGCTCAGACCCAGCACTGCCAGGAGACGTGGAAGGTCAGCAGGAGGAGGAAGCATCTGCCCTGGGTGCCCCCGTTTGGCGTCCTTACGGCCCCTCTGCATTCTCTCCTGCCCTGGGGGGAGCTTCCTCTATGGATGGGTGGTATGCCCCAGGGTCATTCCTCTCTAACCTCGGTCCCTGGTGTTCCCACATGTCCAACAGCCACCTAGATTCAGAATGGCTGCATTCAGGGACCCAGGCCACCCCAAGTCTCACCTGCATCAGAGTGCGCAGTGACTCCACATAAGACTGCTCTGTGTCCAGCAGGGTCATGGTCACATGCTTCCGCATATCCTGGGGGGACAGAAGGCAGAGGGTGAGCGGTGCCTTGTTCTCACACGCGCCACCTGCAGTCACACGGGCCCAGAGAGCCCATCCACGCCCTCTCCTAGGTCTTCAAGGTCTGTCCTCCCCAAAGCACCTTGAACCTCCACTCTACCAGGTCTGTGCTCACGTGCTCCCCCTGCAGGGAGCACCTCTCCCTGCAACTCACATGCCTGCCTCCCCAGACTGCGCTCCTCAAACTTTGTCCCTCTACTCCCCTCTCCAGGGCTATTGGCAGCTCTGGAGATCTCCTGTTTACTTCTTGGCTCCCCTGTTGGACTCCTGAAAAGGACTCAAGAAAGTGAATAGCTTCTCACATTTGCAAAGGGCAATGCCTCCAGGCCACCCCTATTCCAGCTGCCAACTCTGAAAACCCCACTTCTGGGCTGAGTCCTGTGGGGTCAGACCCTACCTTGGGCTTCACATCATCCCAGAAAGTCAAAACTGTCACTTCCTGCTACAATAAAGAAAAGGTGGCCCAGAGAGGTAAGGGCAGTGCTAAATGACACGCAGCAAGGCAGGGGCAGGACTCAGCCCCTCTCAACAAGGCTGGGTCCCGGTTCGCTCAGTAAAAGAGGTTAACTGAGCCTTACTCCATGCCAGGCACTATTCTAGATGTCGTGCACTATTTTCTCCTTCTGACCATCCTGTGAGGTATGTGTGAATATTCTTCCCATTTTAAGGAGATCCAGGCAGCGTCCATTCCGAGGCTCCAATGATCTGCATTATGGAGACTCCGCACTCACGCCCTCAGGGACAAGGTGCACATCCCTGACAGGGCAGTCCCTATTCTCTGGCAACGCTTTTCTGGAAGTCAGTTTAGGGACGCCTTCTCTGTGTTCCATCCTGGGACTCCGCTTACCTGCCCCTTGCCACCAGTTCCTATGCCTCTGGCCCACTCCTCCTCCAGGAAGCCTTCGCAGATAGCACAGCTCTAAGAGCTTCTCTCCCCAGGCAAGGACTCCACTCGAGGTCTCCTCCAAGCTCTTGGAGTGGTCCTAAGCCAAGTCCGAACTCCTCTGGGCCCTAAATCTCTAGGGCTTATTCCCCTCTTTACTCTCCTTCCCAGTCAGTCCTCAGCTTCGTCTCAGTGGGAGCTTGAGCTCCAGCCATGAAGGCCTGCCAGTCAGCATGGATGCTCTTCATGTGTGACGATGCCATGGTGGGTGTCTGTGTCTGTGACCTCCCTCTAGTCCCCACCCCGAGAGCCTCTCAGGGTTGGGACTCAGACAGTGGAGCAGGGCTGATCACTACTGTGCCCATGGTCTGTGTCTGCTGAGTGGCCTAAGCACTGGGCTTGTCCAGTCGGCCTGATTCAGCCACTGCTCACCCCTCTACTCGTAGACACCTCAGGTTCCCCCCTCCTTGACTCGGGACTGAGCGGTCAGGCCTGTCCCCAAGTCTGTACTACAACAAGGCATCCTTTAAAAAGTAGGCTTCTATGCTAGGAACTCAGGGATGGGGGTGTGAATGGCACCCCCTAGGGGGAGGGGAAGAGGCTGGCTTGCCCCCTCCTCAGCGCTGTGCTCTGATGGGTAAGAAGGCACTGGATTCTGTCTCAGAGCCCCCAGCTACAGCCAGACCACCTATGCTCAGTGCTTCTGAGGCCTTAAAAAAACCAGGGCAGTTTCCAGTGGGAGGCAGCACTGGCTAGGCCACTCTAGGATGACAGCTTGGGAGGGAGGGCATCAAGGGCCAGAAGGGCCTCCCAAGGAAAGGCCCAAATGCCCAGCCTCCTGCAGGGAAACACCTCAGCGTGTCACAGACGTGGCCTCACTTCAGCCTCACACCCACAGCTCTGTGGCAAGACTTGTCATCTCCAATACACAGGTGAGGAAGTCAAGTCAGAGAAGTGGCCTGACTTGTCGGAGGTCACACAGCCAGTGACTGGCAGAGTGGGTAACAGAGTCTCTTCAGCCACCTCATGCTGAGTCTGAGGGCCCAAGAACTCAGAGTTCTCACTCAGACTGCCCAGCCAGCCATGAGCCACAGGGTCCCCAGTCTGGCCCCTCCCAGCTGTGTGACCATGGGTGGTCACCTAACCGCCTGGACTTCTACATTTTCCTCTATGAAATGGAACAAATAACACCTCCCTCCCAGTGCTGGGAAAGTGAGGACCTGGGGAGCAGGGCAGCTCTCCACACACACTGGGTCTTTAAGGTCCAGCCACACTGTGTCTCGGCAAGGTTGTTTATCTACATCCGTCTCCCTGCTGGACAGGGAGCTCCGACTGTAGGATCAGGCCAGACTCGGCCCTGGGTGGCACAGCCCCCTCCCCCACCACTTCCCCAGCCCAAGCCTGCCAGGCCCAGCAGTGAGGGCCATGGGTAGGGAGGCCTCCTGAGGGAGGCAGGGCGGCTTGCTGGGCCTGATGGCCCAGAGCTGGCGTTAGTAACTCATGCAGGGAGGCTGACGCTGCAACTGCCACCTCTCCAGCCTCCTCCCTGCTCAAAAGCACAGCGGGCCGTCACTCAGCTGTCAGGTAGAGGTATGGAAAACAAGGCCAGCTCCCTGTCACTGCATTGAGCGCCCCGTCCGCACGTGCCCGGACACGGGTGTGAGTATCGGTGGGGGTGGGGGCCAGGGGAAGCAGGGGACAGGCAGTGCAGCTGTCAACCAGATCAGCAGGCACACCTGTTCTGGGCGGGACAGCCCGGCAGGCCCAGCCTCCCCCAGAGCCTCTCACCCCTCAGCAGCCCCAACCCCAGACCGTCACTACACGGGGCACTGAAGGGGGAGGGGATGTGGAGCCCAAGGGATACAGCAGGAGGATGGGGTGGGGGTGGGGGGCTCTCCTACCAGTATAAGTGGGACATCATGACCCAAAGCCCAAGACTCCTACATATGCGGCATGAAGACAGAGACGTGTACAGAGAGAAGCCAGAAAGGCCAGACACCCCGCAAAGAGAAAAAATGCATCCAGGTCCTTAGAGAATCACACAATACGGCATGGGGAGGAGGACAAAACCACAGCCCCACTGGAGCCCAGGAGAGCGGAACAATCGGAGTCCAGGCCCAGAGAGACACACAAAGCCCAGAGACAGCGGGTGGAAGCCTCCCCCTCCCCCGCAGGGGGACACACACACTGAGCCAGGAACGGGGACACCATCACTACCACCCCAGCATGACTCCTCCCAGGCCCAGGGACTCCAGGGAGAGGACGGCAAGGAGGGGAGCAAAACTGACCGCCCCTTACCCCCCAGCACATACGTTCATCCTGAGACAGAGGCTGGCAAAATCTCCTCTCCCTGAGCCTGTGGACCCAGGGTACCCTGGTGACAGCCTCAGCCTCCAGGCTGACCTGTATCGGCGCTCAGTACAGGACTCCCAAGCACTGCTGGGTCTCAGGGTGCAGGCCTGCTACCCAGCTGAGCTTGCCAGCCCTTCTGCCATCCCCAGTTTGCATTCTGGTGGCACCAACCTCAGCATCTTGCCAGCCACACCACCCCTGCCAGGACTTCTCACCCCCCCCCCCCCATCTCCCTGCCACCATCACTGGTCACTGAGTCCCCAGCCCCACAGCCAGGCGGCTGCTGGGCCCCAGCATCTCTGCCCGTGCCTCCCCCAGTACGAGGCGCCAGACTTCTAAGCCTTGGCCCAGGTCCCTCATTGCCCCTCCCCCCCGCCCCGTACCTGGGCCTCCCCGGGCTCCTCAGGGTCAGCGCTGTTGCTCCCCCCGGCGGGCTCCCCGGAGGCGGCGGCCGGGCCCAGATCGCGCATGTCTTCCAGCGCGATGGTGAACTGGGCCAGGGTCTTCACCATCTGTAGCATGCGGCCGGCCCGCCGCCGCCGCCGCCGCCGGGGCGGGGGCGCCGGGAGTCGACGGGCCCCCTCCTTCCCACCGAAGCTCCCTCCGCGGGGCTCAGCCGAGCCGCGGCGGCGGTCGCGCGGTATCAGTTCCAGCGGCGATCTGATGGCGGCAGCCGGGCCCGCGGCGGCGCTGGTGCCTCCTCCGCTGGGCGAGTGCGCCCGGCGAGCCCCGCGCGGCGCCGCCGGCAGCGCGGAGGGGAGGAGGGAGTCCCCCGCCCCCGGGCCACCCCGCCCCCTCCACTCGGGCCCCTCTCCCCCAACACGCAAAGGGCGCCCCACCTCGCCCCCGCAGCTTCGCCACACGGAGGCCTCCGCTCGCAGACCTATCTCCCTCTGTGGACACAAGTCCGCGCACACCCGTGGACAAAGGCAAGTACACTTTTTCCCCACACCTGTACGCACGGAGGCACACGCAGGGGCATGCAAATGCCCACATAGAACCAGCCCACATACATGGATGCCTGCCCTGGGTCCTCGATTAGTACATACGCGTGGGTCGGAGCCAAGGACACACACAACAACATAGTCCCATACAGACCTGAACCCTGACACACACATGAAACCGACCCGGTGCTGCACGCAGCCACACGCGCTTCCGTGCTCATGCAACTATGAGCAGGCACAGACAGACGCACAACTTTAGGGGTGTGCACACATACACATCCCTGGAAACTGCTGCTGTCCTGCATCCAGGTACAGAGCACTTGGACCATGGAGGGGACTACCAGGGAAAGGGCCTACCCTGAGTCACTCCTACACCTGCTCCACCCAGTAGACCTGTGTCCTGTGCTTGAGACGGTCCACGAGGCTTCGAGTCCTATTCCTCTCCACCCCATCCCACTACTGCCATGGGTAGGGGGCTCAGGCATTTATAGGCACCCTCCCCCCCCACCAGACTGTCCTCCAGGATGTCTCCTGGCAGGATCCTCAGGAACTGTTCCCTAAATCCCAGGTGGTGCCCAAACCTATTCCAGACTGATTTAATCATGAGGGGCATACATGAGCTTGGTTTTGTACCAGCTTCTACCTCACCAAGGGGCTCTGATGTGCCCTGCAGCTGCCTGGGGAACTCATAATTCCCTAGTGTACTGAAGGCTCCCACACTCACCACACTCCTAACAGATTTCCTTCCCAAACCTGCTTCCCTCTGGGTTTCCTGCACAGTGGAGAACTCCTGACCCCATCAACCAAGCCAGTCCCAGTGCCCACAGCTCCCCCATGACTGAGACCCCTTCTCCTGCCACTTCCGTCTTAACTGTGAGAAACAAACCAGGCTCTCTCCTGCCCCAGGGCCCTGGCCCATGTCTCTTTTCTCTCCTACAAGTGCTTTTCCTTTTTTAAATTTATTTATTTGGCTGCACCAGGCCTTAATTGCAGCATGAAAACTCTTAGTTGCAGCATGGGGGGAGGGATCTAGTTCACTGAGTAGGGATCAAACCCAGGTCCCCTGCATTGGGAGCATGGAGTCTTAGCCACTGGACTACCACGGAAGTCTCTATAAGTGCTTTTTCTTTTCCTTTAAGACTAGTCGCAGTGCAAATGTCACCTCAGGGATGCGTTCCCTGAACCTCTGATTAGTTCAGGTGCAGCTGCTCTATGCTTTCAAAGAGCCTCAGTTTTTCTTAACCAGGTATCACATTTTAAAATTCTACATTTGAGCTAGATTGATGCTCCTCTGTTCCCAAGAGATTGTAAGTTCCTTGAGGGCAGGGCACATGACCCTTTCATAAGCCATAGCCCTCTGCGCATAGATGCTGGCTAATGAAACAATAACTCCAGCAATTCTTCCTCCTCCCTTCTCCCCACACACCAAGCAGTCACCACCTAGAGGCAAAGAGCCCATGCAGGTCCCAGCTCATGAAACTTGGCATCCCCACAGCACAGGATCAACCCTTCCTGCTGGCCCTTGCAGCTTCCTATCCTGCTCTGCCCCCATTGCCTCCCCATTCCCCTGTTTGGCCCTCAACTAAAGCCACACACCACAACTAAGGACACACACCTCAACTAAATACCCCACACCCCTGGCCAGTAGTAGCATCTTCAGAATCCCCAGATATCCAACACTAAAATTTTAACTCCCCAACAGACCAACCCCATGTAGCCAACAATGAAAACAGGCATAGGGAATTCCAAGAAAGTGGCAAGAAAAGACCGATGTGACCTGCGCCTGGCAGGGTCCCAGAGCAGTGAGCACTAACTACCCAGAGGTGGGGGTGCTCCCAGAGGCTGTGCTAGGCAGCGGAGCCTGACACCTGATGGGTGCTTGCTAAGTCTGCCCTGCATAATGACAGAACCACTGATGAACCTATCTGTCTCTCCTGGGTCTCATGAGAGCCCCACCCTAAGCAACTCTTGAGCCAGTCTGCTGAATGAAAGAACGGATGTAGGCAAGAGTGGGGGCTCTGCATGAACTCCCTTCCTGGTCCCTAGCAGTGGTTCTCAAAGTGTGTCCCTGTGCAACTCCTGGGGCCCTATTAGAAATGCACATTCTCAGCCTCCCTGACACCACCCAAGGAGGCAGAAGCGAGGGTGCTCCGGCAGAGCCCAAGCCCTCTTCTGCCTCTGGTTTGGGACCATTGAGTCTCCCCACTTGTCACCTTCTGAGTGAGATGGACTGTGGACTTCCCTAGGGGCAGGGCCTGCTCCTCTTCCTCCTCCTCTTGGGCTCATAACATTGGGGGGAAGGTTGGGAACAGCCAGACCAGTTAACTGAGTGATGGTTTGAGCAAGAAGGATGGACACCAGTCCAAACAGCCAGGTCCCAAATGTAATCCCACATGAGTAAAAGGGCCAGTGGTCCGAAGGCCTCACCGCAGGGCCATTGCTTGATCACTGTACCTACTTAACTCCACATTTGGCTTTCTCTCTGAACACCTCCTCCCCTATTCGACCCTCTCTCCAGCTATATGACCTGGGCCTTATTTCCTCTAAGTGGCTGGGAGGCAGTGCAGAGCTGGGGCTTGTTAGTGAGTTGCATTCATTCCCTCCCTTACTCCACCAGGACCAGGCCCTGCAGAGATGAATCCATTCTGGCTGGCACCCAGGAGCTCCCAGACAACACACAGGGCTCAACAGAGGGAATCACTCATGCCTCAAGAAATGGGGGGTGAGGGGTATTCAGGGAGGGCTTCCTGAAGGGGCCAGGCAGGTCCCAGGGTCAACAGATCCAGAGGCAAGTGGGTACCCAGAAGGCAGAGTTCACCAGAGGCCCCCGCCCTGGAGAGCGGGGTGAGGCCTGGTGCTGACGGCATGGCACTGCGTGCTGTGGCTGCTTCATTAAAGATGGCTAATTAGATCCAAGCCCATTGCCGTGGCAACACAGGGGCTAGTGGGGGTGGGGAGATGAGGGAAGCTGAGAGAAAGAACAGGAATGCAGAGCTGCTGCATCAGGGCGTCAGGCATCTCCCGTGTAACAGCACAGGTATCAGAGCTCCTCAGAGTCCAGTCAGCTGGCGTGGAGGCTGAAGACACCCCTGGGCAGCTTGGATTCTGTTGGAGCTCCTCTGAGCTCCCATTTCAGGCACAGATTTCTTTTCCTTTTGGGTATCTGCAGTTGTTTCAAGTGAATCTGGCTCGGAATAGTTTTTGTTTGATTGTTCAGGTAGTTGGTAAAGGCCCATCTAGCCTCCCTCTTCCTAAACCCTAAACCCCACCACACCCCATACACCACCCTCCCCAGAGGCAGGAAAGGGCTCTGATCTACAAGGCCATCACCTCACTCCAGGAGGCCAGCAAGGCACCCCTGCCATCCCCACCAATCCTCCCAATCTCCACCTAGTCTGTGACTGCTTCCCCAACTCTGAGGGAAGTCTAACAACTCGCCAGCCTGCCTCTGGACACACTCCCACCCCAAGTCCCAGCAAAATCACCTGCAAGACCTCTAACCCACTTAGGGCCATGTGAGCTGGGCCAACTAGGGGACCGGTGATGAAAAAGGACATATGGATGGACAAATGGATGGCTAATGAGTAATGGCTGAAAAAATAACAGGATGGATTGATGATGGATGAATAAATAAATGGGTGGAAGAACAGGATGAACTGATGACAAATGAGCACAAATGGACACACAGACACATGATCCAATGGATGAGAAGTTAACTGAGTTTTTATTTTATTCATTTGTTGACAGTTTAACAAATATTTATTGGATACTTTCCAGGTACCAAGCACGGTGCTGAGTGGAGACTTAGAGGTAAGAAAAAAATCTGTGCCCTCTTGGGCACCACAGTCTGTGTGGGAAGATAGGAACTTGAAAACAAAAATGACAAGTACAATGCAGGCTCAGGGGTGGTGGGTCCCATCAGGCTCTCGCAGGCTGGGAGGGGTCTCCAGCCTTTCACATGAGCATAGATACATAAGTATTTACCAGCAGAGTGTCTGGGCCCCAGAGCTGCTCAAATCAGAACACTGGGAACTCCATAATCTTAGAATCTTAACCACCACTAATGCTATTTAAACACTTTTCAGGTGCCAGGCACCCCACCCCTGCTTTCCAAGCCCTGGCTCTTTTGATCCCCACGGCAGTCCTACATTAAGAGTTTTGATACTGTTATCCCTGCATTTTACAAACAGGGGACCTGAGACTCAGGGAAGTCACCTACACGGTAAGGAGTGGAGCCTGGGTGGCTGCTTTCAGAGCCCGTGCTCTTAAACCACCACCTCCCCTAGGAAGAGCCCCCTCCACTTCCCCTGGGGCTCACCTGCCTCCCTGGCGCCCTAGTTGCCTGAACTGCCTTTCTGCAGCCTCATCTGTACTGAGACAATGACACATTCTCCTGACCCAGGTCGGAATTGGTAGAAAACAAAATGCTGTCCATCCACAGGCAATGCTGGGATCACGGAGGCGCCTCTTCCCTGGGAACTGAGCCCTGGCTAATGGCCCAGATGGACTGTCTGCGTTCCTGACCCCACCAATGTCCACGGGCATGAAGTTAGTACTGGATGTTCCCAACCTAATGGGCTATCCATTTTGCTGATGGCTGCTACCCTTCTCAGGTCCTCAGGTTCATCAATGAAAGTTCCAAAAGAGGGATTTCTGGGCATAGCAATTAGGAGTGCAAACTGTGGAGCCAGACAGTTTGGGCTCAAATCCTGGTTCGACCAGGTGATATGACCTTGAGCAAGACTCTTTCCCCTCTTGGGGCCTCGGTCTCTCCATCTGTTCCTATTTGAGACCCCTTCCCCCTTCCTCCCATCATCCATCCCTTCCCATGTCACAGCCTGTCCCTTACAGACCCTCCCTTCTGGGAGGAGGGGCCTCTTAAGGCTCCACAGAGTTCCCAGGCCTCAGGCAGCTGCAAGGACAGTCTCCAAGCCACAGGACTCCCGCGGGACTGGCTGCTCTGGATGGGCCCCAGAATTCTGGGGAATGTGCTTTGAGAACAGGAAGGGGAGAGATCAAGGGCCTAAGGAGCCTCAGGTTCTTCCTGCCACAGGGTCACCGCCCCACTTAGGTCAGACAGTGTGCACTCGGAGGTGGGATTATGAGAGACACGAAACGTGTTTCAACTGTGCAGGCTCAGGCACGTGTCTGTGCATCCCGGTCAGTGGTCTTCTGTGGCCACGTGACTGCACAGCACCTCTATGGGTGGTGATCCCTGTGGTTCTTGGCAGAGGTGCTAAGTGAAGGGGCCACATCAATAAAAACCAAAAACAGCTATAGCTGAGCATCCACCATGTGCCAGGCATGGGAGAAATACTTTACATCACTGTCTCATTTTATCCTCATAAGCAGTCCAGGGGTGTGTGGTAGCTTGCATTTTTCAGATAGCTATCACAGTATCTTCCATGACACATGGTCTTCTTACAATGTGTAACTGACACTCTTCCTATAGAGTGAGGAGGTTTATGTTCCCTTGAAACTGGGTGGACCTTTGTGACTGCCCCAACCAACAGAGTACAGCAGAAGGGATACTATGTGACATCCAAAGTGAGGCCAGGGATGTCCCTGTGATCCAGTGATTAAGACGTCGCCTTCCAATGCAGGGAATGCCAGTTCAATCCCTGGTAGGGGAGCTAAGACCCCACATGCCTCATAGCTAAAAAACCAAAATATGAAACAGAAGCAATACTGAAGTAAATTCAATCAAGACTTTAAAAAAAATGCTCATTAAAAAAAAGTCTTAAAAAAAAAGAAAAAACAAAGTTAGGCCATACGCATGCCATGCTCTTCTACCTTGCTCTCGAGTCACTCACTCATTCTTAGAGCCCAGCACCATGTTGTAAGGAACTCCAGGTCACATGCAGAGGCTATGTGCAGGCTACCCCAGCTGACAGCCCGGATGAGGTCCTGCTCAAATACCAGCAGAAACTGCCAGATTTGTGAATGAGCATGACTTCAAGATGAGTCCAGTCTAGCTACTACTTGACTGTGATTGCCCAAAAGATTCTAAGAGCCACCTAGCTGAGAAAGCAGGCCCAGAGAAGTGAAGAAGCCATAGTTATGGAGTTAGTAAGTGGCAGAGCTGGGATAAGAACCCAGGGTCCTCAATGTCCTGATGGGAGGGATGAAGTAAGAGGATGATTTCTGCACAGACCCAGATTTCACTGTTGGTCCAGAGGGGTCCATCTGGGACCCCAACCTCTGTAGCACTAGAAAATCTCCCCACCCTCCCAGAAACCACCTCTGATGGCTGAAAGGATTGAGGGGGCAGCTCTCACTCTCTATGCTGGGGCTCAGGCCCAGCTTCTGGCAGCTCAACCCTGCTGCCCACCTTTCAGCCCAGATGGGACACCCCACCCACTGTACTCCTGACCCCTCATCTCAGGGAATGGCATGCACTCCGTATACCCTTGGTAGGGACTTTTACTTCCATGTTCAGTGAGGCACTGTTTCTTATGTATTATCTCATGCAATCCTCACACCAATTCTGAGTTACATATCACTACTACTGCCATTTTTACAGGCTTCCCTCGTGGCTCAGAGGTAAAGAACTTGTCATCTTACGGGTGAGGAAACAAAGGCTAGGAGAAGTGAAGCAGCTTTTATGAGGTTATGAAGTTGGATGTGGCAAAACTGGCTGGGATTTAGCAAAGCTAGGGTCCGACCCCACATAATCAGCACATCAGAGGAGTTGTGTGACTTCACCAGGGTCACAGAAAACATAAATGAGGACCTGGACTGGGCCTAGAGTACCTTGAATTAGATGGTTATGGGCTGTGTTCTCTATTCTGTCCCCTGGATAATGTCCATAAAAGCAGAGACCAGACCTCTCTACAGCTGTGTCCCTGACATACAACAGGTGCACCAGGCATCCCTGTTGATTGACTTGCTCTGACTTTAGTCAAGTTGCTCCTCATTCTGGGATTCAGCTTCTTCCTCTGTAAACAAATGGAAGAGGAGGGAAGGTACAGGTGGACTCTAAACTTCTCACCAGGCTCCCTGAGGGAGGGAGATAAGTGAGGTCACACCCGGAGATGGGGGTTGGACAGTTTGACCTTTCTCCCTGGTTTCAGTACCAGGGTCCAGTCTTCTGGCTTGAGTGAGGAAGTTGGAGCTCCAGGAACTGCACTTCCTCCAAACACCCACAGGTGGCAGCAGAGGCCCGCATAGCATGGGGCTGTGGTGCATGTGGTTTGAATTTAACTTCAGTCTTGTTTCATGTGGGTTTTTTCCCTTTCTTCTTCCACAGCTCTCCCACAACCACGCCCCCACGCCTTAATTTGAAGAAGATACAGCTGGATCTTCCAGCCTGGGAAGGAAGGGTTTCTTAACACCATGGATAATGGCCGGAAGCAGGAGGTGGTGGTTAGGAGGTAGGAGGATAGACAGACCCCAACAGATGTGAAAAACATCTCCTGAAGAGCTAGTACACTCTGAATTAACTCATCTCCAGGGCCCAAGAGGTTGGGACTGTCACCACCACTTTATAGGCAGAGAAACCAAAACCCAGATTTTCTGGGTCCCATATCTGAGTGGTGATGCGTGTGCATGTGCGTGTGCTTATGTGGGGTGTGTGTGTGTGCACCCGCTTGTGGTGTGTGTGTGTGTGTGTGTGTGTGTGTGTGCTGGGAGGGTGGATGGGTAGTAGGCAGAAATACCATTGGGAATCTGATGAAGTCTTAAATGTGTGTGCATGCTCAGTCGTGTCTGACTTCTTGACCCCAGGGACTGTAGCCCGCCAAGCTCTGCTGTCCGTGGGATTTTCCAGGCAAGAATAATGGAGTGGCTTGCAATTTTCCTACTCCAGGGATATTCCCAACCCAGGGCTCAAACGCGTGTCTCTTGCATCTCCTCTGTTGGCAGGTGGATTTTTTTTACCACTGCACCACCTGGGAACCCCAAAGTCTTAAAGTTGTTGTTGTTGTTGTTAAGTCACACAGTCATGTCCAACTCTTTGCGACCCCATGGACTGCAGCCCACCAGGCTTCCCTGTCCTTCACCACCTCACAGAGCTTGCTAAAAACTCATGTCCATTGAATTGCTAAATCTAGCAACCCTAGCTCCCTGGAAATGCACCTACCCACCCTGTACACACTGCTGCTCACAACAGTGGTCTGGGCCCTGGCCTCAGTCCTGGCTCAGAACTTGTGAATGAGGTCAGCTTGCAGAGCCCTTCCCTACCAGCTCTAAAAATTATTCATTCAACGTGTTTAAACCTTGCTCAGCACAGAACACTGCACAGAGTATCAGGCCCATATGCTCTGAGCCCAGCACCACCATCTTCCCCTCAGCCTTGGTTTTTTTCACTTCAAAAAGGAGGGTGGGGCTTCCCTGGTGGCTCAGTGGTAAAGAATCCACCTGCCAATGCAGGGGACACGGGTTCCACTCCTAGTTGGGGAATCTCACACGCCGTGGGACAACTAAGCCCGAGCAACTAATCCTGGCTCAAGAGCCTGTGCTCAGCAACAAGAGAAGTCACTGCAATGAGAAGCCTGCACACCGCAACTAGAGAGTAGCCCCCACTCACCACAAATGGAAAAGACCCATGTGCAGCAAAGACGACCCAGGGCAGCCATAAACAAATAAATCTTTTTTTTTTTTAAATGAGGGGGGACATCTATTGCAGAGTAAGTGCTCTGCAAAGGAGAGCTCACTTCCCTCACCTCCACCCATTCTCCAGCGTGCAGGCAGGCTGGGGTGAGGGATCGTGGGAACGGATGTTAGCCAGCGCCTGTTTTCAGCCCATCCTGTTCCCTCCCTCCTTCCCTCGAACCCAGGCACAGTTGTGGCGGGGAGCCTCCATTTGTGTGTGCTGTCAGGGTGGGATGGGGTGTCCTGCCTCTAGAGCGGAAGATGACTCACTAGGCTATGGGCCAGGCACCCTGGGAAAGGCCAGGCCAGCCTCAGGCCAGAGCCTTGGGGAGCCAGGAGGCAGGGAGGAGGGGGGCAAGCCTTGCCTGAGCCATAGACATCATCCTGGGGGCTCTCAAAACTCCGCAGCCAGTAGAGCCCATCTTCCCCACTTCCCACAGTGCCAGAAATTCTACTCAGACCAATGAAGGCCCAGGGAAACTTGAGGGTCTATCAGCTCCTACAAACCCACTAATCTGGCCTCTGTTCTAGATGTGGATGCTGCCTAAAGAAGGCAGAGGTGCTCCCTTCCCTTCTGAGCTCACAAACCGTGCCTAGAGCAGAGCCAGCCCATGATCAGTAAACTCCATGTGTGTGAATTAGTGGATGAATGAAGCAAGTATCAGTGTATTGAATGTGCATAGCACCTTTAGAATGTCCATGTCCAATCTTCCCTTGAAGGAGGGAGCCAGGGAAGGGACTGTTCCTTCCCATTTTACATATGGGCACTGAGGCCCAGAGAGGAAAGTGTCTCCTGACCTCCAGGGTAGCAGGCAGTTGAGGCTGGAACCAGGCCCTTGGGACTCCACTACCACAGCTTATCCAAAGGGGCCCAGCTAGCTGGGAGGCCTTGGGGCCCCCACCTCTCATGCCCCTACCCTATTCCAGGACCCAGAGGACACTCCCAAGAAAGGAGCAAGTTCCATCTGTTACTCTGGCTCTGGAGTGAGCCCTGAGCCCTGGTGACCCTGGTCCAACCCAGAGGCCAGGGAAGTGCCACCCCCTCCCCCGACCCCACCATCACACCAGACAAGCCAAGGGTGGCCGAGATGCTCAGGGACAGTGACTATACCCTACTCAATGATCCCTCCAACTCTACCTCAAGGGGGCTGTCACTGGGCTGGGGCCATGCTGACAAAAGTGTCTCTGCCTTGACTGACCAGAGGCAGCCACGGTTTCTAAGTCTTTTTGCAGTGTATCAGCAACTGGTGACCAGCCCTAATGCCCACGTGTGTGTGTGTGTGTGTGTGTGTGTGTGTGGTGTGTGTGTCTGTGTGTAAAACATGTTTGTGGTGGTGGGGGTTGCAGTACACAACAAGATTTATAGCTGAAGG
Source organism: Cervus canadensis (assembly GCF_019320065.1). Classification (NCBI taxonomy): domain Eukaryota; kingdom Metazoa; phylum Chordata; class Mammalia; order Artiodactyla; family Cervidae; genus Cervus; species Cervus canadensis. The sequence continues at coordinate 48,023,512 of NC_057396.1, read as the reverse complement.
GCAGCCTGAGCCAAGTCTAGGTTCTGAGCCACTCTCCCAAGGCATCAGAATTAGGACCACCATGTCTAGGAAGCTGTCTCGACAGCCCAGATCTCCCCGCTCCTTTTCTGAGCTCCTTGGGCTTCTGGTGTTGCAGCCTTAAAATCTCAGAGTTTCTCTGGGCCTACTATTGTGATACTGACAATAAGAGACACCAACTAAGCACTTTAGTTTACAAAACGCTTGCAGGGCCTAATGTCATCAGATCCTCACAGCAACTCAGTGGGGAGATCGAGGCTCAGTGAGGAGCCACAACTTGCTCAGGTTCTTGTGAGCAGGAGGTTGTGGGGCTAGGGTGCAAATACTCCTCTTCCACTGAACTGCTGGGGGTCTTTGGGTAAATCGATTAACCTTACTGTGCCTGAAGACAGGACGAGAGCAATGGCATACAAACAGGACTTGATATCCCTTGAGAGGTTCATAATGTGCTGCTTACAGGTATTTATTTTAACCTCCAGATCAGCCTCCTGGGTGGGCCCTATTATTACCTTGCTTTACACAAAAGGATGGTGGGCACAGCGAAGTCAAGGGCCTGGCTCAAGGTCTCACAGCAGACAGGATTTGTGCATCTGGGGAGCCAAGGAGTCTGGATATCCACACCTATTCCACAGTGTAGGAGAGGGGGTCCCTTCCAGCCCAACGGAGAAACTCAGATAGCAGGCCAGGCCCCCAGCACAAGGAGGACACCCAGACTGCCTTCTTCACAAGGTGGGAACTGACCACAGAGCTCTTTAAAATGCCATGGAGAAATGTTCAGTTAAATGAAAGAAGCAAGGATTTCCCTGGCGGTCCAGTGGTTAAGAATCTGTCTGCCAATGCAGAGGACACATTGATTCCTAGCTCAGGAAGATTCCACATGCCACAGGACAACTAAGTCCGTGCTCAAACGACTGAGCCTGCACGCTGCAACTACTGAAGTCTGCACATCCTAGAGGCTATGCTCCACAACAAAAGAAGCCACTGCAATGAGAGGCCCAAGCACTGCAACCAGAGAGTAGCTCCCATTCACTGCAACCAGAGGAAGTCCATGCACATCCATGAAGACCCAGTGCAGCCAAAATAAATAAAATTTAAAAAAAGAGGCCAGAAATATGTAGCACACCATCTCAGCATCATGAACTCTACATAGGAATATGCGAAGAGCACAGCCGCACTGGTGGCTGCCCTGGCCACTCGGAGGCCCACAGCTGTGCCTCAGCTCCTTCATCTATATAATAGAGAATTTAAAGGACTTACTTAGCATAGGACCTGGAACAAAGAGCTCTCAAGACATGTTGGCTGTTATGAATAACCAGAGAAGCTTAGAAGGCAGGTCATCTCAGAGGTAATCTTGACCGGCCCTCTTCCAGGGCAGGCGGCCCTTGGAGCCCTGTTCTTGTGGCCCCAGAACCAAGCAGCTCCCTTCCAATGGTCCCCTGGCAGCTCCGTGTACTATGGGCAGGTCTGTGCAGGGGAAAGACCAAGCTGGGCTGGGTCCCTCAGTCCCTGAGGGGCCTTAGCATTGGACAGCGGTGACCTTGGGAAGGATCGTCCATCTCCCATTCTAAATCCTCTGGTCTCAGACCTTTCTATGGGGTTATTTTCCAGGAGCAAGGTTGAGAGGGGCTTCCTGGGTGTCTCTCTTGTCCCCAGCCCAGGACACCACCTCTGTCCCTCCCACTGTCTCTGGGATAACTGAGAAACCTTTACTGTAACACTTTGTGCTTTTTCCATTTTCTCCTATGGAAAACAAATGAGAGCCAGCTGGGTCTGACCTCCTCCCCAGCCCACCTCCAACCCCTCCACTTCCCAGGGGTGAGAGGCCCTCTCTGATTCCTCCCTGGACTAGCAGAGAACCCCCAAGAGGAGGGGCCCTGTGAGCTGGATGTTGCCATGGCAACGGAGCCCTGGAATTTGACCACTGGGGCCCAGGAGTGGGGGTGGGGAGTTGGTACAGGCCATGCTGGGGGCAGGGAGGAGGATCCATAGGTCCAGGAAAGCCAAGAAGAGCAAAGGCAGGGCAGGGGTCAGGTCCTTCCATGGCCTCAGTTTCCCCATCTGTAAAGGGGAAGAGGCATGGACCTCAAGATCTCTCTTTCCAGCTCTATTCTAAACTGGAATCTGGGTGAGGGCTAGAGGTGGGGGCAGTAACCAGAGCAAGGTCAGTTGTCCCTTTGATGGATAGAGACTCTAGGGAACAGGGACCCACCCCAGTAACACAGTAAGTCCAGAGCAGTACCAAAACTAGACCCCGGGTTGGGGTGGAGGGTGGTGTCTGTATACTCTGACTTTCCTGTTTCTCTACTGGTGAGGACAAGGATGTCTGTTTCATGTCTGGGGGTAGAGGACCTCCAAGAATGGCTATGACTGGCTCAGCCCACAGTCCTGAGACAACAGATGATGTGCCTGCCCCCAGCAACCCCCTGCATTCCCGGATCTGGTGGGCTGGCAAAGGGCCTGCCCCCACCCCTGCTTGCAGTACTGGGCTGCAGTGGGTATTTTTAAATGGGTGCCTGCCCCTCTCCACCTTCCCGCCTGCCCGCTCCAGGAACAGAGTGAATTCTACTGCCAGCTCCCCTCCAGTTCAGCCAAGCCTGAGTGGGAGCTGGATTGATGGCCATCCTCTATGCCCCTGCCTCCAGGCAGCCCTCTCTTGCTGGCCTCCTCCTTCCTTACAGTCAACCCTGGGATCAGGGTGATCTCCAGGGCCCCTTTCATCTATGACACTCTAGGCCCAGAGAGGGATGGGACTTGTCCAAAGTCACAAAGCACAGATGAGGATTTGGGAATGCGATGCCATCAGCCTGTGCCCCGTCTCCAACTGTCCATCAAGTTATTCCATGCTGCCCCAAGCCTTCCTCACTTCTTGGCCCCTGATCCACAAAAGCCACAGCCCTGTTCCCCTCCCACTCCAAAAAGATGCTCCCATTCTGACCAAGTAATGCCTGAGTTGAAAATGCCAGCCATCTGGAAGAAAAACTGAGTTGGAACCATAACTCACACTACACAGGATGAATTCCAAGTGGATCAAAGATATAAATGTAAAATAAAACAAGAAAACATAAAATATCAATACCAGAGGAAAACATGGGAAAATGGCTTTAAAAGCTTGGACAGGGAAAGGCCTTTCTAACCATGACTCCCAACCCAGAAGCCATAAAATAGAAGCTTGATAAAGTAGACCACACAAAAATTAAGCTTCTGCATGGCAGAAATATACCATAAACAAAGTAAAAAGTCAAGTGACAAGTCAGGAAAAAATATTTGCAATCTATAACCTACACAAAGGACTAACCTCCCTAATATTTTAAAAGTTCCTAGTAATTTAAAAAACAAAAGGCCAATAACCCAACAGAAAAATGGGCAAAGGATGCAAACAGTTCACAGAAAAGAGTGTCCAAATGTCTCTTAGACAATTGGAAAGATGCTCATCCTTACTCATTGTAAGATAAATGTAAATTAAATATACTGAGATACCATGTCACCCACCAAATTGGGAAAAACACCCAAAGGTCTGACTCAGTGAGGCTGTGGGGAAGAGGTATCTTTTTCAGGTAGTAGACCCCTGTGGACAGCATCAAAATTAAAATCACATGTACACTCTGTTCCAGCTATTCCACTCCCAAGAAATTGCCTTAAACATACACCAGCCCCCATACAAATGAACCTACGAACAAGCTCATACATTGCAGCACTATCTGTGACAGCAAAAGACTGAAAATGACCGAAATATCCTTTAAAATGTGGCTAAATACCGCTTGGTAATCTGTGCAGTGAGACACCATGTGGTCCAAGACGGAATACGAAAGCTCTCAGGGCAGTGATGAGCAGCCTTCCGAGTGATACTCAGTGGAGAGAAGTGTGGACTGTGAGTCACTGTCTGTGGGCAAAGTCAGTGCATTTGCTGGTATTTGCATATACAAGGATTCACAAGATCTAATAACTCAGTTCCTGGGATATGGCAGGGAGGCTATTATTGGTAGGGAGGAGATTTTTTTACCCATTTTGACTTTTATTAACCACATGAATATATTATCTATTCAAATTTTCAAATATATACAGTGAATTAAAAAAAACAAAACCTTCCCCTCACGGTCTGGCTCCTAAGCCTGCTCCAGGCTCACATCTCAGTTCTGAACAGACTTTGCAGCCCTTATCATCCTCCTCACCCATCAGAGGCCTCAGCTTCTTCCTCATGAACCATCCCTTCTGTGCACTCCCTCCTGGGTAGGGACCCTCTGGGCCACCAGCCGCTGTACATCTCGGTCCCTGCCCTGATCTCCCCGGCGGTCACTGTCTCTGTGTGTGTCTGCACACTGCCCTGTGTTGCCCCCTACACACAGCGCCAAGTCCAGAGCGGCTCCAGATGAATGAAGAAAGAATGAAAGAATGGTGGGCTGCTCTGGACCCTGGGTTTGGAACCTTGTCTTCGCTTTCTTTCTCTGCCCTCCTAATTGGTCTCTCGGACAATTCCAGTCCCACCTGCGAGCTCCTCTAAGATGCTCTCCCTGACCCACCTTGTAGTCCTAGAGGGGCTTGACAAAGTCCTTTTCTTCAGAGAACTGCTAAATTCCTCCTTCGAAGGCCACCTCCCCACCCACACCCACTTCTTAGGTTGAGCAACCTCAGGGCTGGGGTTTGATTGAACCAGAGTCTGGAAATGAGTCCTCAGCCTGGATTAAGGTCCAGGGGGCTGGAACTCTCCAGGCAACTGTGAACAATCCTGCTCCTCTCTGGGCCACAGATACTCTCTGTAAAGTGAGGTTGGCACCAGGCAGCTTTAGAGCAGGGTGGGGATTTCTGCCACTGAGAAGCCGGCAGAGCCTCAAGCCCACAGAATCCCACCCCACCCCTGGTAGCCCCTTAGCTCTGCTCCTAGGGCAGCTGCCTGGGGGCAAACTCTGAGCCTCTCTTGGGAAACTCAGCTTCTCCCTTCTCCGACAAAGATGACCTTCTAGGATATTCCTGGTAACTCCATCCACTCTCTCAACCCCCGGGAACCCTCCCCAGCCAGGCCAGGCTACTATCCTCCCTTTTCTTTCCAATCTACCTTATGACTTCCTACTGATCCTCAGTGATCAGTGGTCCAGCCCCGCCACCAGAAACATCATCACATTTCTCACCAAAGCCCTGTAACAGGTGCCATCACAATTACCCCCATTTTACAGATGCACAAACTGATTCACAGAGGGATAAGTACTTGTTCATTGTCACAGAGCTAAGAGGAAGAGCAGGATTTGAGCCTTAGCCATCTGGCTCCAATCTGTTCCAACCATTACACCAACACAACTGGATGCAGGGTCAAGTTCAAGCACTCAGGCTGGCCCCCGACTTCCTGCATGACCCAGTCCTTACTGACCCACCAGCATCAAATTCCCCACTGTATCACAGTGACTGCATCTTGCTCTGGCTATCATACTTCCTCCAACCCATCACACTCTTCTACACCCTAGACTCTGGCATGTGCTAGTCTCTCTGCCACGTGCAGCCTCCCCTATCTTTATGCTTGGCAATTTCCTACTCATTTCACGATTCTGGTGGCCAAAGAAGTGCGAGTGCAGGCTGTGTGTCGGGCCGGGTTAGGCCAGTGCCCAAAGCGGGCAAAGCCTGGCTCCTGAGGCCTTGGAATTCCCAGGCTCAGAGCTCAGGCTTCCTCCTGCCAACACCTGTTCACACTTCCTTTTTACTCACTCTCAACTTTGGGGAAGTCTCCATGACTCTAACCTAAATTACCTCACCCCAGAGGTACCAGTGGAACTCCTGGACCTCTAAAGGATCTGCCTCCACCAGACTCCAGGTGAGTGAGTGAGCCGGGCCAGGCAGCATGCCAGCTCCCACCTCCCACAAAGGGGCCTGCACCTTCCCAAGCAGGAATAGCTGGCAATCAGGGTCTTTCCATCATTCCCACAAGTCATCCTCCTGGTCAAGTGGAGCCGTACCTGGCTCTAGAGTCTCCTGGTTGGGGGGAATCATTTGCTCACAGGAGCCCCAGGGTGGGGTGCTCCATCAGCCTGGCTCCCCCTGGAGACCTGGCTCCCAGTGGGGTCTGTCCCTGCCCAGGGAGCCTGGCTGGGCTAAACTGGGTTTTATTTGGGGTGGGGGGTGGCGGGGTGGCGGGTGCTGAACTTCTGAGCCTGCAGAGAAACTGAAGGGAGAGGTTGTTCAGCTCTAAACCCTACACCAGAGCCTCACTGCCCCAAATAGGGATTGTCAGCCTGAGTCCCAGGGGGCTCCATGGAAGTACATCATGAGGGAAATGTGGTCAAAGGGCAGCCATGGCCCCCACCTTCACTTAAATCAACAAGGTTCCAAGTTGACCTAGTTTATAGCTCTGTGTCAAGAGTCTCCTAGAAGAAAAGGTTCTACTATTTTTAAAAGCTTGGAAATTACTGCCCTGGGATCAAATCCAGACTTTTAGTGCTGGCCTTCCAGACTCCCCAGGACCCACCCGACTTCTTCAGAACCAGGGAGCTTTCATGGTACCCCAGATGCACCAGAGCTTTTCCATAACAGGCCTCTGCCTTCCTGGTTCTTTCTGCCCGAAAGCCCTTGGCCCCATTTCTGTCTGTCAGGGCCCTGTTAGTTCTTCAAGGCTCTAGCCACGGCCCCACATCAGCCTCCCTTACCCTCCTTCTAAGTCTCAGTTCTCAGATGGGACTCCCTAGGGCAGGAACCCCTTCCCACGCACTCACCCTGAATTTACAAGCACAATATATAGTGGATGGAAATGGAATTGAATTTTAAAGGTTACCCCAGGCTTTCTTCAAGCACTTTACCAGGCTGATCCCACAGTTAATTACCCAGGGCTAATTATAAAAGCCAGCAGCAGCTGTGCAGTCAGTCCAGTTACTCCACCAGTGACAATGAGCACCCAGTCCTCAGTCAAACTGCCGGACTTTCCCCCTGGGAGCGAGGTCCTGCTCCAGGCAGAAGGTAAGCTGAGGCCCTCTCCCCAGGCACCTGGTTCCAGCATCCATTGTCCAACTGAGCCCCATGTTGGACACTCAGGGTTCCAGTGCAAGGAAGAACTGCTCTGTTCACATCTCGCCAGATGGGTAACACCAACTCGTATCCCTTGTTCAGTTGACACCTGGCCGCCTGTATTGACTCCCACTTCACTGTCATTAAACCTTGCTCCAGGCGAGGTATGAGGGGTACTCAGGCTAGGTCCTCACTTTTGATGATCTGCCCAGATGTCTCTGTGGGGACAGAAGTCCACTGGGGATTGTGCATGTGTGTGTGTACATGTTGTGACTTCAGGCTGTGCTCACACTGGGGTGGATGGGGGTCTACAGTCAATTCCCTCACCTCACGGGAACTATTGGTTTTCTGTCCCCCATCCAGCCCGCGGGCTCTGCCAGGGCTCCTCTGCATCTCCAGGTGGAGCTCAGAGACCAACACTGGGTGTTTCTTCCCCAGCACACATGGCCCAGGCCTGGCCACGCAGAAGGTGGCCTGATGACAGAGGGGAAGGGGCCACAGTGCTGCCTGAGGACCAAGAATTAAACTCGTGGGACAGGGCTCAGGGCTAGGGGCCCAGGGGGAGACAGGGCAGGAGGCGGGGGATGGGGGAAGCAGTCTGGGCTGGCTGTGGGTCCGGGCCTCTCTGGGCTCTTTGTCCAAATATGGAAGGTTTTTTTGTCTCCATTTGAGTCACGCCGGCCATGGCCCAAGAGATCTGCTTTCCAGATACTGCAGGCGGGACTGCGCCAGCCCTGCCGGGCCTGCACTCCTCCCCCACCCTCCTTCTGCCTGTGGCTCAGCTCAGCACCCTTCCGACCTCCTGGGCCTGAGCTTTCTCCACCAGCCGAGTCCAGTACCCACCTCAGTGGCTCTCGAGCACCCAGAGAAGGTCCCTGGGCCCAGGACAGGAGGAAACATTCCCTCTGCCTGCACGTCACCCACTCTCTCCCCAAGGACCTCTCCTATTCAACTAAGCCAGGCAACTAATATTTACTGAGCAACCACTATGTGCTAGTTCTGAGGATGAGGACTGTGGACTGTGCGTCCCAGGGGCTCCCCATGCCCAGCGAACCCCACCCTTCTCCTCCCATGTGCCCACCTTGGCAACGGCACCACCCCCCAACCCCAGCAGTCCTGAAATCCAAGAGCCCAAGTAACACTCACATATTCTGGAACCAGACTGTCTGGGCTCGGATCCCAACTCCTAACTTGTGCCTCAGGTCCCTCACCTGTGAAACAGGGAAACAGCCCTTCCCCAAAGACAGGTCGTGAGGATTAAATGAGGGAATATGTGGAAAGGGCTCACACCAGTGCCAGGCACACAGGAAGAGCTTTCCAAGCTCTGTGGCCATGACTGGTGACTTTCCACTCCCTTGCCTGCACCTTATTCAGGCAGGTGCTGTGGACCAGACCTGCTCAGACTTTCCATCACCTCCCTCCGGTTCTCTCTGCATTAGACAAGGTTCTCTCCTGCATCTCCTGGAGGGAGGTCGGCCTCAATTCCTCACTCCTGAGGGCTGTGACCCGAGCTTGGTACCTCACCCGCTCTGGGCCTCCGTGTCTAGTGCCCACCCTAATCTCCAATCAGTTCGGGCTCAGGAAGCGCCCTTTGCCCATCAGCCTAGTTGCTCAGGCCTGTGATCCCCAGGGCAGAGCCACACAGCGCTGGACACGGGCGGTGGGAAGAGCTCGGAGCAGCCTGGGAACTCCCCAGGGGCAGCACCAGCTCTCCTCCTCCTGCTTCCCCACTCCCTCCAAGTCATTTAATGTGTTCTGATGCCCCACCACGTGCCTGGAACAGGAGGGCTGGCCTCAGGTGGAGTCACCTGACCCGAACCAAGCACTGAGTCACAGGTAAACTGGAGGCCCCACCCCATCTTCACACCCCCCAAATCTTCTGAGACCTGTCTACCCCCATGAGTAGAGAGGAGCTCCAACAGCTCTGAGTCCTGAGTAGGGGAGGGGTCCTGACTCTCAGGCGAGGACACTGAAGGAACATCACCCTATACAGGGCCCTCTTCCTGAGGCCTGGTCCTGGCCGGGCGCCTCCAGCTTTGCTGGAGGCAGGGAGATGCAGAGGAGACACCAGACAGAACAGCAAGACCAGGGGACGGGCGCAGGATGAACAACAAAGGAAGGAGGAGAACAGAAAGCCAGTGCCCACGGCGAGGAAAGGTCTGGGATGAGTAGAAGAAAGAGGTGGAGGTGGGAGGAGGCCCTCCCAGCTCAGGCCTGGGGTCCAGGTGAAGAGGCGAGGCAAGCGGAGGAGCAGCTTGGCCCGCTCTGCCCTTCTCCTCCTCCTCCTCCTTCAGCCTCTGGGCCAGGCCCAGACTATTTTTAGCTGGGGCTGAATTTAGCTGTTCCCTCGGAAATTCCTCACCCGCCCCAGGCAACGCCCCCGCTGGCCTTGGGGAGAAGCCTGGAAGCTCTGGTCCAGGCAGGAGTGAAGAGGAGGGCCCAGAAGTAGCAGAGAGCTAGAAGGATACTTAGGCCTCTGATGAGGAAACTGAAGCTCAGGAGCAGGCCCCAAATCTGAGTTACTCCTCTTCCTACAGCCTCTGCCCTGCTCTCCTCCAGGACTGCAGGGCCACAGAACAGCACTTGTCTTGAGGTCTATGACACAAACATCATGAGGATACTTTGTCTGCAACTACAGGACCCACTGTGAGCACTGCTGGCAAGGCTGTTGGCCTGTCACCTACCAGTTCCTCTTCCCCCAGCTCCCGAGAGCCTGCAGACTCCAGAGCTCTTCTAGGCTCTGCCACATCTGGGACTCCCATTTTACAGATGGGAAGACTGAGGCCAAGTGCCTTATCTTGGGTCCTAGCCAGCCAGGGAGCACAGGCCTGCTCCTTTCCTCTCCCACAGGCTCCCCACTCAGGTTGCGCCCGGAAGGGCTGGCTGGGGAGGTAGCCTGGAGCGCTGCTGTTCTCTGGTGAACCTGCTGAGAAGCAGGGCATTTCCACGGGAGCAAGAAGATCTGAAGTTAGACGAAAAGCACATGGAACACAGAGGCAGGGACCCAAGCTGACTCAGAGCTCCCTCGCCCTTCCAGAAATGCAGAGGGAAGTTCTGCCCCAAGGCAGGAGGTTGATTCAGATGACCCTGCACCCTGTCCACTGCCTCATTCTCTAACTCCAGTAAGGAAGGTAGGCCCTACTCTCCCTACCCCAGCTTCAGACAGGAACTCTGAATTTAAGTTTCAATTTTACCTCCAAATTATCACCCTAGTAAGTATCTCTCCATCCCTGTATCACCTGCTCCCCTAAGCCCAGTTTTCTAACCTCCCTGCTCCCCAATCCAGTCATCCCCCCATAAGCAGAGAATGCTTTTCAATGTGCCCGTCTGGCGCTCCTCCTCAGCTCCTTATCTTCCATGGCTCCCCACTGCCCACAGGACAAAGCCTCTGCGGTTTCACTCGGCCTTGAGGCTTTAAACCTGGCTCCTACACACACACCCCCTCCCCATGCGCTCTGGTCAGAGATCTCCCTGCCCTCCTGGCCCCAGACATACATCGAGGCTTCTCTTTCCTGCCTGGTTCAGCCCGATTCTCTAAAACGCCAAGGGACTATGTCCCCTGCCCTCTCAAGAATTCCCCAGCGAGGCCCCTTACACCCAGCTGTGAGGTGCACGGGCAGATGGCTGGGCCTGGTCCACTACCGCGTGGCCTTGGGCAAGACCACTTCCCTCATTGTGCCTTAAGCTTCCCTGACGAATCACGCAGGGGTGAGGGGTGATTAGAAGACACACTGGTTTCTAAGGGTCTTCTCGGGTGGGCCATCTTGGCTTTCAAGGCCCTGCCCCTCTTCTTCCTTCTTCTGCCTCCTAGCCTGCCAAGAAGCTGGACATCTCACACCAGGCCCCACCCCAGGGACACAGGGAAAGAGAGACAGGGACAGTGAGGAACCAGGAGCAAGACTGCGGTGACACAGGCTGTCAAGAGAGATGGAGCCAGTAGGATTTTCTGGGGGGAGTGGGGGGAGTCCTTTCCTGTCCTTCTGCCCCTTCCCTTCACATCTGCTCCTTGACCTCCAATGCCCTGTCCTGGGAAAGGACTGGATGTTTGTCCAAGGGGGCTTGGGGGAGGGAAGGGTCTCGGCAGTCCCAGGAGGCCAGGCTGTGGGGCTGGCTGGCAGCCAGGACCCCAGGCCTCCCTCCCTCCTGCTCCATGCTGCTTGGGGAGCAGGGCCTGCTCACCCCCTGGGAACCAATAAACAGGAAACAGACACCAACCTGGTGCTTGCTCCCTCAGCCTGGCCCCCACCATCACAGTCCCTCAACTGCTCTCCCACTGGCCCGCTTCTCCCCGGCCCCAGAATCTCAGAACCAAGAAGTAATCATCTCAAATGTATGAAAAAATTAAGTTAAAAGTTGTCTTCTGCAGGAAAACAAAAACAAAAACAAAAACTCAGACTCCTTCATCTTGAAACCAGGAGATTCTGTGGTCTAAACTGGCAATCTCAGAAGTATACCCTTTAAATTGGCCAGAATTCTGAGAGCTTCCAGACCTGGGGCCATGGGCTGAGGATTCGTTCCATAAGTTTTCTCTCTGGCCTTCACAGTAACTCCTTAGCATTCCCACTTTGCAGAGCAGGAAGCTGTGGCTCGGAGCTCAGGTGCAATGACTTGTTAGATACCACCCAGCTGTGAGACAAGGGTCAGGTCTGAGATGTCAACCCTTATCTGTCTAACCCCAAAGCCCACCAGGCACATGGACCTCAGACTTCCCACCTTGAAGGGCCTCTCAGCCCAGGATGGGTAGCAGAGGGGACTGAGAACCACTTCACAGGCCGGTTCCAGTGGGTCTGGGACCTGGCTCTGCTCCTAGGCTGGGGCTGGTGGTGACAAAATGGGTGAGGGAGCGGGAGCCAGGAGCCAGGTCAGTGGGCATTTGGCTCCACCTCACTGCCCAGCCCCTCTCCCTCTGCCCACCTCCAAAGGCCCAGGGTGCTGGGTCACCCACCCTACAGATGTAGCCAGGATCCCACCACCCCTCCTATCTAGAGCTCTGTCCTCTGCTTCATGGCTGGAAAGAGATGCTGAGAACCTGAGCATTTTGGAATCAGGGTCTCTTAGGATCAGAGAATCCTAGCATCTCAGTTACAAGGGAAGGAGCTAACATTTCTTGAGGAAACCCTCCTGGCATGATTTCATTCAATCTTAATCATAATCTTTCATGGAGTGAGGGGATAATTCACCCACTTTACAGATTCAGAGGGGTCTGAAAATGCTTGCCCTGGGTCCCAAAGCCAGCCTGAGAAGGGACATGGACCATGCTCCTTACCCTCCATGTGCCACCCTTCAGGGCCACCTCTTAGGTAGCACCTCGGCCCTTCGGGGCCTGAAGGGACCTGACTCTGGTCCAACAGCACCAGGGTCTCTAATGCCCCATACAGAGCTCCCAGCACAGGGGGAGGGAAGCTCCTGGCCATCTGCCCTGAGCCAGCCCAGGCCAGTCCAGCAGAGATGTGGAAATCTATGATTTCCACCATAGATCCCACTCTTCTCTCTCTGCCCTGGCTCTACATTCTCCTGCCAACTGCCCTTCTTGGGAGCTACTTCATCCCAATTTTTAGGCAGCGACTCTAGAAGCCAAACCCATCTACAGGGGATACGTTGGCTCTTCTGTCCCTCTCCCACCAGAGCAGGGCTCAGCCACCCTCTGGATCCCACCCACATAGGCGGGCTAAGACCCTTGTTGGGAATCCCTGACAAGCAAGGATGATGTCCAAGCTTTCTCTGTGTGTTCTTATTGCCCCTCAAGGGCTCAACAAATGACTGCTGAATGAATGGATAAATGAAAGTGACAAATGATCAGGGAAAGAAATGAGTGCAGGATAAATGCAGGGGGCCTGAGTTCACCAGTTTTGCCCGGTGACCAGCACCTAGTGGGGGCTCTGGCTTCCAGAAGTTGACAGCCTGACCCCTCTGCCCGCCTGTCAAAAGCAGAATAAAGGCCAAAGATGTCTGCGTCTGAATCCCCAGGACCTGTGACTATGTTATCCTACATGGTCTGAATCCCCATGATCTATGAATGCTATCCTACATGGCAAGAAGGACTTTGCAGGTATAATTACAGATTCTGAGATGGGAAGATTATCCTGGATATTCCAAATAGGCCCAGAGTAATGACAACGGTCCTTACAAGGGAGGAAGGAGGTTTGGTTCCGCGTGAGAGAGATCTGAAGACACTATGTTGCTGTTTAGCCGCTCAGTCGTGTCTGACTCTGTGTGACTCCATGCACTATAGCCCGCCAGGCTCTTCTGTCAATGAGGTTTTCCCAGCAAGAATACTGGAGCAAGTTGCCATTTCCTACTCCAAGGGATCTTCCCGACCCAGAGATCAAACCCACATCTCTTATGTCTCCTGCGTTGGCAAGTGGATTCTTTACCACCGTGCCACCTGACTGACAGCTTTGAGAATGGAGGAAGGGGCCATGAGCCAAGAAGTGCCAACAGCCTCCACTGACGGAAAAGACACAGGGCCCAGTTTTTCCCTAAAGGTTTCAGAAGGAACTCAGCCCTGCTAACATCATAATTTTAGGCCAGTGAAGCCCATTTTTTCTGACCTCCAGAACTATAAGATAATACTTGTATTAAGTCACTAAACACGTAGTCATTTGCTACAGCAGCAATAGGAAACTAATACAGCACCCATCTGCCAGCCTAGACCCTGGAATCAGCTCATGTTCCTCCCACCTCAGATACCTCTGGAGACTCCCCTCTCCCCTGCTCCCTGCCCCAGGAGTGTTCAGAGCTCCACAACTGCATCAAACCCCAAAGAAAGTGCTAACATCACACAGCAGCAGCATCAACACTTCTGTGGCAGGCCCCAGAGTGAGCCCCACAATCTGCCACAACTGTGGGGGAGAGGCCCCCTCTATATGTGCGGAAGGGTGCAGAGCAGCAGCTGGTTGTAGGGAACAGGGTCCCTAGGGGCCAAGTCTGGGTGAGTCTCAGCCCACTCTGAGCCTCAGTCTCCTCAGCAAGCTAAAGGGGACTGTGAATCCCAGCCACCAGCACTTGAGTCTACTAATACAAGCTGGGATCCTACTAAGGACAGCTGTTACCTCTCCCAGCAGAAGAGGGAGTTCTTCCTGGTGCCTAAGAACATGAAGGAATCTATGACTCAGAGAAGGGAAGGGACTTACTTAAGGACACTCAGCAGGAAAACAGAGAGGCCAAGCCTAGAATCCAGGTCTCCTGATGCCTAGTGCCAACCTCCACGTGTCTTACCACGTCATCCCTCATGAGCCCCAAAGCTACTGGAGGGGGCTCAGATACCCTGGCTGGGTCCCTAGGCGCCTGCTTGTCATGGGCTGGGGACCAGTCTCAGCTCAGAGCGTGGCAGCCTGGCAGTCTTCCTCTGCCTCTGCCCACCCCTGGAATGCCCCAGAGGCCCGGGGGTGGGGGTGGAGGTTGCCTGGAGGATCAACTCCCATGGGGGGGGGATGGTTCTAATAGGCTCCTGCTTCCCAAGAGACCCAGCGCCCCCGTTTCAGGGCCTGCCAGCCAAGGCGCCAGGCTGCCTGGGCACGTTTCCCAATAAGTACGCCAGGGCTGCGAGCCTTTCTGGGAAACATGGGCTCCCCCTTCCCCCCGCCCTACTACCATCATCCCTGCCAGCTCTGCTTAGTGGGAACTCTGTGGGGCCAACGTATGGCCTGGGAGTCAGGACACCTTGGGCCCAATTCCATACTCGAGACCCAGGACCTGGGGCAAGTCTCTGTCCACCCTGAGCCTGCTTCATCTATGTAGTGGGATGCCCCCTCTAGCTGGAGGACCAGATGGGAGGGATAGCACTGCCTGTGGGTGGCACAAGCTCCCTGTCTCAGATAACACACAAGCTGGAGCTGACAGGTGTCACAGCGGCTGCAGAGGAGACACCAGTGGGATGAAGCACTTTTCACCTGCCTCACTAGGGCCCTGAAAACCTCCACCCTCCTAGCCTTTGAGCCACACCAACAGAGGTCTACAGGGGCGTCTGGTGCAGCCTACAGCTCCAGCTGACCCTGGGGGCTTTGTCAATCTTCTCCCCACTCTAAGTGACCCCTCACAGCCACAAGAAGCTGCAGCAGAAACCCCCTACTCTATTGCCTCTGCCCCAGCCCAAGCCCCCATTACCTCTTACCCAGACTGTTCCAGTGGCCTCTTGATGCCCCTTCCCCTGGGCCTCCGCAGCCTACCCCCACAGAGCAGACTTGTGAAAGCATAAGTCAGATAAGGTCACTACTCTAACTCAGAACCTCAAAATACGGCCTGCTGTCTCACCTCAAGTAAACACTGAAGACCTCCGACTAGTCTCTGAAATCTACCTCATCTGGCCCCAGCCCACTTCCACTCTCCCTTAACTCTGACCTCATCTCCTACTTAACTCCATTCACACTGTCCTCTTGACTTTTACCCCAGGGCCTTTGCACTTGCTGTTCCTCTCTTCCCCATAAGACAGCCACCTGTCTGGCTCCCCCCAAGTCTCTGCTCTCCAGTCTCACCTCCTCAGTGAGACCTTATCCAGATTTCTTAATTTAATATAGCCCCCCCACCACCCTGTCATCCTCTATCTAGTCCCAGCCCTCATCTCTCTCTGAAACACAAGGATTCCATTTACAGACAGGGCTCCTCACTAGCCTGGAAACTCCATGAGGTCAGGTCTTTGTTTTGTGTGCTGCTGAATCCCAGGGCCTAGAAGAGAGCCCGAGTGTCCAGGGGTTCAGTAAGCATTTGTTGCAAGGGTGAATGCATTGCCTTATCAAAGCTCACCCAAGTCTCTGAAACAAACTCCTAGGACACACAGTTTAATCTGTTCTTTCCCAACTACTAGCCTCTGCTCCTCCTAGAATCTCTGCCTGTCTTCTCTGGAGATTCAAAGCAGAGCTCCAGACAGAGCCTCCTCCAGGGAGTGTCTCCTGCCAGCACCCAGGCCAGTCCCTCAACATCCCACAGCCCCTTCCAGTCAGCTACTAGATCCTGAATTCTCTGAGTGCCTCGGCAGCCTGGCGGTGCCTCCACCCCGCTGCGGGGCAGCACGTGTAGCCTGAGAGATCACAGATGGGCGGGAAGGAAGCAGGAGGGACAAGTCCTGGGAGGGAGGGGGCTGGGGACAGGATTAGCAGCAGCTTCCCAGCCTCCCAAACCCAGCTGGTCCTGAAAATTCAGGGCTGGAAAATGTCAGACGCAACTCTGGTCCATCCCCCAGCTCTTCCTTGTGGTGGGGGGAGGACAACCTATTCCTGGGCCACACTCCCCTAAGAGCCCAGGACCCTTAGAAAGTACTGGGGGTGGGGGGGAAGACAGGGAATAAACAGACAAAAGGGACAGCCCTCTGCCTGTCCTCCCCTTCCCAACCTCCTCCTGCTGGGTGACAAGACATTTAATTATAGATATTTGGTACTGCTCAGAATTCCAAATGTCCTAATCGCCTCCCCTCCCAGAGCCAGTTTCCATGGAAAAATCAGAGTGAAGAGCCAAAGAGGGAAAGGAGAGAACCCCCACCCCGTGGGTTCCCTGCCAAGGAGAGACAGAGAGAAGAAAGGTGACAAAGAGCTGTAGCCAGGCGGTCCTCTGCAAGGTAGGGAGCTGGCTGGGCAAGAGGGGGGATAGGGGCCATGTCTGCTGGAGGCAGGGGGTGTGGGCAAGGTCAGGCTGGTGCATGGGCCCAGCTCTGCCCTGCCATACTAGGTGACCTTAAAGTCAGCGTTCTCCTTTCTGAGTCTTGAAGTTCTTCCCACCACAAACCCTGGCCCCAGAGCATTAAGTAACTACCATGAACGTGTTCAGACAGTTGGGGGTGCAGGAAAGGCCCCAACTAACCCCTGACCCTACCCCATTACTCAGATGGCAGGCCAATTCCATCAAGAAACAAGGACCCTCAGGCCCCTTCACCTCCAAGACACTGACATTCTAGGATTCAGTGGGAATCTAAGAGCCTGCAATTCTAAGAATTCAGCCTTGTGAGATTCTCACAGCTTTCATTTTTGAAGACTGAAACATTCAGAGAGTCTGGCATATGGTGGTGGTGGTTTAGTCACTAAGTCATATCCGACTCTTGCAATCCCATAGGCTGTAGCCAGCCAGGTTCCTCTGTCCATGGAATTTCCCAGGCAAGAATACTGGAGTGAGTTGCCATTTCCTTCTCCAGGGTATCTTCCTGACCCAGGGATCGAACCCGCCTCTCCTGCCTTGGCAGGCAGATTCTTTATAGTATGCACTTGATAAATGTCAGCCACTGTTACTGCCGTTTCAATACACTAAAGTTCTCTGAGTCCATCCATCTGATTCTGAGACACAAGTCACTTCCTGTTTCTGGACTAGAGTTGCCACTTCTCTCAAATGGGTATCAGGTACTTGAGGACAGAAGGTTGGATCGACTCTGTACTTTAAAGCCAGGACAGGGAAGCCTTGGGATGAAGAACTACTGATCTTCCAGGTTACTGTGGGCCTAAATGGAAATGACAAGGCATGTGGGAGGGGGCAGGGCAGAAATGCTCCATAGCTGGGCCTCTTCCACCCAGTATATCTGCAAGCAGGTGTTCATGGAAAGTGACCATGAGCTATCCCTTATTCCCTGGGCTCCTAGATCCTTACAGCTGTTGCATAGAGCTGCCTTTCTCTCCCTTCCAGCCATATCCTAACTCCTTCTGTTTCCCTTGACCACCCTACAGGCTGAGTCCATCCTATAGACTTTCAAAGACCAGGCAGCCTAACCACCCACTGTACAGATGGGAAAACTGTGAAACCCAAGACGACTCTGTTCAGGTCTCAGAGGAGCTGGGCGCGGGACCAGGCCTCCTGCTCCCAACAGCGGGGGCAGCACCACATAGAGGGTAGAAACAGACTTTGGGGTGGGAGAGACCTGACTTTGAGGGACTCCTCACAGCCCAAGGGTAGGGTAGGAGCCCCCTCTGTCCCCAGAGCCTCTCCTGCCGGCCCCCTGGTTGGGCTCACATTGGTTTCTGCCTCATCAGCAAAGCGTGACAGCCTCTTCCCTTTTTATTCTGGAGCCCACACCACACCATCTCCACCCACAGCCCAGGGAGCGTGACTGGAGCCCCAGGCCCGAAACAAGGGGACATTGTCTCCTCCACGGAGGCCAGAAGGAGGGCTGGACAGCTGCTCCCCATCTTCCTGGAGCCAGAAGGAAGGGGACAGCAGGAGGGATTCGGGCGAGCAGATGGGAGAACTTCCAGGCTTTATGAGTGAGTTGGGAGTCAGGGGATGGTGAATCTCTTTTGAGCTGACTGAAGTCCACCAGGTCATACTGAGGCCAGAAGGCCCAGTCCTGTGCTCAGGAGGCAGTAGGGCGCAGGGAGGAGGGGCCGAGGCTGGTCACTGAGAAGCAGCTGAGACAGTGAACCCTGTTTTTCTCCCCTCTCTCCTGCCCCCAGGAAGGGCGTGATCATACCACCCACGCACAGTATACACAAGCCTGCCAGGTAGAGACCATTACTTACAGAAGGGGAAGCTGAGGCAAAAATCAGGGACGGGACTGATCCTAGGCCACAGAGGGATCTGGAGCCGGGGCTCAAACGCTGCTCTTGCAACGACAGACTCACCAGTTCCCTAAGGGGTAAGAGGGGACACTACGCTGGGCCTGGAGAGAGAAGGGGACTGGAGCGAGCAAAGGCCTGGAGGCTGGAGAGAGCCTTCACTGAGCACAGAGAGAAGCCTGTGTTATGAGCAGGTATGTCCCACCTCATATCCCTCTGGGGGCAGCATGGGGCATGTGGGGCGTTGAGGGCAGCTAAGCTTCTCCCTGAGATCAGGCAGGACAGAAGGACAAAGTGATGGGAGTAGACCTGGAGTCAATTCTGCAAAAACTCCCACCTCGTCTCACTGCCTCTTCTTAGGATTAGCGCCCCCTCCCCCCAGTCTCTCCAAGTCCCTCGATTCACTCCCCTAACTTACTCCTCAAGGCTCCCAGAGGAGATAATTATATGGGAAAAGTATCTGGGGAGGGGGTCCCTGGCAGGAGCTGCCCCTGCTGTCATCCCTCCTCCCCCATCCGCCCACAAAGACAATAGGCACCTGAGCTCCCCTACCAAGCTCTGAGAAGGAAGGACAGGTCCCAAATGTTCCCTCTCCCTGCCCACTGACCGCAGCCTCTGTGAGAGACACCAGAGCCAGGACTAGGAAAAACTAGAGACAGGAGGGAGAAACAAAGAGAGAGGGAGAGAGTTCAGAGGGGGCCGTGAGAGCGCCGAGAACCGGCAGTGACCAAATTAGTCCAAGGTTTAGGGTTTTTAGGTTCCTCACTCTGCAGGGAACACAGTGGGTGTGTGAACCATGGTTGAAATAACCCCAGGCCATCTCCACTCCAGACTCAAAGCCAGAGCCTCAAATCTAGCTTCCAACTGAGATGCCAAGCCATAACACTGCCTAGAACCCATGTGAACCCAAAAGCCCAAACTCCAGAAACAGCTAAAGACAGAAGGCAGAGAGGAGGTCTCTGGGAGAATGAGTCCCAAGGCCTGGGGTCTGGCAGAGGAAGGAGGAAGCATCTCAGAGTCACCAGAAAGGGGGAGCGGGGAGAAGATACAAGCCTGCAGGATGAGGGACAACTGCTCCCGTTGTGTCTGCTGACAGCCCTTCCGTTGACCCTGTGCTCCCTGAGGTCCTCATTCTAATTGGAGGAGGCTTTGGCAGATTTCAGGTCCAAAGAGTGTGCCAAGCCACAGACTCCCCACAAATCTGTATAGCACAGCTGGAAGGAGATAGAGGCACCATCTTGTCCAAAACCCCTGATTTTTATGGATGGGAGGTTGAGTTACAGAGAAAAGCCAGGGCTGGCAATGTCCCTTACGAAGCCCTCTCCACTTTATGGAGATAAAGTCATGCCTTGTACCTCTTCAATTCTCCCAGACCCAGGCTCAGACCCAGATTTTGATCTACCACAGGTAAGCCACATGAGGAAGGGCAAACCCATGTCATCTGTGGGCCTCCAAACTCAAACATCCTGAGGGGGTCAGCAAGGCGCTTGAGAAAGTTCCACCACTCTCACAGCTCCTCATGTATTGATAAAAAACCAGATATGAATCTTTAAAACTATTCGCTGCAAAACATTTAAAGGACCAGATTAGAACCCTTTGTAATTATCACCCAGAATACACTGCAGCAGATAAGAACCTCTGACGTTAGCACCAGCAGAAGCCTCGGGGGCCTGAGTAGACAGGAGCCATGTGTCATTAATACTCTTAAAACCACCTGGGCACTTCCAGGACCTGAGAAGCTTCCTTACACCTGAGCACGTGCCCAACAAGCACACTCAAGAGACTCCTGCAGAAGTCACATCCATGGCCCCCCTTCGGCCCGCCCCGAAGGCCCCCCACTAAGACTCACCACTTGCGGCTTGCTGCAGCACTTGCTGGCTGGGGCAGGCTCATCTGGAGCCCGGGCTGCCTCAGGTGGCTTGGCCTCCGCAGACGGTGGTGCGGTTGGAGTCAGGCAGGGCATATCCACAGGCACTGGGGCAGGGACCCCACTGGAGTGGAGGGTCAGCATGTACTGCTTAGTGACGTCCTCAAGAGATGGTGCCTGCATCGTGGGGTGGGCTTTGGCAGGGAAGCCCATGGGCTCCGGCACAGCCACAGGGGGGCCAATGCAAGTCGGTGTCTCAGGCACCATGATGGGTGTGAAGGTGGCAGGCACACTGGCATGGCGAACGTGTTTGGAGGAGGGTCGGGCCAGAGACAGGCTGCCAGCCTGGTCCTGATTGCCCTCCTCTCTTGAGAGCTCCTGATGACTGCTCCGGGCTGGGCGCTTCTTGGAGCCACGGCGAATGAGCCGTGGGGACAGAATGTTAGCAAGTTTCGGGTCAAGGTGGAAGTCATGGTGGGCAGTGGAAGAGGCAGGTGGGGCCTCAGGTAGGGCCCTCTCAGACTGTGCCCGGCCCCTGGCAGGACTGGGCTCTTCTGGTTCTGCCCGCTGCTCAGCCAGGATGGGTTCACTGCTGGACGGAGGCAACATGGGTTCGACCTCTCTGATGGGCTCCCCTCCAGGACCCTCGAATCCAGGCCCAGCCAGCTCCCCACGGCGGCTGGGGTCACTCAGAGATTTCTTCTTGGGGGCTTTGCCAGCAACCCTGTCATCCACCACACACCCTAAGGCGCCCGGCCCCTGAACAAGGCTCTGAATAACCTCGGGGTATCCCTTGCTCTCTTCACTGCCCACAGACCAGTCACTGTGGCCGCTGGTCAAGCCCTCATCCACAGCTGGGGTTGTCGGAAGCCCTGTCTTGGGGCTCAGTGAACCCAGGAGGTTGCTATCCACAGAGAACCCAGAGGGTTCCTCAGAGGTGGCGGCCCGGTGGCGCTGTGGAATTGGGTCACTCAGAGACCGGTAGGCCTCACCTGCCTCCCCATTGCTCAGTTCAGTCCCACCAGGGCCTGAAGGTGGGATTTTGCGTCTGCGGCGGAGGGCACCAGGTGTGGGAGGGGTATCAGGGGACACGAGGGCCCACCCTCCCAAACTCTCTTCAGCCCCAGGGCCATGGTGGTTGGTCTGGGCTGAGGACGAGGAGAGGGGTCGCCACACTCCGGTGGGACCCAGGCTGCAAAATGCTGAAACAGAAGGCTCAGGGTCCGCTCCAATGCCCTCATCTGTCAGACTCGACTCAGGGCCAGAGAGTTCTTCTTGAGACCGTTGCCCTCCGGTCACGTCTCCTGCCCAGTCAGGACTCCCAGGGGGGACATCACTTCCATCATCCTGCTGGGCACCCATGCGCTGGATCTTCTCAAAAACCTGACGGGCTTCTTGAACATACTGATCCTGGACGACAAGTGGCAGTGGGTCCTCCTCGGCACCTGGGCCTGCCAGCAGGCGTTCAGAGGAGCTGGACTTCAGGACACCGGTGCGGGATAGGCGGCGGGCCATGGGCTTCTCAGAGCAGGTAAATGACTTTGCCCTTCGGAGGGTGGCCGTCAAGTCCTTCAGTGTGGGGCGGGTGCCAGACGATGCTGGGGCTGGGGCGGGCATGGGCCCAAGTTGCCCCACCGAGCTATCTGCTGATGGTGAATCTCTTCCATCTACTGGGCCGCTTCCAAGGTCTCCAGGTCGCCCACCAGGCTTTCGGACTCTCAGCTCTGAAAGGTCTGAACGTAGAAAATTGAGTAGTGTAAGGGTCTCCGAGGCAATGTCTGGATTCGACAGGGACTTCCGTTGCCGGCTCTTGTCCGGGTCCAATCCTCCATCCCTCGATACCCTCGTGGTGCCCACGGGTCCCTTGCTGCGGGCTCGCACCTGGGGCCTGACGAGCCCTTCCCCGGCTCCAAAGCTGGGGGAGCGATAGACGCCCCAGTTCCCAGAACCCCGGCTTGCCCACAGCTCCTCATCCTTGAGAGTCTCTGTGCTGGAATAACGGCTGCTACCGCGGGAGCCTGCAGGGCTGGCCAGGTAGGCGGGAAAGCTCACCTTGGCCACGCGGAACGTTCCCCCCACAGTGTCTGACAAGGGCCGAAGTCCTTCCTGGGGACCTGGTACATAGGGAGGAGAGCCAGTACCCCACTCCTGGGGTCCTTCCTCGCTAGGAGCTCTTGGAGGAGTTGGGGGATCGGGGCTCCCAGATCCCCCTGCCGAGTCCATGCTGCTCGGATTTAACCCATAACTGTCCGGCCTACAGTCCTTATCCAGAGAGGAGCTTCCAGGCCTGGGTCCCGTCCTCCCTCCCCGGCAGGGGCCACCCTCACCGTCTTGGTCCTCGTCACTGCCTGAGGAGTGGCCGCCGTGGTAGGCCGGACTCTGCGCCCCGGGCAGCGGCGGCGGCGGGCCCTCCTCTTCCTCCTCGCTGGAGCTGGCAGCCCGGCTGCGGCTGACAGGATAGGAGGACGCGATGGAGGAGGAGGAGGCCCGGGCCCAGGCCTGCGGTTGGGAGAAGCTATGCCAAGAATGTAAACCATCCGCCGGACGCTGCGCTCGCTCCTGCTGCTGCCGCCGCCTCCTCCCCTCGGTCCCCGGGCCGGGCAGCGGCCGCGCCGAACGCAGGCCCGCCAAAGGGAAGCACGTCCGAGGAGGTGGCGTCGGGGGCTGCCGGGGCTCCCGAGTCGCGGGCTCCCACGCGGCCCCGTCAGGGCTGGGCGTCCCCGAGGCCTCTGAGTCGGCACTGGGCCGCCTGGAGCCAGGGCCCCCGAAGAGCTTGCGCATCTCCGTGACGCTGGGCCAGGCTCCGCGCGCGGCTCCCTCTGCCGCTTCTTCCGCTGCCGCCGGGGAGACGCCCCCGTCTCGGGCCCCGGTGGAGTTGTCGTCCGGACGCTGTGCGTCGAAGCGCCGGGAGAGCTGGCGCACCGACGGCGAGAGGCTGCGGAGCGGGCGCGGCTGCGCGGGGGCGGCCGGGGGCCCCGACGCCAGCTTGGACACGCGCCGGGAGGGCTGGGCCGGGACGGCCGCGACCGGCCGGCACGAGGAGCGGCGCCGCAGTCCCGGAGCGTCCGTGGCCTCTTCCCTCGGCCCGGGCCCGCCGCTCCAGCGCTCCAGGAGCTTGAAAGAGACGCTGCGATATAGCTGGGGCCGGGGCGCCCCGTCCGCCATGGTGGCGGGACTCACTCTGGGGGGGCTGGCCTCGGGGAGCCGCGGCCAACCCCCCCTGCGCCCCGGTCCCGAAGGAGCGCAGCGGCCGGGGTCCCAAGGCCGGGGTCTCGCAAGTCGCAGTGCGAGGCGATTAGCGGGGTAAGGATGCAGAGACCCGAGCAAGAGGTTTAGCTGCGGCGGCTCAAGTTTCTGGGCGCGCGGGCCGCCTCGGCTCCATCCCGCGCGACCCCTCCCGCCTCAGCGTCGACTCCTGGGCCCAGCCCCCGCCTCGCCCGGTGCGGCCCGGAGCATCTCGGCCCGACCCGGTCCCGGCAGGATCCCGATGCTCCGTTCCTCGGCTCTGCGCCCCCTCCTCAGCCAGCCGGCCTGCCTCCCCTCGAGCTCCTGCTCCCGCCCCCTGCCTCTGGGCTGCTCTCTCCTAGCTCCCTTTTGTTGCAAATAAACTTTGTGGCAGAGGAAAGGGGGTGGGGGGCGGGGCCTCGCGCCCAAAAGAGGGGGTGGGCTCCGGGAGCGCGCTAGGCTGGGAATCGGCAGTTGTGGGGGGTGGGGAGGGGAGGGAATCGGGGAGGAGCCGACAGACCGCTGGAGCAGAGGCTGACTGGAGCAGCTCTCCAGATGAGCCCCTTGGGAGCTCGGCGGGCAGAGCTACCTCCCCCCAGCACTCGCTGCAACACGGATCGTCCGAGTGTGGTCAGCTCCGCGAGCACACAGTCAGGGTGGCGCACCCACTGCTTTCGGGCGGAAAAGCCTCCTGCCCCGGGGACCCCCAACATGACAACCTCAGACCCACAAACACCACTTGACACAGGTACACGGAGAAACACTCTGCCAGCCGAGAGACCCGCCACAAGGGGGAGCAGTGCACGCCTCGGGCCAACCTGGGCGCTCGCTGCTCCCCGTCCCGCCCCTTCACCCCGCCCGGGCCACGCCTCCTATCAGGTCTTTCGCGGCGAATCCCATTGTAACTGCGACCGGGTCCAGCCCCTGGCGCCCCCAAACGCCCCGCCCCTCCCACCTCTGCAGCCAGTCCAGTTCTGACCGCCCCCCAAATCCTCCCCAAGCAGCTCCAGGAGTCCCACCCTTTGTGACTACGCCCCCACGTTTCCAGAGGCCTGCCCTGCGCCCCCTTTCCTCCTCCTTTTCCGGCGGCTCTCTGGGGTACGCGGTTCTTGCGCCCTCTGCTGGCCAATTTTCCGGCCCCCCGCTCCTCTCAACCCGCGTGGAACCTTGAACGAGTAAAGCAACACCCACCACAAAAAGACCCCGAGAACTGGTTAAGACTTCACTTCCTTTACTTCATTCTTGTCGTTAACTAGTCCTTTCAGGAGCCATTTCAAACCTATTCCCTTCGCAAAGTGCACTGCCCCTCGTTCGACTTCACTCACACAAAGCGCTCGGATGGAACGTCCTGAATTTACCACTGCCAAACCTACACTCCTACCTGAGGCCGATCTGCCCTCCTGATAGGCAAGGTGTGGGTGGCTTCTCCTGCTTCACTCCGCCCCTTGAAGGTGGATCTCACTGTGCCTTCTCTATGGGTCATGAAGGCGGGGTAACTTTGACTAGTGTCAAAGTCAGAAAATGGTAGCTCCTGGCAAATTCAGGATGCCAATGGCAATGGCAAATTCAGATTTTAGGAGCTTCAAACACCATGCTCCTCCAGACAGCCTTTGCTAATTCTAGATCCCTGATGAGCCCTCAGCAGTATTGTCTTCGTCCTTGGGCCTGGGTTCTGCCTTCCCAGAAAGAGAGGATACTCATGTTCCCCTTAGCCCAAGAGGACTGTGGCTGCCATCAACCCCCTCCACCCCCAAACACACACCCCTCACCCCGTGCGTCCAGATGAGCAGGCATGGCTTGACATAGTGTAGGATGGTAGACACTCAGGGATTGATGGTAGACCTCATGAGACTGGGAGGACTCAGCGAGGAACTCGGGGCCCTGCTTGCTGCTTCCCTTGGATTACAGGAAATGGCTGTAGGGAGAAAGCTCTTCCCCTTTGAGATGAGACCAGTCTCTGGTAAGTCCCTCACCTCAACCTTGTCTCAGCTCTGCCTCAAAGTGGCCAGCATATCTCTCCCTCTTCAATGGGAAATTGATAGTAAGGAAGAGAGCTCTGCCTGGCCTATTACCTCTCTGCCTTTTCCTTGCTGTGTGACGTTGGGTAAATCCTTTCACTTCCCTGGGCCTCATCTGCAAAGTATGGAGTGGGTTTAAGTTTCCCCAAGGGTGCCTTTCTCTGTCTCTATTTGAAATCAGACTCTTGTCTCCTTTAGATTGTTTTCTTTCTACTCTTTTGAGGAAATTTTGGTATGGTGCGGGGATCGTCTTCCTGGAAGTCACTGCTCCTCTCCAATAATAATGATGGCCCCTGCCATCTGAATGTGTGATTTTATTTTTTTAAACTTCATTGTTACATATTTACTTATTTTTGGCTGCACTGGGTCTTTGTTGCTGCTTGCGGGCTTTCTCTAGTTGCAGTGAGTAGGGACTCCTCTCTAGTTGTGGTGTGTCGGCTTCTATTGCAGTGGCTCCTTTTGTTGTGGGAGCACGGGCCATAGGGCACATGGGCTTCAGTAGTTGGTTGAGGGCTCAACAGTTGCAACTCGCAGGCTTGTTGACCCATGGCATGTGAAATCTTCCTGGACCAGGTATCAAAACCATATCCCCTGCATTGGCAGGTGGATTCTTAACCAGTGGACCACCGAGCAAGTCCTGAAATTTGTAATTTTCCAAGCTCTTTCACACCTGGTCCTGTTTTGTCTTCACGTCACTTCTGGATTAGAGGATAGAGGTTTTTATTCCCAAATCACAGATGAGGGAGCTGATGGAGAGGAGCAGAGACTCAGGTCGCAGGTTCCAGCACCATGCAGCTTGGCCTTGAGGTGTCCATGGAGCACTCATGAGATGCTGTGAGCAGGCAAGTCATTCTCTGATTGGTGAGCTTCCCAGGGTGGAGGCCCAGTTTAGATCCTTAAATACCCTCCCTGTCCACCAAAGGGATTCCTGGTCCAACAGCTCTAGCCAGCCCCACCTCAATACTGGAGTGGGGTGCCATTTCCTCCTCCAGGGGCTCTCCCCGACCCAGGGATGGAACCCACATCTCTTGGGTCTCCTGCATTGTTCTTTACCACTAGCTCCACCTGGGAAGACGATAGGAGACTGTGCCTAACTAAAAAAGATTTGACACTATAGTTGGCACAACTTCCTTGGGGTCCCCACTTACTAGGACTGGGTGGGGCAAGTGGGCACTTGGAAGGCAGGTGAAGAGAGGAAAGGGGAGGGGAGGGAGGGTGAAGCAGGGGAGAATCTAGTATCTGGGTTAGAGAAAGGCTGTGTGACCTGAGTAAGTCAGTTCCCACATTCAGATCCCAGCTTCCCCATCTGTAACAGGAGGTATTATAAGTATTAAATGAGAAACTGAGTGTACAACAATTTGATGGTACCTGGAATCCCGCCAGTGGGCGTTACTGTCGTCGTGGTTCCACAGTGCTTCCCTGGCCGACAGCCCTTTTCTCTCCAGCTTCATATCAGGCCACAGTCCTTCCTATCCCTCCTCCAACAGCCTCCATGCCTTTGTGTTGTTCCCTACACCAGCAACACTCTTACCCCCTTTCCTTCAGTCTAATTACAACTATCCAAGACCCAGCTGCGCTGCTTCAAGCCCAGAAAATCTTCCCTAACCCACAGAAGAATCCTTGGACCCCTTTGAACCAGCATGGTCCCTTCTGCCCCTCACTGCACTCCACCCCTGTCTGTGTCTTCTCTGTCCCCATTCCAGCAAGTAGACATGCCCAGGGTAAGCCCCTATGCTGACCCCTACCCTCCATCACTGAGAATGCTTGGGTTAAAGTGAGGGGGAGGAAGGAGGATAGGGAAGAGGAAAAAGAAAAAAAGCAGGAGAAGAAGAGGAATTCAAGCCCCCAAATGGTGCTTGGAATCCCTGTCCTGGCATGTAATAAATGATTTTTCCTTCTTACAATAACAGATAGGGCTCATGGATTATGGCTCTTGTTCTCAAAAAAGTGTGCTGGGTTTTTTTTTTTTCCCCCATGAAAGACTGGCTGCCTTCTAGGTAAAGGAGAAAGAAAAACCTTTGCAATCTTCTGCTTAAAGCTCCTTGTTTAGAAAACTGCTATGCCTATTCCTAGAGATGGACCCTAGAGGAAGCTCTGTGCACAGAAGGTGAAACCACTATATAGCAACATTCATTGCATGCCTACTGTGTTCCAGGTGTCATTCTAAGTGCTTTGCATATGTTAGTTAATTTAATCCTCACAACAGTTTTACAAAATAGGTGCCATTATTACTCCCATTTTACAGTTAGGGAAGTTAAGGTATGAAGAAGTTAAATAGCCTGTCCAGAGTAATACAGCTAGTAAATGAGAGCCAGGATACATACCCGGGTGATCTAGCTCTGGGGTCTGAACCCTTTATGCTATTCTGTCTTACAAGGAAAACTAGGAATGGGATTTATCTGTGGTCCACAATTTTCACTCTTGGAAAAGTAACCAGGGGGTCACAGTTTTGTGGGTTGCTGGGACAATCCTCTGGGCCTCACTGCATTGGCTGCTGGTGGAGGCCCTCTGCCTTCTGCTCTTCCATCTCCTACCCCCCGTGACAGGCAGCTGAAGAGCCTGGTCTCAGAGGCAAGATGGATAACACCCGGACTGCTTGGCTCAGTTCTGCATTATATAGAGACTAAGAACCAGTCTCTGTCTTCTGATGTCCCCACACATCCATCTCCCCATGACCCAAAGAATCAAACTACCTTCTGTTTAAACTCTCAGCCTCTCCAGCAAGGGCACTTTGAATGGATTCCTCCACCAGCTGTAAGCACACCTCTGACATTACTGTGGTGTTTCACCCCTGCAGAGCCCTTCTCTAAATGTCCCTGTGGCTGAATAGCCTTGGCAGTTAGGCAGGGTGAAAGGAAAAACACTGAAGAAGTTATTCTGTCCTTCCCCTCCCTGCCTTGACCCTCTGCCCTTCCCTGTCCCCGTTCTACCTTCTAAGGCAGAAGACCCCCTTTGCCATGACCAGTTCTGTCAGTGCCGGGTCTGTGTGTGTGCCAGCAGCTACAGGCCAGCCAGTCTGTTCTATGGGAGGAAAACTAAGATCTGGGAGAAAGGAATAAGGACTAGAGGAGTAATGGGGGTGGAGTGTGGCTGTGTGTGGATATGAGGACAAGGAGCAGAGAGGATGAGGAGCCAGCAGAGGAGTGCCTGAAAGAGACGTGAGCAGGGAGAAAACAAGTGAAGAGGACTTGGAGAGGCTTTATGTGGTATAATTCTCCTTTGTTGCCTTCTCGGGGACCTTCAGTGACGATGCCGTAGGGAAAGAGCCAATTAGCTAAGACGGAGGTAGTCAGGCTCTCTCACCCCACGTTTGTGATTACATGGTTATGTAACAGCTGAGATCACTTATAGCATTGTGCGTGCATGTCATGATGACCCACTTGACCACAGGCCACTTTTGTTCTGTAAACCTATATAAGCACCACCTGAATAGCTCTTGCAGGGGGCAAGTTGGTAGAGTCCAGTGAAGTCAAGGCGGGTCACGTGGAGTTGAATTGCACAGTCGTCGTTGCTGCTGTGTCAGCCATTAGAGAGTAAAGCAGGTCTCCCTTGCTGCTGCGAATAAACAATGCCTGCACTTCCTACGGCTCCTTGAGTTTTCTTCTGGCTTCCCCACTCCCACCTTGCCTACCCTGGGTTCAGTGAACAGTGAGATACAGCAAGACACAAGCCCTTCCAAGGTTTTATAAGCTCAGCTCTGTGTTTGAGATGCTTCCATATGAGGGTGCCTCCAGGCAGCCTTCCAGGTACACACAGGCCAGAATGATGGAGATGAGACGACAGGGGTAGAACCTAGAAGAAGCAGTCTGTGCTGAGGCTGATCTGCAGGCTCCAGGCCACGGAATCTCCGTGTAGCAGCCTCCGAGTGGCCCTGGGGGTAGCCCTGCATCTCCTCAAGTTGCTGACTTCTCCTTTAAGAATGAGGCAGTGTTGTATCAAAAAGTCTACAAACAATAAATGCTGGAGAGGGTGTGGACAAAAGGGAACGCTCTTACACTGTTGGTGGGAATGCAAACTAGTAAAGCCACTATGGAGAACAGTGTGGAGATTCCTTAAAACCTGGAAATAGAACTGCCATATGACCCAGCAATCCCACTGCTGGGCATACACACTGAGGAAACCAGAATTGAAAGAGACACGTGTACCCCAATGTTCATCACAGCACTGTTTATAATAGCCAGAACATGGAGGCAACCTAGGGGTCCAGCAGCAGACGAATGGATAAGAAAGCTGTGGTACATATACACAATGGAATATTACTCAGCTATTAAAAAGAATGCATTTGAATCAGTTCTAATGAGTTGGATGAAACTGGAGCCTATCATACAGAGTGAAGTAAGTCAGAAAGAAAAACACCAATACAGTATATTAATGCATATATATGGAATTTAGAAAGATAGTCACGATGACCCTATATGCAAGACAGCTAAAGAGACACAGATGTAAAGAACAGACTTTTGCACTCTGTGGGAGAAGACGAGGGTGGGATGATTTGAGAGAATAGCATTGAAACATGTATATTATCATATGTTAAATAGATCGCCAGTCCAGGTTTGATGCATGAGACAGGGTGCTCAGGGCTGGTGCACTGGGATGACCCTGAGGGATGGGATGGGGAGGGAGGTGGGAGGAAGGGTCAGGATGGGGAACACAGGTACACCCATGGCTGATTCATGTGAATGTATGGCAAAAACCACCACAATATTGTAAAGTAATTAGCCTCCAATTAAAATAAATTAAAAAAAACTCAGGAAAAAAAAAAGAATGAAGCAGTGTTGAAGGGCTGTTTTCCCTCCCTCGGGGGCTCTTGTGGGGGTGTCTCCAGGCACCGAGGACACCCTGAGCCTGAAGGAGGCACATGTGGAGGGGTGAGTGGAGGACAGGTGGGATCTGGGTTCTTCCTGGCATTTAATGCCCTAGTCCCACCCAGCTCCATTTCTTGCCACTCCTCTCCACACACCCAACCCCAGGCTTATCTGAAACTCACTGGTGCTTTATAATCGGCCTTGGCACATCTCTGCCTCTGGGTTTTGTAGACACAGTGCCTTCTACCAGATGCAGCCTCCTCCACTCTGCCTTTTAGATTCCTCCCAGTTCAAGCCCCACCCCTTCGAAAGTGTGCTCCCTGATTCCTCCACTGAGAACCCCCAGCCTGGAGCACCTGCCCGACTCTTGCCATTGTCTGGAGGGTGGCCATGAGACGGCTCTTATTTTCTCAGCCTTCACACACAAGAGGCCACATGCCCTCCACTCCAGCTTTCTGCCTATCTGCCCAGGGCAGAGCCTGGCACAGGGATGGCCCAGGCTGCACTAACGTGCTCCCCACTTCCATTTTCAGAGCTCCCACTCAGCCTTCAACATCTGGTTCAAATGCCCCCACCCCCAGCCCCTTTCGAGAGACTCCTAGACTGGGTCATGGGCATCCTCTGGGCACCCTTGCCCCCCAGCCATGCCTCCCGCTGTCACAGCCTTGACATGAGTGTGTCCGTGTCTGTACCTCCAGTAACTGAAAGCTTGTATGGGGGTGGGCTCGAGATGGTTCTTCTCGGGCCCCAGAACCAAATCAGGCCCAAGCACAAAGTGTCAGCAAAGATATACTGAATGAATAGAACATAGCACATACCCCAGAGAGCTCATATTCATCCTTCAAAACCCAGGTCAAATGGCCCTTCCCAGAAGCTCTCACTTCCACCTCCCATCTTCTTTTACCCCCTTTATTGGTGACTCCAAAGTATGCGGCATACTCTTCAATCATAGTACATGTTATACTGTATTTTTGTAAGAAGCTTAACATGACTTCTGAATTCTCCATGGCTTCTTGGGGCCTTCTGGAGAACCAGGCCCAGGCTTGTCTCTCTCTGTACCCATGGAGCCTAGTCCAGAAAAGGGGTTTAATAAATAGTTGTTGAAGTTTCGGGGTCGGTGAGGGCTTCAGTCTATGCCCAGCTGAGCTAAGCTCTAATTCTCTACATGCTTTGGAGCTGGTGGAGCTCCTGGTGCCCCAGTCACGGTGGCAATCACAATGGTTGCCCTGCCCCCAGGTGTCCTGCCCTGGAGGACTCAGCGACCCTGTCGCTGCCACTTGGCCGTGAGTTTCTGTAGCAGCTCATGTGGCCGCTGGCGGAACTTCTTCTGGGTGAAGTAGAAGAGGATGGGATCCAGCACGCTGTTGGCACTGGCAAAGGGCCGGGTGACCTTGTAGGCTGCTGCAAAGGCCTCCAGCACAGGGCAGGAGACGCCAGGGGTAGAGCGCACCGCCAGATAGGCTGTCTTGGTGATGTGGAAAGGCAGGAAGCTGATGGCAAAGACAGCTGCCACCACCACAGCCATGCGGGCTGCCTTGCCACGCCGCTCCTGGGCCACTGGCCCTGCTGGGCCATCCTGGCGGCACAGACGACGGGCCAGGCAGCAGTAGCAGGCCAGAAGGGCGACAAAGGGCAGCAGGAAGCCAATGACCGTGAGGGTCATGCCATAGGGCATGTAGCGGGTGGCCAGGGCGGGTGGGCTCAGGTCATAGCAGACCGTGCGGTTCCGCTGGATTCCTGTGGAGGCAAAGAGGGCAGTGGGCAGGCACTGGGTTGTCACAGCCAGCCATACAGCCCCACACACGAGCCAGGCAGCCCGGCGGCCCCCACGCTTGTGCCAGGGGGCCAGAGGGTGGCAGATGCCTAGGTAACGCTGGAAGCTGATGCAGGTGAGAAAGAGGATGCTGCCATGGAGGTTGGCATAGAAGAGGAAGCGGACCAGGCGGCAGGTGAGGTCTCCGAAGGGCCAGTGGTCACCTTGGGCGTAGTTGTAGATGAGCAGGGGCAGGGAGCAGGCATACAGCAGGTCAGCCAGGGCCAGGTTCAGGGTGTACACGGCCGTGCGGGTCAGGGCCCGGCGGGACATGCAGATCTGGGCGATGACACAGGCGTTCAGGGGCAGGCCGACCGCCAGAACCACCGAATACACGGGTGGCAGCAGCAGCTGCTTGAAGTTCTCTCGGTAAACGCAGTTGGTGGGCGGGGAGTCCAGGGCCTGGCCTGTGCCATTGTCCCATGCCATGCCTGTTCAGCTGGGCTTCCTACATCCAGAGAGGCTGGGGAAGCAACACACAGTCCGTCAGTGACTACACTCGTGGACCACCCAGTAGGCCCCTGTCCCTCTCCGGGCCCTTGATTTTCCTGCCTGGACCATCTCTGATACTCACCACCCCACCAAAGCCCCTCACAGCCCTGACTTTCCCAAGATCCAGAATACAATAAAGCTCAAACTTGAGAGAAATCCAACTCATTTTCTTTCTATAATATTCATTTCCCACCAACCTTCCTGATGAATTTCTATTCATCCTTCAAAATGCTAGTCATAATGGCTCCTCATAAAAGGAGAGTGACAGACTTTGGTTTGAATCCCAACTGGGCTTCCCTGGTGGTTCAGACTGAAGAATCTGCTTGCAGTTCAGGAGACACGGGTTCGATCCTTGGGTGGGGAAGATCCCCAGAAGAAGGGAATGGCTACCCACTCCATTCTTGCCTGAAGAATCCCATGGACAGAGGGGCCTGGCAGGCTATAGTCCATGGGGCTGCAAAGGGTCAGACACAACTGAGTGACTAACACTTTCATTTTTCACTTTCTGCTACTTACTAGCTATGTGACTTTGGTCAAGTGACACAGTATATTAATACATTACCTGAGTCTCAGTTTTCCCATCTGAAATGGGAGAATGATGCACCCATCTCTCAGGATGTCATGTAATCAGAGGCGCTAAATCATGCTAGGCAGGGCTTCCCTGGGCTCCCTGGAGTTTGGGGATGGTAGTCATGGTGGGCCTACCTGTCTATCTCTTTCCCACAGACTGAAAAGCTCTTAAGGAGAAGTGCCAGGTCTGTGTCTGAGAGCCCAAACTGGGGCCCAGAGCAGGGAAGACCCTGTTAATTAATCAATCAATATTAGCAGAATGTCAGACTTCTGGGCTAAGGGCTGTGCTCACCTTCTCAGCCTGGACTCCATCTTCCTAATCCATGGTTCTTCTTTTGGTTGCAGTCTACTTATCTGTAAAATGGGGGGAAGATGGTGATCTGTGTTTATGCATGCTCAGTTGCAAAGAAGGAGGTGATTTAAGAGTTCCCTATGTCCTTCCACTGGACTTGAAGCTACAAAGGCGGGTCTGGCGAAGCCACTGATGCCACAGTGCCCTCTGGTGGCCAGAGAGAAAAGAGCTTCCCCACAAAGGCAGATGGCTGAGGGACCTACCTACAGCTACTTTGCTGCTAAGTCACTTCAGTCGAGTCTGACTCTGTGCGACCCCATAGACGGCAGCCCACCAGGCTCCCCTGTCCCTGGGATTTTCCAGGCAAGAACACTGGAGTGGGTTGCCATTTCCTTCTCCAATGCATGAAAGTGAAGTCACTCAGTCGTGTCCGACTCTTAGCGACCCCGTGGACCGCAGCCTACCAGGCTCCTCCGTCCATGGGATTTTCCAGGCAAGAGTACTGGAGTGGGGTGCCACTGCCTTCTCCACAGCTACTTCACAGAGAGGAAAATCCAGGCACAGTTAGGGGCACTGACTGCTCAATCTCAGAGAGTTAGGAGAGTCAGAGCCAGGACCCGACTGCCTGTCTAAGAGGAGGCAACTTAGTATGACCCATGGACATGGACTGGAAAGGTTACAAAGCTCGCTTCAGAGCTAGGCAGGTCTGGTTCAAACCCTGGCTCCTCTGCTCCTATGCTGGTCTACCTAGGGAATGTTGCTTGCCTTTGCTGGGCCTGTGTCCTTGTCAGTAAAACTGTTATAGACCTGATACACAGTAGGTGCTTAATAAGTGCCATGCCATGCCTTTGTATCCTACACCTTGTTCTTCCACTCATCCCTTTAGGCTGAGTTTTAGGGGAGCCAGCAGCACAAATGTCTTAAGAGGTCCCCTGATGGGATCAGTCTGATTTGTTGATACTCACCTCCCCAATGGCATTTCCATATTTACTGATGTCCAGAGAGAATTCACAACTTTAATCCAATGGTCCTATAAGGGAAAACCTTTGGGATAGTGACTCAAATCATCCCCTCTTCCTATTTTACAGATGAGAGAAACTGAGGCCCAGAAAAAACATGAAGTCCTGCCAATACACTCAGAGAGAAATAGAGCGTTGAAGTCAAGCATATGAGCTCTGGTCCAGATGTCCAGGTTCAAATACCAGCTCTGCCACATGTGAGCTGTGTGGCCTAGGCCTATTAATGAACCCCCGTGCTTGGCTTCCCTATCTATAAAAAGGGATAATACAGTACCCGCCTCATAGGTTTCTCGTGAGGATCAGTGCCTGCCACAAGCAAGTGTGAGCTACTCTTAATGTGAATATACCTAATAAAGTTATAAAAGTTATATGAGAGTAAAATGTAACTCCCCAAACTAATTTCTCCCAACTTAAAATTTGATTTCAATGAAAATGTTTTACCCAGATTGTGGGTAACTGAAAAATGATGATGCTTAGATTCTCTAGTCTGTAACCCACATCACCTTTAATTATCAAGCATTCTTCCTGGGGCTGCAGTCCCAGTCCCAGTTCTGGGAGCGTGGGGCACCCAGCTAACCAGTGAAGCACAAGGTGGAGGCCAGAGGAGGAAGTACAGTGGTCCCCCCATTGTTGCCAAGAAGCCAAGATTAGTACAGGCAAGAGAAAGTTCATTCATTCATCTTTTCATTCATTTGTTTCAGCCATTCTTTCATTCTCCTGTTTTCACATGGAGCTTCCCTGGTGGTTTAGCTGGTAAAGAATCCGCCTGCAATGCGGGAGACCTGGGTTTGATCCCTGGGTTGGGAAGATCCCCTGGAGAAGGGAAAGGCTATCCACTTCAGTATTCATGTTTTCACATGCCAGACATTTAATGGGTACTCACTACTTGCTCACTGCATGGGGCACAGTGTATAGATGTAGATAGGTGGACACATAAACAGATAGATGCATACACATACACGTATTCATATACATATGTCAATCTGAAGGGGGAGACCAGTGTGAGACACAGGATAGAAGACATTTTCAGAGGAGGATGAAGGATGGAGCAAATCCCTGGTGGTTGAAGAAGATGTGCATGGGTGGAGAGGGGTGAGAGGCCACCCAGGGGGACCCCAGTGGGGAGGAAGTGGGAGCAGGCAGAGTCCGAGAGGAGAGTAGCCTGCTAGGATAGAAGGTCGTGGTGAGGAGGATGAACTGGGCAGAAGGAACTGTGCGGTGCCCCTGCACTCTCTTTGGGGAGGTCTGTTCCCCTCAGACACCACCCTGAGAGACAGCCTTCTAACTCAGGGGACTGGGGTTTCCAGGCGTTTTTCCCCGCTCCCCCCATTTAATTAACTTTTACAATGGTGGGTAAGTTTCTTGCTGTACAAAAGTGAATCAGTCATATGTATGCATATGTCTACTCTTTTCCGGATTTCCTTCCCATCTAGGTCACCACAGAGCGCTGAGGGGAGTTCCCTGTGTCATACAATAGGTTCTCATTAGTTATCTATTTTATACATAGCAGTGTTGGTCCCAACCTCCCAGGTCATCCCACTCCTGCTCTGGGTGTTTTCTGCCTCCCACTCCCTGGCAAGACCAGTCCTCTTGGAAGGAGGCAGGGGCTGCTCGAGGAGATCCAGGAAAGGTGGGCCTGACTGTCACCCTGGCTTCCTGATCCACTCGGCCCGCCGTCTGAGGACCTGGGAGGGGTGAGCGGTCCTCCCATTTCCCGGCAAGAGCTGGTCCCCAGGGAGGGCTTGTGTGGTCCCTGCCTCCCGGCCGCGGCTGATGTAGGCTCTTGTGGGCTGTCACATCTGTCACTCACTCTTGGACCGTGTGCCCTGGACCAGCCCACACCCCAGCCCCTTCCTGGGCTCCAGCCGCTCTGGCGGTGGCGTGTGTGGGGGGTGGGGTGCGTGCTGCTTTATAATAGGTGCTCTCCTTCCCTGGATCCCTTGGCCCTTGGGAGAAAAACTCAAGTTCTTGTCCTGACATTTACGCTCCTGCCGAGCCCTCCAGCCTCATCTGAAGCGCACCCAGATGAAGTGCTTCACTCTGCTGCTTCCTCTCCTGCCACACTGTTCTCAAGAGCCCGAGACCGCCACACAGCCATTGACAGCCACAGATCCAAACTTCCTCTTCAGCCTCCCCATCTTCGCTATGCCCTCCACACAAAGCGCCATTTAACCCCTCCGTTTGTCAAAACCCAGTGTCCATCAAGCTCCAGATCTAAGCTTACTTCTTCCTTTTTCTGATCCCCCAGTTGGGTGGAGTCCCTTCCTCTCTGCCCACCCCCCACCCAAATCTTGGATCTTCTTGAGGTCAGTGCTGGACCCAGCCTGCCTACCTGCGCCCCCCTCCACCCTGGCCCATGGCCCCCGAGACGCGCCAACACTCACATACAGCCTCCTGTCCCCGAAACGCACGCCTTGGTGGCCCCAAGTGTGTTGGGTCAAGGGGAGGCCAGACACGAAGCTCTCCACTCTTCTGCTCTTGGCCCAGGCTGTGATACCGCTGAAAGGGCAGCTTCCTCTGTTTCCTGCCACGTCTGTCTCTGACTGAAATAGCCCCTGCGGGGGCTGCCCCCTCCCCGCCGCTCTCCACACCAAAGCCTGATGGAAACTGAATCTAAGGAGCAAGGAAGCAGAGAAAAGTTCTGTTTCCCGGAACCGTCCTCACCCCAGCAGAAGAAACTGGGTGATGAAGATGCAGAGAGAGGTGGAGAGGGCAGAGACTGCTGATGGAAGGCCAGCCCCACAGATCTGGCAGCTTCCTTTCTCCTCAGCCCTCTCTCAGTCTTCTTATCTATCAAATGAGTAGTCTGGTGATTGCAGAACTTTTGGGCCCTCTTTAACTGTAATAGGAGTTTCCCTGCTGGCCCAGAAGATAAAGTCTGCCTGCAATGCAGGAGACCCAGGTTAAACCCCTGGGTCAAGAAGATCCCTCTGGAGGAGGGCATGGCTACCCACTCCAGTATTCTTGCCTGGAGAATTCTATGGACAGAGGAGCCTGGCGGGCTATAGTCCATGGGGTTACAAAGAGTTGGACACAACTGAGCGACTAACCCTTCAGCTGTAATACCCAGACCCACCTTTTGGGTCACTCCTCCATCCATCCCGCCATTCTTTTTTTTTTGGGGGGGGGGTGTTGATATTTTTATATTTTTAAATTAATTTTTATTAGAGTATAGTTGCTTTGCAATGTTGTGTTCATTTCTACTGTACAGCAAAACGAATCAGCCATATGTATACATGTATCTCCTCCCTTTTGGACTTCTGTCCATTCAGGTAATCACAGTGTATTAAGTAGAGTTCCCTGTGCTACACAGTATGTTCTCAGCAGTTACCTATTTCAGACATAGTATCAGTAGTGTATAGGCGTCAAACCCAATCTTATCCCCCCTTTCTTCATTCATTCAATAGCTCACTCCTGACAATCCATCTAGGCGCTCACTTACTCAGCCACCTTCTCCCTTCCTCTTTCCCTCTCTTCACAAGCACGCATTGAGCGACTATAAACCATCAGATCCTCCCACATTCCCCCATGTAGCAGTCACTAGTCCCTTCAACACTGCAGGCCCAGAGCTCCCTGGGAGTGAGGGGTGTAGGTTGTGGGGGCAGAGTTGATGTTCCAAGAACTTATCTGGGTGCATTCTCCCCTGCCTGTGCCAGCCCTCCCCTGGCTGCTCCTCACCACCGAACCAGCTGTTAGGACAATCAGAGGAGGAGCTTTCGCTCCTTGCTGTCCCAAGGGGGCCAGCTCTGGCAGTGGAGACAGTACTCAGGGGTTGACCTGGAGGAGACAGGCTTTCATTTGGAGCAGAGGAGGCAAATAGGGGAGCGGGGACAGAATGGTGCAGGGGACGATCCCTGCTCAGGAGTTTGAGGTCCAGTTCCTCATTCTATCTTGGCGCCTACTCACTGTGTGACTCTGGCAGGGTCAGAAGTTTAGACCAAACAGAAAATTCAGATTTGAACTGCCGATAAACACTTGACCAGGGACCTCCCTGGTGGTCCAGTGGTTGAGAATCCGCCTTCCAATCCACAGGGGACATGGGTTCGACCCCCTGATTGGGGAGCTAAGATTCCACATGCCATGGGGCGACTAAGCCGGAGCACAGCAACCATTGAGCCTCATGCCCTAGAGAGCCCTGTGTCATAGCTAAAGATCCTGCATGCCGCAGTGGAGATCCGGCGTGCTGCAACTAAGCCCAGTGCAGCCAAATAAATAAATAAATAGATATTCAAAAACAAAACACTTGGTCAGTTGTGCACAAGCTTATTCAAGTCTGTGCTAGGAGGTCGCTTGTGCCAGCTGAGAGGGTGGATATCCTGGTCTGATCTGTGCTGTGCTGGAGCTCAGGAGGGTAACGATGCATGGTCTTCAGTCCAACACCACTGGATTCCCAGGATGACCTCCTGCGGTCACCCCCAACCCCCACCAGGGTGTCTGTCCCAAGAATGGGAGCAGCTCCAAGGACTTCCTGAAGGTGTCAGCCCCAGGATAGGGCTTGGGTCTCAGTTCCTGCCCTCTGGGTGGGCCTAGGAGGGAGAGCTCAGGACTTAGGGGTCATGGGTCCACCTGGAAGGTCTTCTGGAGAAGGCATGTCTGCTGCTAGGCTTTAAAGGGCAGAGGTGACCCAGACACATAGAATGAAGAGGGCATCCCAGGCAGGAGGTAAGAAATGAAGAATAAATATTGCAACCAGAGCATGGCATAAGTTGTGTGAAGAGGGGACCAGTTGGGAAGCATGAGGAGGGTGGCCCATCATAAAACCTCAAACAGAGCCCCAGGTGCCACCACCAGGGCTTTCCCCACCAGGCTTTCCAGCCCCTGGGCCCATCGCATGCTGTTTCCTCTGCCTGGGACACTTTCACTCACTGTCTTTGCATCATCTCACTTATCCTTCCTCGTAGTTTTCTCATCTGTAAAATGGGAGTGTTCATTGGTACCTACCACACAAGCTGTTGTAAGAATTAAGTGAAACTCTGTATGTGAGCGGCCCTAGCACACAATAAGTACTTAATAAATGTTTGTTAACTGAATGAATCCATTCCAAGCCCAGCTCTGGGCTCCGTTAGTGCACCCCAGTCTCCAGGGATATCTGGGTCATCGGCACCAGGTACCTTTCATTTCTTCACTGCCCACCCTGCACTGGATGTTCTATCTGCTGTTCTTGGCAGGTAGCGGTGGAAATTATTCTCTCCGTTTTACCAACTAAGGAGCTAAAACTCAGGAAGGCTAGTGAGTTTTCCAAGGTGTCCCAGACTGGTGGCATTTCAACAAGGTCTTTCTCATTATACAGCCACCTTTTCCATTGTTCGCCCAAAGCCCATGCTTAAATGGTCCAGCCAGAGAATTCCCTCAGTCTTCCCTGCACTGAGGGCCTCTGGCCAGGAGGTGGCGCCAGGAGACTACCCAGGATCGTCAACCTGCCGGCTTCGGACAGCGGCCCTAAGACGAGGGCTGGGGGCACGTCTCCACATTGCGGGAGCCTGGCCTCTGGGGCTGGCGCTGAGCAACCTCAGGACTGGGTTCCCAACCTCAATTCCTCCTGACCTATGCCCCAGCCCTTCTCCCACTCATGCCCGGACAAGCTCCAGCCTTGTTCTCAGATCCCCCACCTGGGTTAGGTGACTCTCAGGAGCCAATGGAGATACTGGCAGGGCCCAGAGCCAGGGCTGAGCCGTCCAGCTGAGGAAGAAGCCCAGGGAGTGTCTCCCAGACTCCAAGCATCCACAGCCCAGCTCCACTCCATGTACGCTATTGGCAGAAACACTGAAGGCCCTCACCCCTCGGAGGGGACTATCGCTGCCGTTTCCTACTTTCAGTTCAAACGACAATGCTTGGGGTTGGTCTCTGCCTGTAGCAGAAGCAATCCAGTTTAGACATAAGAAAAAACTGATGGGTTGAAGCTCCTTGGGCCCCTTGGATCCTGGGGTCTCAAGATACCTCTTTTGATGACTCTGTAGCCTCATCCCATCCCAAACCTCACCTCAAGGCCCTCTTATCGGGAAGGGATGAGGTGGCCTGCTGGCCAGAGGCAAGAGCTGGAAGCCTGAGTCACCACCTGCCAGACGGCCAGGAGCCAGCTCAGACCAGGCTGGACAAGGGAAGAGGCCTCCTAACCTTGGCCTGCCTGCCTGCCTTCTGGGAAACAAGGCCTGGAAACCCCCTCGTCTGCCCCCCTCCCAGGGCTGTGAGCTTAGCAGCAAGTGCACAGGATGACAGAAATCAAGACCCAGCTTCCTTCCCTTGAGGAGTCAGATAAGCTGGGATCCATCACCAACTTGCGGTGTGTCCCAGAGTGAGCCACGTACCCTCTCTGAGCCTGAGTCGTCGCTAGAGAAATGGCTAGATTCCTGAGGTCCACTCCTCCCTGGCACCCAGAGAACAGTGGGCCAGGGCACAGCCAATTCCTCCTAGAGGGGTTTTGGTCTCACCTGTAGGATCGAGATGTCTTTAACAGCAGGCAAAACTTGGCAGGAGGATGGCACACAGAGGGAAGGGAACTTGATTTCTCTTTTCTTTTCTCACTTCCCCTTCTCACCTCCTGCTAAACAGAAATTAAAGCTGGAACTGAAATAGTCATTTTGAATGTAAGGAAGGGGAAGCCACAGCTTTGGGGAATTTGGGAGTTGAAGCTCCTGCTTCTAGTCCTTCTCTGGCCTCTACAGGTTGAGTAAAGAAGAAACTTAGCTCTCCTGCAGCTCGATGATGCACAGGCCCCAGCTGCCCATCGATGAGCTCATGTAATCCCCACCACAGTCTGGACAGATGTTCTTATTGTGCAACAATACTTCACAAGCCATTATCTCATTTACTCTTCAGAGTTACCAGTACTTCACAGGCCATTATCTCATTTACTCTTCACAGTTACCAACCCCACTTTGCAGATGAGGAAACCAAGGCCTGGTGAAGTTAGCAAGAGGTTCTCTCTTAGGCACGTGTGTGTATGAGCAGGTCTGAGATCATGGCGACCTGGTGGGCACAGAGCTGAGAAGTCATAGGCAATCTTGCGGTGAGGAACTATGCCACAGAGCACGCCCAGAGAGCCAGCTGTGACAGGCGGCCCCTGTCAGAAAAAGGAGAGTCCGTAACGGCCGACTTTCCAAGTCCACGCCCATGGGGGGTGGCAGCACCTCCCAACCAGGGTTCTGGGAGATTTCAGGACCTTTCAGTAAGCCCTCTTTCCCAGTGCCAATGTGAGAGTGTCTTTTATTCTTGCCTGGACCCCCCAGGCTGTCCCACTTTTAAAATCTCCCCATGGAGGTGCACCACTTGGATCTCCCTTCATGAAGGACCCTGCTGCAAGCGGTGTACATGGCTGACAGCCTCCTCTACTACCTTCAAAACCCACCTATCCTCCCAGATAACCAGGCTCTAGTCTACTGGGGAAGAAATGGCCCAGGTCCAGCTGTCTGGCTTGTCTTACAGGCCATCATGGTTCTGTTTCTCTGTAGTTTCTCCCACATAATTCCCAGACCCCTCTCATGATGACAGCCTCCCCTCCTTCTTTCCCTGGAGCCTTGAGGATCTGGGAGTGAAAGGCCTGTGACCTAGATCTTCCGAAGAGACAAGAGTGGACTCCTCAGGCCCTGTAGCTAGCTCAGGGGTGGATGGGCAATCTTTACTGGGTGCCTCCAACTCTGGAGCATTTGCTGGAACACTGGAAAGGAGTGAGGTCTCCCACTGGGTTTGCAAAGCTAGTAGGAAGTGAGCCTGGAGCTGCTGGAGCCAAGTTAACTATGTGCCTGGCACTATCCTACAAACTGAAGATACTACCACCAGGGAGAAGACTGTCCAAAATAAAGCCAAGGGATGGCAGAGTTGAGAGGTGGGAACACACAGAGGTGTTCCTGAGAACACCATCAAGCACCTGATTCCAGCTATGCCTGAAGCTTTACCTTGCACTTGACTTTTTGAAGGCATGAGCTAATACATTCCCTTTATGCTTCAGTCTGTTTGACCTAGGACTGTCACTTAAAATCTGGAGTCCTGCCTACAGTCCTGCACCCCGCTGCCTCCCTTCCCCACGGGCTGCCCCCAAGAGCCCATCTTTACAGCTTTGGCCATGGAATCCTAATATCCCTGCAGTGGAGGCTGGAACTGGCCATGAGCCTGGAGGATATCAGCAGAGGGGCAGGAAGCCACTGAGGGCCTGTCAGGTCAAGCATGGATTCCATGGGGGCAGCCAGGGAGCCCCCCTGACCACTCATTTTCCATGAGGAGAGCCCCTCTTCCATCAGCTTCTGGAGTGACCAGTCACCTCAGTATCTCCTGAGAAGGAAACTAGAAAGGCAGAAATCCAGGGTCTAGTCTTAGATTCATCACTCACTTGCTGTGTGATCCTGGGCAGGTCACTTCACCTCCCCAAGCCTCATTTTCCCAAACAACTTTACTGCTATAGCTTCTTGGCTACCCAGAAGGTGCCAGGCACACAGCTAAGTGCTTTTGTGGCAGGATCTCTTTCATTCTTAC
This sequence comes from Cervus canadensis, assembly GCF_019320065.1. NCBI lineage: Eukaryota > Metazoa > Chordata > Mammalia > Artiodactyla > Cervidae > Cervus > Cervus canadensis. The sequence goes on along the minus strand of NC_057396.1, from coordinate 47,980,478 downwards.
GACAGCCCTGTGTGGTGAGCTATTTATCCACATTTTACAAGACAAGGAAATGGGCTTTGAGAAAGCTGGTGACTTGCCCAAGGTGACATGGTGAGTCAGAGGTGAGCCAGGGGTAGTACACAGATCTGATTAATGATAAAGTCTATGCTCAGGAAGAGAGGTGACATTTTCCCTACAGGAAAACTGAAGCCAGAGAGATCAGGAACTTTCTCAAAGTATACAGTAAATCCACAACTCCACCCTGTCTCTCGGGAACTCAGTGGCCTGAGACAGGACAAAAGAATGGGGACCAGGAGTCAGGGCAGAAAAGAAGAACAACCCAAGGGACAATGTTATCCAGACACCCTCATTTCTTTAACTTTGTTAGGAACTGGGGACAAGGTCTGCTTTCCCTTTGTGGCCCCAGAGACTAGCACAGTCTCCAACTCCCAAGAGGCACTGGCAAATGTCAGATGAGTGGACCAGTCTGTAAAGATGAGACTCAGGGCTCTGTCCTTGGTGCTGCCTGGCAAAATAAAATAAAACAAAACAATAAAATCAAATCTTTGTCTTGGCTGATGACATAGAAGACTTGTCAGGGGGAATGAAGGTCATGGCCACAGGAGCAGCACCTCTGAGCCTACCTGCGTCCCCCAGCCGCTGACCCTCAGGAAGGGCAGACCACCCACACTGCCTGAATGTTTACTGCAGGTTATGGTCCTGCCCATTTCCCAGATAGACACTGAGGCCCTAGAGGTAGGTAACTATGTCTCCAACTCTCACAGGCAAGGTTTGGGTGCAGAGAAAACTTCAGAGGAACCCCTCACTACCCACAAAAGGCAGCCCTCTGTCCTGGCCCTGCTCTGACCGTCTCCAGCACCTGAGCCCATCTGGCAGAATCAAGAGACCCACCTGGACCCCAGAACCCAGGGGTCAATGATAAGTCTCTGAGTTCTGGATCACTAGGCCAAAGAGGCCTTAAAAGCATCTGACACAGAGCTCTCCCCCACCCCTCAGAGAAGGAGGCTCCCTGAAGCCTCTTTGACAGACTTGTCTGGCCTCTGCTCACATACTCCCCATGACGGGGAGCTCACTCTTTACCAGCTGAGCTACCAGGAAGCCCCCTTTTTCTCCCAGGTCACTGCATTTCACTTTGAGAGAACTCACTGAGATGTATGCTTTGTCATACCAAGCCCAAGCACTGCCCCCGTCACTGCTTCCATTCCCCAGTCTAACCTGCCTCTGGGATCCCGGACCTGGCTGCCTCCAATCCCTCAGGACCCCCTGCAGAGACTGTCCCAAGACTGTCATCAGCTGGTCTTCATTCCCGCCAGCAAGTCCAGGGTTCATGTCCAGGCCCAGGGAACGTAGTAGTGGAGCCCAGAAACCAGGCAGGAGGTCAGGAGGCCATAACCATTTCCAAACCTGGGGATAAAGCCCTTTGCCTCCATGCTGTCTCACTCCCTGCATGGGGACTGTGAGGGGGGCGTGGCCTCTTCCCTCATCTTCATATGTGGGACTGGGGTCCCATCTGCGGCCAACCCAGCATGGGAGGAACAGTGCATTGTGGGCATCTGAGAGGTGGCCTGGGAGGAAGAGAGCAAAGTCAGGCACCTGCCAGGCTCAGGGTGTTGAGAGGAGGGTCACTGGGTGCCACAGGGGGTCTTGCTGTGAAGTACGCTTCTGTGTGTGGAGTGTGTATGAAAAATACAGGACAGACCTTACCTCCTTCAGGTGGTCACTCAAATGACATCTTCCCGGTGAGGCCCTCTCTCTCCACTCCAGTGAAAACTAAACCTCCCACCAGCACACACTCATCTCCTCTCCTGCTGTATTTGTCTCCTTAGAGTGTATCATCTTTTTTTTTTTTTTTTTTGAGACATCAATGGTTTATTGGACAGAGAAGCACACACCATCTTTAAATGTATTATTTTATGTGTTTGCTTATTGTCTATCTCCTCCCATCAGAACATAAACTTCACCAGGGCAGGGATTTTCATGTTTTATTCACTATTTTATTCACTGCATCCTCAGTGCTTAGGGTAGTGCCTGACATATAGTAGGTACTCAATAAATATTTGTTGGATGGATGGATGAATTTCTAGGGCTAGTTTGAGAACAGAGTAGACATAGGAACAGAAATCTGATGGCTCATAGGGAACTTGACTCAAGTCTGTGTTTATATTGCAAGCTGCAGTCGGTACTTGCAGTGTGTGTGTGTTGGGGATTGGGGGCTGATAAAGACCCGTGGAGCTGCCCCTAACTGGCGGTATGTGTTGAGATTCAGGCTGTGAGCAGTCCCAGCTGAGAAGGGTGAACAGAACATGGCTGGGTGGGCCTGGGCTGCCTGCTTATTCCTCCTGGCTGTCCAAGGTCCCCATCTCCTCCACCTCCTCCACTGACCCAGCTCTACCCTGCTCTCCCCCAAGAGCCTCCAGCCTGCACACCATCACTCTCTTTGCACCAGGGCCTCTGAATTGGAGGCCTCCAGCACTGGGCCAGCATCTTCTCGGCCCCTTTCCTTTCCCCTGCCAGCCTGGACCTTTTCCCCAGGACACCAGACTCCTGAGATCACAGCTCCTCCATTTGTATCCCTCATCCCTGGCACCAGCAGCCTGCTCAGCCCCACACTGCCAAGCCAAACGTGGATGAAGGACTTGACTCAGCCCAGGGCCCTGAGGCCCAGGAACTGATAGCCACCCGGCTTGGCTGGGCTCCCAAACTTCTGCCTGTCCCGGAGCAGCCTCTCTTCCTTCTTGTCCAAGACTTCACCCCATCTTTCTTGTTGGGCCTCCTCTCAACCCCAATAGCCCACAACTCATCCTTCAGAGCAAAGGAATGCCTTTCAGAGGCACCTCCTTCAACTCCCTGGGCCACAGAAATAAATCCAAGGCTGCCCCCCGCCCCCCGCATTTCTGCACCCCTGCTGGCTCCTTCCCTCAGCCCACAACACTCTCCATCCTCAGCTCTCCTCTTAGCAACACCTCTTCCTTGACCCGTGTCTCTCCAGCTGTGCTGCTTCCTCCTTCACAATCAAGCTTCTGGAAGAGTCCTTGCTGCTCTGCTTCTGTTTCTGCCCTCTCTGCCCACATTTCTCACACCCATACAGTTGAGCCCCGGGCACAGTAAAGCAGGGGGTCTTTGGGCCCAGCTCAGGGGAGAGCAGTAGGCACCCTGTCTTTTGAGGTGAGATGGGGCCTGGGAACCAGTGACTATCTGAGCTCCATCACAAGGAAACCTCAATCTCAGAAGTGATCTTGATGCAACAGGGTTTCAGAAAACACAGGCCACTGTGAGGTGACTTCTGTTTGATGTCACTCCTGCTGAGGCTGGTGCAGGTCTGGGGGGAGGGGAGCCTCATCTGTGGCTTCCAGGAAAAAGCCTGGACTCTGTTGGGAATTTGGGGTGGGGCTCTGGATAGGCATGGCACCACCAGAACATCTGTTTAGGTGGGAACTGGAGAATTCTGGAGGAGGTAGGTGAGAGGACTGACACCTTTACATGGCTCATGATATTTGTTTGAGAAAACATCAGTTGTCTGTCTCACACACTAGGATGGGCTGTTGATCACAGAGCAGGTGAGGGTGGGGGCACAAATCTCACTCAGCTATCCCCCAGTATCACTCCTGATCATACAAAATACAAGGCTCCACTCCCAAATGGGTCTCTCCTCAGAGCTCCCTGGAAAATCCAGAACTCTTCAAGCCCAGACATTCTAATTCTCCCCATCACTCCCATATACTTCACTGAACCTATCCTGACCCCTGGGCGGGGTCCAGGTCAGTTAGAGTCAAATGTCCATTCCTGGCATCTCCAGCCCTCTGCCAGCCATCACAACTCCCTCTGCAGATCTTGGTACCTGGCAGACCTGGTTTCCATCCTGGCTCTGCAACTTATTAACAGTGACTTTACCTCTCTGAGCTTCAGTGTCCTTAATGATAAAATAGAGATAACAATGCCCATCTCACAGCACTGTTGGGGCTCAAATGTAGTAATGTGTAGCTAAGTGTTCTAGAACACTTAGCCCAGAATCTGGTGCAAGCAGGTATTCACTCAGTGGGGCTTCTTACTCATAATTTCATCACAGGCCAGCTTAGAAATGGCCTCACTTGCAATCTTTACTTATCTACCCACTCACTCACTTATTCACTCATTCATTTGGCATGCATTTGCTGGGAGCCTTACGATATGCAGAAATTTCACTGGGCTTTGGTCTTTGCCCTTGAAAAGCCTCAGCTGATGCAAAGACAGATGAGGTCTCTGGGAAGACAGAGGAGGCCCCATCCCTGCCTGGGTTATCAAGGAAGGCTCCCTGGAGGAGATGATTCTTTAGTGGACTATGGACAAGGAAGGGGAGGGTGTTCCCCACTGAGAGACCTACTGGAGATATAAAGGCACAGGTATCCACAAGTGTTTGTGTTTGCAGGAGGTGAGGCTGAGAGGTCATCAGAGCCAGGTCCCAACAGGGACCAAAAACACACAATTGCCAGACCACAAATTTGGCCTCTGTGTTATGGGCTCCAACCAAGGAACCCTAGATGGTTTGTAAAGCAGAGCAGAAGTGTGATCAGATTTGAGACTTAGGAGGTTCTTTATGCTGCTGGATGGGGGATGGATTGAATGGGAGACAACAGGGCCTGAAAAGGGGCCCTGGCCCTGGAAAAGGGAGGCTGCAGGGCCAGCTGGTGGTAGGGCCAAATCAGGGGCCTTGAATTCCTGGCTCACAGCAGGCTCTCGCCCCTCTTCTGCACCCCTGGACAAGCTTTGACAGCTGTCGTGCTGGGAAGACAGACTGGAGGGGTTAAGTTCTCAGAGATAACCCATTCCCGTCCTCAGATCACAGATGGGAACCCAAGGCCCAGAGCACTGGGCCCTAGTCTCAGCCCTAGGGCTTCCCTGGTCTACAGCCTTCTAGAGTGTACGGAGGGCTTCTGCCCTTGAACCTGTTCCCAAGCCTGCCACCCAGTCTCTTCCCCGGGGGAAGCAAGGGTGTGGCTTGGGTAGATGGGATCTCAGAGGGGCCCAGAAGGATGACTTGTTCCAACTGCCCAGCCCACATAGGCCCTCCCATTTCTGAGTGGGGAGAGCGGTCTTAGAGTTTCCCGAGTTCTCTCCTGTCCTCCTTCACACCCTTTTGGCAGCTAAGGAAACTGAGGCCCAGAGAAGAGAGGCATTAAGCTCCTGGGATAAACACAGCTCTCTGGGCCTTGGAATGAGTGTCAGGTGTGGGAGACAGAACACTGGGCCCCAGTCTCAGCCCTAAGGCTTCCCTGGAAGCTCAGTCAGTAAAGAATCCACCTGCAGTGCAGGAGAATGGGGTTCGATCCCTGGGTCGGGAAGATGCCCTGGAGAAGGAAATGGCAATCCACTCCAGTATTCTTGCCTGGAAAATCTCATGGAGAGAGGAGCCTGGTGGGCTACAGTCCATGGGGTCGCGAGAGTCGGACATGACTGAGCAACTGAATCACCACCAGTCTCGGCCCTGCTGCGAGGGGCTGGACTCATGATTCCTGAGGACGCTCAGCTGGGGAGGGGTGGAATTCCTCCTGAAACAGCACCTGGCTATGGCCTGGCCCCGGTGCCAGCAATGTTTCCAGTGCTGTTCCAAGGGCACGCTTCCCTTCCATACCAGCCTCTGGGAGGCACGGCTGAGGTCCAAACTGGAAGAAACCATGTACTCCCAGGAGGGAAGGTCTGGGCTGGCAGAGGAGCCCAGGCCCCACCCTGCCTAAGGGGACAAATGATCCCATCAGCACACCCGGGTGTCCCTGGGGGGCTTGGTGAGGAGGCCTGGCTCTGGTCCCTAGAGCCTGCAGACCTGACCAAGCCGCCTCCATGTCTGGCCTTGTGCTTGACCTTGACCCTACCCAGGGGAGTGAATGGATTGTGGGGGGGTGTATGGGACTGCACTGGAGAGACGGTTACTAACTGGTTACAGTGATCAGTGCCACGTGACGGCTACCCTCCAGTCTCATGAGGAGAGGCTGGTGCGAGGGGCGGTGGGCAGAGCCCCACTCACTGTATTTCCCCGATGGGAAACCTGAGGCCCCACTTCAAATTAATCACCAAGCTCTGCTTGTTCTCCATCTTTTTACCTCTCAAGCTGTCCCCTTCTCTCATCCTGCAGTCCCTGCCTCAGCCTAGTCAGCAGCCACTTCATGCTCCGTGTCTTCCACCTCCCCAGCCAATGCATCCCCTTTCTGCAGCTAGAGACATCCTTGCTCAGCAAAAAACTAACCTCAGGGCCCCCTCCCCCACCGCCGCCCAAGCACTGTATGGCTTCCCAGTGCCTAGGGAAAAGAACAAGCCTAGGCCCTGCAGATCCCTCTGTTCTCAGCACTCACACGCAACCCACCCACTCTCACATAACCCACAGGGCACCAAGCCACTGTCGCTTCCTGAGACCAGCTGTGCTCCGCTTCACGTCCCAGTCGGTGCTGTGTGTGCCCCTGGATCGCTCCACAGGGCAGGTGGCAGGCTCCGGCTGTGAATTCAATGACTCGGGAGACCCAGATCCCGCCCTCAGGAGCTCAGCATAGAAAAGGAACTTACAAGTACCCGAAGACCCACAATCCGAGGCAGACATCCTGTTCCAGAGCCTGGTGGGAGCCCAGGTGGGGAGGGATGGTTCTGGGGGGCAGGGAAGGCTCAATAGAGGAGGCAGCAACAAAATGGCCAAGTGTTCACAGAGGCCAAGGGCATTTCAGAGAAAACAGCAAGGGCAGAGACTGGATGAGGCACGTGGAAGGACAGTGAACACAGCTGGAGCGGCCAGTGTACCAGCAAATGTGGTCAGGAAAGAGGATCAAACTTATAATGAGACAAGCACTGAGCCCAGTGTGCCAGATACACAATCCCCATTTAATCCTCATCATGACCTGTGAGACAATACTGGTATCGTTTTCATTTTATACTTCAGGTGGGAAAACTGAGGCACAGAGGGGTTAGTTGACTTGCCCAAGGCAGCACAGGTAGGAGGAGTGATGGGCTATGAGCCCGGGCAGTACAGATCAGAGTCCATAGTCTCTAGTGCACCAGGGCTGGGGTAGGGAGGCTCTCAGGTGGCAGGCAAGTCCAGCCTCTCCACTGCTCTGCCCCACCTGCCTGGGACCTGGCTTGCTTAGGCTCACCTTCTCACTAATCACAGGGCCCCATAAATGTTGCCTGCTCCAGGAAGTCTTAAGGCATCAACTAGAAGGATTCCTTCTACTTCCAGAAGCCCCCATGGGAAATCGGAGATGAGGTATGACTTTTCAAACAGAGCCTCCTAAGTCCAGCTGCCCCTTGGATTCCTGGACCCCCTCTGCCTGTCAAGGATCTCTGACTGTGGGGAGCCCCCTCCTCCATTCCATGATAACCTTGTTCATTCAAGGTGGGCACCTGACCCAGAGCGGGTCAGTTACAGCAGCCATCCAGACCCCTTACCAGTGATTGGTTTGGGGGAACCAATTAGGGTCTACCCCAGAATTTTGGTGGAATCAGCATGAAAGTTTCCCTCCCAGGATTATTAGCCATGAGGGCCATGGGAAGCCTGGTGCTTCTGGAAAGGACTTGGATGAGAATGTAGTAATCCAGCAGAAGGTCAGGACCTAGATGAGAATGTAGTAATCCAGTAGAAGGGTAAGAGAGGAACTTCCCAGGTGGTCCAGAGGTTAAGACTCCACACTCTCAATGCAGGGAGCCTGGGTTGCAATCCCACAGGTCACAACTAAGACCTGGTATAGCCAAAAAAATAAATATTTAAAAAATAAAAGAAAGTCAGGAGAAACGATAGAAAAAGAGAGAGTACTGATGGCATCATTGTAATTGGTGGATCTAACCATGTCTGATCTAGGTCTACTTCTGAATTTTTCTTTACATCCACTAACACAGTTCCTGTTCAAATTAGCAGCATTTGTCAGATGCAATCAAAACATGCCTGACCAACATAACAGCAAAACCACAGACAACAAAGGAAAAAACAAATTGGATTCCATCAGAACTGAAAACTTTTGAACATTAAAGGACACCATCAACAGAGCAAAAAGCAACTCACAGAATGGGAGAAAATAATTGTAAATCATACAGAGGATATGGGATTAGTATCCAGAATATATAAAGAACTCACTCCTACAATTCAACAACTACAAAAAAAAGGCAATGCAAAAATTGGTAAACGACTTGAATAGATACCCTCCAAAGAATATGTCCAAATGACTAATAAGCACTCAAAATCTGTGTTTTGAAAAGATGCTCATCAAAACTAATCAGCCGGAAAATGCAAACCCAAACCATATGGAGATACACACCTCACAGTCATCAGGATGGCTATTATAAGAAAAAACATGAAATAGCAAGTGTTGGTAAGGATGTGGAGATAATGGAACCCCTGGACATTGCTGGTGGGAATGTAAAATGGTGCAGTTGTGAAAAACAGTAATGGCAGTTCCTCAAAACAAAGAAAGAAACAAACACAGAACTATTAAAAGATCCAGCAGTTTCACTTCTAGGTGAAAAGAAGTGAAAGCAGAGACTTTCAAACAGATATTTATACACCAATGTTCCTAACAGTATTATTTACAACAGCTTAAAGGCAGAAACAACCTAAATGTCCATGGATGGAAGAATGGAGAAACAAATGGTGGTACTCGTGTGGATGTTTGCTTTCAGTTTTCTTGGGTACATACCTAAGAACAGAACTGTTGGGTCATATGGTAACTCTATGTCTAACTTTTTGATGAACTGATAAAATTTTGCAAAGTGGCTGCACCATTTTACATTTCTATCAGCCACGTATGAGAGTTTCAATTTCTCCATGTCCTCATCAACACTTGCTATTGTCTTGTCTTTTTCCTTATTGCCATCCAAGCAGGCATAAAGCAGTCTCATACTGTGATTTTGACTTACATTTTCCTAATTACTCCTTTTTTGTGATTGTTTATATTTTACCTTTTCAGTATATGTATTTCTGATCTAAGGCCTGACATCTTTGGTGGAACAAGTACCCCACAGAGTAGGAGAAGCATGACTTTCAGGGCCAGACTGTCCTGGTTTTGCATCCTGCCTCAGCTTCTATTAATATTAGCTATATGACCTTGAGCAAGTGATATAAAACTCCGAGTCTCAGTTTCCCCGCTGACTAGATGTGGATGACAGTATTAACCTTTCATGGTATGGGCCTGGCACAAGTAGGTCCTCAGTGACTCACTAAGTCTGAGAGTTTGACAGTGGCACTTTCCAGGTTGGTCAGGAGACCTAGGCTAGTGACTGTCCCGTTTTTAATCTATTGTCTGTTTCACTTGAGCAACTTTCTACAGCAGAGGTATTTTAGGCTGCCTCAGACCTCAGCCTCTGTGCTTCTGTTTTCCCTCCGTGCCACGAGAAATGAGACTGCGCACCATAATGTCAATGTTGGTCAATCTGGAGTGTTCATTCTAACACCTTAAAAGTCTTGTCTCTTGCCTCAACCATCAGACTGCTGATGGTTTAGCTGCTATTTACAGGAATATCTCCTCCCTCATAAAGAGCTCTCCAGGGCAAGGAAGGAAGTGAATTAAACCTTCCTACGTGTGTGTTAAGTCACTTCAGTCGTATCTGACTCTTTGCAACCCTATAGACCATAGCCTTGCAGGCTCCTCTGTCCATGGGATTCTCCAGGCATGAATACTGGAGTGGGTTGCCATGCCCTCTTCCAGAGATCTTCCCAACCCAGGGATCGAACCTGTGTCTCTTATGTCTCCTGCATTGGCAGGCAGGTTCTTTACCATTAGCACCACCTGAGAAGCCCCAAACCTCCCTAAGAACCTACAAGTAATGTTATGTGCAGTATTTTCTTTTGTCCACTCCATGAGCTGGCCAGGTAGGTTTTAGTACCCCATTTTACAAATGGGGAAATTGAGATTCCAAGAAGTTAAATGACTTGTCTGAAATCACAAGGCCAGCAAATGCTGGTACCCAGATGCAAACCCAACTCTGATTTCAACATCTGATTTCTTTTCTCTGTGCAAAGTGTCCCCCACCCCTACCCTGCCTCCCAACAGAAGGTCCTTCAGGAACTTCTGAATGAATGAATGGCTGATTCTCATCCTCCTGACTTGATAGAGCTATTGTCATCTCTTTGAGCTGAGATCTGCCTCTCAGACAACACAGGTCAACACAGGTCTCCTGGGGCCACAGAACAACCTCTACTCTGTTCCAGGCCATAAAAATCAGTGCTGCACAGGGAGTCAGGATTCCAGGCTCTGCCCCCACTACAGATTTAACTCATCCAGGCTTCAGTACCCAGCCCATGAGTTCTCTAATCAAAGGGCTGGATCTCCTCACCTCTGGGTCCCTGGCATGCAGCACAGGGCTTGGCACATATGCCACTGAGCCAGCCTAGGCCATCTCCATAGACCCACACGTGCATCTTGCCCAGGCCTGCCCTCTCATGGGAGCTGTTAATGACAGGGCTGGCCCTGGGGCAGGGGTAACAGGAAGATACCTCCACATGCCCAGCTCAGGGCACTGGCCCTTACCAGATGTGCCAACAGTCAGAGAGGAACAGTCAGAGCTGGGCCAGCAGATCCCCACTTCAGACTGAAAGAGAAACCTACTTCAGATACAAATGGGGAAACGGTTCCAGGATAAGAGGGGTGAGGGTGGGTGTCACTGGGGAGGGCCTGATAGACACAGCTTCCTGAGAGTCTTGACCGGCCTCTGTTGCAATGGTACCTGTCACCAGGCTCCACTAACTTCCTCTAGGGAGGACAAGTTAGAATCTCAGGTCCAATATGGGACAAGACACTTTAATTTCTCTGAACCTCAGCCTCCTCCACTTCAGAATGGGGTAACAATAATCTTGGATGCATTTGCTTTCATGTGAAGCACTTAACACGTAGTAGGTGTTCAATAAATGACAGCCATTGTTATTATCACGTAATCTTCTCTTTCAGCTCAATATTGACTGAGTGATTTATTCATTTGTTCTTTCATTCATTTATTCATTCAGTCAACCAGTCAGTACACCCCTGCTAGGTAGGTGGCAAGAGTCAAGAATAAAGATTTTGGAGTTATGTAGGAGTTGAAACCCTGTTGCCACTAGTTGGGTTGCATAATGTAGGGAAAGCCATTTCCCCTCACTGAGACTTCATTTCCTTGCCTGTAAAGTGAAATTAGTAAGAGTACCTGGGTAGAGAGTGCTGGGGGTTTTATGAAGAGCCAAAGGGACAGTGATGTGAGAGTGGCTGGCATAGAGCCTTGGAGGGAAAACAGGTGGCAGGTGGGCTGTGCAGAGGAGCCAGGTGAGCTGCCAGCCCTCCAGACTGGGCATCTGGGCCTCCAGGGGCAGGATGGGGTGAGGACGGGCTGGAGAGGAGAAGAGTCAGTGAATTCAGAGACAACTGCTGTTTCCGGACCACAGGCGGCTCCCTTCTGGTAAACTAAGAAGCAGTGAGGAAACATGGGAAAAAAGACTGGGAAAAGTTTAGGGGGGAAGAGTGCCAGCCAAATGGGAAGCCTCGGGCAGCACGGAGTTACCCCCCAGCCAGGTCAGGGGACCATGCACAGGCACACATGTGCACACACACTCACGAGCTGCACATTCTCACTCATGCAAACACACCTAAGGGCTTGCACACACACACACACACACACACACACACACACACAGATGCACCATCAGAGGCCTAGCACTTTAGAGTCCGCAAGCAGCCTTCTCATTTATCACCTCATCTGATACAGAGGGGTAGAGAGACTGTCCCTGGATTGGCTTTGGACCCGTTCTAAAGCTGCCAAGAGATGTGCGTCCCTGGTACCTTCCAGAGGCCAGGGCCCATCCCATGGGCGGTGCTGCTCAGCTTTCCCTTCACGGTATCATCGGAGTTGGATGACAACAGAAATGCCAGAAAAGTTTTAACCCAGCTCCCCCAGATAGGCTTGTTCACCCTGCTGTGCTCCTCTTTAACAAATCGCACCAGGACGCCAGACTCACTTTCCTCACCAGTCACACGGAGGCAAGTGCCTCTTCCGTGGATGCCCATCTGGTCCTAATCCGTCCCAGCCTCTTCCCACCACAGCCTCCTGCGGGCACAGCCTCCGTTTCCAAAGATCAGGGGGAGGTCACTGTTACCCCCATTCTACACACTGAGGCCCAGAGAGGGAAAGTGACTCACACCAGGCCTGTGTGACCCCCAGTCCTGCCTGCACTGCTCGTTCCTCCTCGCAGCCCAGGCCCACATCGTCGCCGTCTCCTCCACCCTCTGCTCTGCACAGACTGTAGCTTTAGCCACAATCAGGCCAAAGAAGGGAGGAGAACCCCCAAGTCCGCGCGCACTCTCTCTCCATGAGAGAGTGGGCTCATGACCTGTAATGAGCCAAAGTGGCTGCAGGTGGTCCCTGTGCCAAGCTCTGGGCGCGGGGTGGCACTCAGCACCCTCAGGGCACTGACCCAGAACACTCACCCAGGAGGCAGTGAGCGCCACGCAGGTCCGTCGAGAGTTGGGAAAATTCTGACTCCTGGAGCAGTCCCTCCTTCTCGTCAGTTCCTGTGCCCCCAACTGTCACATGTACAGCTCACAGTCATCCCCGGAGACAGCCAATGAGGAAACCGAGAAATCGAGGAGGGGAAGTAACTTGCCTCGGCCCAGAGCTGGCAAGCAGCAGGGCGGGGACCCAAATCCCAAGAACATTCCAGCTCAAGGCTCTAAAGCCAAAGCTGACCCAGGCACTGCCCAGTCACTTCACGCTCTGAGTGTGATCATCCCTGGAATGGTACCATCAAGTCAACCCCAACGGCTGCCGGGAGGACTGAGTGAGGTGGCATTTAAAGACCAGGGGCTTGGCCCTGGGGCTTGGCACTCAGCAGATGACTGTTTTTCTCCTCATCTCCACCCCACCCCTCAGCCCTCTCCTGGCCTTTCTCAAGTCTGCAGAGAGTCCTGGCCCCGCTCACTGCCACCCTAGGGAATAACTAACCTGGTTTTCTCAGCAGTGCCTGGAAGGTCCATTAAAGGATGTGGAGACCCTGAGACCAATGGCTCTATGGTCTGGTCCTCACCCCACAGGTCCAGATGCCATGGCCTCCCTCAGGGGACTGAGGATGGCTCCTAAGAGTAAGGGGGATTTGGGGGGGAGTCCGAGCTCAGGCCAACCCCCTTTCCTAGCTTCAATCCAACCTTGAGCTTGGGTTTGATAAGAGGGCAGTCAGGGGGACTCTGCCTCAGGCCGGTGGTGGGTCTGGGCCAGCTCCTCCCCATCTGAAGATTAGTCCTCCTCCTCTTTCTTTTTCACAAGTATTTATTGGGCACCTTCTCTGTGCAGGTAATGTTCAATGCACTTAAGAGCACAAAACAAACTCTTTGCCCTCATGGCATCTACATTCTAGTAGGGGGGACAAATTTATCTTAGTTTATGAGTAAATACGTAGCAGGTCAGGTGGCGATAAGAACTATAGACAAACATAAAGGAGGGTAAGGGACAGAGATCCACAGGGATGGATGGAACTTTCTGGGTCTTCTTCTCACAAGACCAACTCCCACCTAACCTGGAGCAGAACCGAGGCCCTGAGCCCCAACTCTGTGCCAGTCCCTGCCTTGGTGGATCACAGCAGAGGCCAGGGGCCCGGGCCGGGGATCCCCGGGCACAGGCCACAGCTCAGGACCCCCAAGGCTGCAACATAGAGCGCCCAGAGCCTGCCTTCCACTCGCAGCTCTGCAGATGCTTTCCCCAGGATTGCAGGAGAGTATCCACCGACCAACCCTGATGTTTCATTGTAGAGACCGATTGTGGGTCCAGAGAGGGGCAGAGATTTGCCTGGAGCACACAGCAATGCAAAGGTGTCTTTGTTCCCCTCTCCTCTGATGGGTCCACAAGGGTGGACTAAAGGCTGAGCCTCAGCAGGGCACTGACCTATGAGAGGCTACCTGTGTCCTCAGCCAGCTCCTCCACTAGGCCCACCTAGCAGCACCAGCCCGCTCCATCTCCCAGCTCTGATAACCAAATTCTCCTCTAAGCCCCTGGAGGCTGAAACCACTTTTCCTAGCCCAATCTCAAGAGACTAGAATTTTGGTCAACTCTACCTCGTCTTGCTCAGATGTGACTTCACATGAGTCCCATCCAGCCCTGTGGATCTCCACCCATTCCCCTCCCTCATGTCATGACCTGACCTAGAGCTCTTATCACGACCTGACCTGCTACCTGCCTCAGTTCCCTCATCTGCCAAATGGAGGAAATGAAGGCAATTAGTCTCGGGACTGTCATGAAGAGCGAGCAAGACACTGGCCAGAAGGCAGTCTGCAGACTTTCAGGTGCTACTCACATGGCAGAGGTTGCTATAGGCTCAGCATGCCTGTGTATCTGAAAGCCAGCCTCCTCATGCTTATGGAGCCTTGAGGCAACCCCCAGAGCAGGGTCTTGACCCTTAATGGGAAATAAGTGAAAATTCCACAGAACTGGTTCCCTGCTCCCAACCAGGGGGCTGGCAGCTGACAGGAAAAGCCCTTCCTCTATCCTTGTAGTGAGAAGGTGAGGGGGGAAACATGGAAAGGGAGAGGTTGGGAACCCTGGGAAAACTGTCCTTATTCTAGGAGGAGAAGGTGTGAGCTGAAGTAACTATGCATCTCAGGCCCCTAGGGTGGGAGAGGACATTCCTACATGAATGGCAGGTACACACATGTCTGCATGGAGTGGGAGGTCAGCAAGGTGTGGGTCTGACCTGGAAGATGCCCATGTATTCACAGGGTGCATGAGTTTGGAACTGCACCTGTGTGTATATGGCACACGTGTGTGTCTGTGGCCCTAAAGTCTGTATGTTCACATGTATGTTTGCCTGTGCTTGTGTCTCTACATGTGGTACACACATGTGCCCACTCCTGAAAGTGAAAGTGAAAAAGTGAAAGTACTAGTCACTCAGTCTTGTGTGACTCTATGACCCCATGGACTGTAGCCCAACAGGCTCCTCTGTCCATGGACTTCTCCAGGCAAGAATACTGGAGTGGGTTGCCATTCCCTTCACCAGGGCATCTTCCTGACCCAGGGATCGAACCTGGGTCTCCTAAATTGCAGGCAGATTCTTTACTGTCTGAGCCACAAACCCCCAGTGCTCAGGCCTTGTTTTCCCAGGCTCGGGAATCCTTGCCACAATCTCAGGCAGCCTGGGATGCCACAGAAGATTTGTGGGGTTCCTGGTCACAGCAGGTTCTCAATTTCCCTGGGAACAAAAGCACTTGCATAAGAGGAAAAGGAATACTTAGAGGATTAACTTAGCCTGCTCAGCCCTGGATGTAGGCTTCTCATGTGAGGGGGTGTATGCCAAAGGCCAAAGCCCTTTTCCTGGGGTCCTCAGACCCTCTGCTGCCTGTGGGCACTGGCCCCTGCAGAGCCACCCTCCTGCCTTCAGTCACCAGCAGGAGCCCCCGTCCAGGTACAACAGTCAATCACTTTACAGTTTACAAGGATCCTATCCAGAGCCAAGTCCTCACAGAGTGGAATGAAGTGTGGACTTCGAGCAAAAGCACTGGTGTCCTTCGATAGCAGGTCAGGAATGTGCCTGGAGGCCTCACCTCAACCTAATGAATCAGATCCTCAAGGGATGGAGGCAGACATTGACACTTGAAAAGCACTGATATAGAACATTCCATACAGAGCCAGCCCCTCATCCTGTCAGTTCTCCCAGGATGGCTAAGGCCCATTCAGGTAATCTATACTGGCAACCCCAGAACTCACCAGAGTGCTTATACTGTCTCACTTAATCCTCACAAACCCACACAAAGTAGGTACCATGATTATTACCATAACAGAGACGGGAACGTGAGGCACACTGGGTGGATAGGTAACTTGCCCAAGGTTCGTAAAGGTAGTAGTAGCAAAGCCAGGATTTGGACACTGCTCCATTGTGCACCAATGTTTCCATGTCTGGGTGGGAGTCAGTATGGTGGGAAAGGCAATTGAAAAAAAAGTGAAAAATCCAAGAATCAGTGGATGTTCTCATGAGAATCTAGCAAATACCAGATTTTACTGGTCGATGGCTTTAGAACTTGCATCTCTGTGCATAAAGGGCTAGAAGCAGCTCAGACAAAAGCCACACATGCCGCATGATCCTATTAGAGGCAGAGCAGGACAGCAGCAGAAACCTAGACTGAGATGGTGACTGAGCTTGCTGGCAGCCAAAGTAAAAGGTGGGAGGTAGGGAGGCTGCGAGGATTCCAGAGCTCAGCCAGAGTCACAGGGCTGGAGACAAGGTGACCACTGGAGAGATAGATACAAGGGAGGCATCTTCACTGGGGCTTGATAATCAAATGGGGGAATGGGGAATAATGAGAAATGAGGAAGAAGTCAAGGATGCACCCAAACCCCTCCTTCCTGTTAGGGTGACTGGAGGGCAGAGAGCACATAGGCAAGGACTGGACAGTGCCTCACACAGCAGGTGCCTGGTGAGTGTGTGCCACCTGTCCCCTGCTCTTCATTCATGCCAACGCCTGCTCATACCAGGGCCACTCCCACCTTCCCCCCGCCTCACTCAGCCTAGAGGCTCAGGACCCTCCTGGCTTCACTCTTCCACCAATCTCTTGGGGGTTCCTGGTTTACGACCCCAGCCTCCAGAGCCACTGCCTGAGCTCCTTCCTTCAGTTGTCAGCTCGGGGGCCGGGGAGTGACCATAGGGAAATAATCAGGGCAAACTTTGTGAATCAGCAGGCCTGCTGCCCAGGGCTCTGGGCGGGGCTGGCAGTGGAAATGCTACAGGACAAGGGGTGACACCCAGGGAATTCCCCCCATCTCTTAAACTCTCCACCAATACAGGGCTCTGCCAAAGGAAACTGCCCCCACCCCACCCCTCCACCCTGCCCCTCAGTTCTTTAAGTTCTGAGACCAATTTCTCACATGGGGGCTATGGCTGAGTGGAGAGAAGCGAAGAGGGAGCACAATCATGGTGCCTTCTGCTGTATTTTCACTTCTCTTCATCTGCTCATTCGTTTCTTTATTCTCTCCTCACTCATTCGGGCTTCCCAGGTGGTGCTACTGGTAAAGAACCTGCCTGCCAATGCAGGAGACGTGAGAGAGGTGGATTTGATCCCTGGGTGGGTAAGATCTCCTGGAGGAGGGCATGGCAACCCACTCCAGTATCCATGGACAGAGGAGCTTGGCGGGCTACAGTCCATAGGGTCGCAAAGAGTCGGACACGACTGAAGCGATTTAGCACACACGCTCCCTCATTCAACTAATATTTATAGACTGGTCCAAGGACTGGGTTTCCACGATAGTGCTGGTGTCCCCCAGTGGTCAGAGAGAGAGATCAGGGAGTTTTAGTCCTGCAAACCAGATTGCCAGAGGAAAGTGACTTTTTGGTCCAAAGTCACACAGCTGAAGCGGGGGCTGGCCATCAGCTCTCCACTTGCAGCCCACGCTGAGTTCAGATTCGGCTGCGCTTTAAAGGTGCTGTTCTTACTAGCACCACAGGAATCTTTTCTACGATCTAAGGTGCTTGGAGAGTCTCTCAGACATGATAATGTTTGCCTTTGGGTTCTCCTCAGCCCCATTTCTTGTTCTTTCCCTTCTTTGTGTCTCCTCCAAGAGCCCAGTGATCCCACAAATCCCTCATCCTGTGGGGAACGATGACAACTCGGGATCTGAACAGTTTCCTCTCCTGGGACACCCTCTCTTGAACCATGGTCTACTCCAAGCACCTCCCTTGCCCTGATGAGAAGGAACCCGTGGGTTCACTGTCATTCCTCCTAGGCAGCATGTGGTCATGGTCCAAGGACCTTCCCTCAGCCCAGAGGAGCAGTTCCAATGGCTGTGGCTTGGTTGTGCAGGCCCTTTCCTGGGGGCTTCTCAAATAATTCTGCTGAAGTGACCTCTAGTGTATCTTTCCTGGTAGTTTATAAACTTGAAAGTGTCAGACTGCCAGAGCCAAGGTCAGAATCCTTGAATACTGGAGCTGGAATCAGGAAATGTTATAGCTGGAGGAAAGAAGTTGGAATTGGGATTACAGGCTTTTTTAGAATGCTTGAGTTGAGATTACAGACTCTTAGAGCTAGGGCTGTAGAATCATAAATAATGAGAACTGGAATTACAGATCAAAGGAAATGAGAGACAGAAATGATGCCAGCATTACTCCATTCCACCCCTCAGATAGCCAAGAAGAGAGAGCCGACCCTGGTCACCCAGCCCGTGGAGTCTGGGCCAGGCCTTCCGCTGCCCCACAGAGCTCTGTTCTCCAGATCTCCCAGAGTGGCAGCCAGGGTCTCTGGGGCCGAGGCACTCCCTGCCTGGGGACAGTGGGGACAGTGGTCTGCTGCTCCCCTATCCTGAGCCTCACTGCCAGCCCATCACAGCACCCCGCCACCACCCTGGATATATTTAGGTGCCCTCCCTAAATAAGTTTCCACCGCTCTGGCCACTGCCTTTTATGTCCCCTCCTCCTCTGAGGCCTCCGGGCATCTTCTCTAAACTGACCTAATGAAATCCCCAGGAACAAGGGCTCTTGCCCGGCCAAGGCAAACATTTCTCCACCAGAACGAAGCCTGGCCTGAGGGGTCTCCTAGTCCACTCAGTCTGGAGCTCAGACCCACCTGCTCGAACTCTGACACTGCAGCCTCCCTCTAGCTCCCAGGGCCTGCTCTGGCCTGAGGACCACACATCCTTGATCCTGCTCTTCTTAACTTTCTTCATTCCAGGCAGAGCGCACTCCTGCCCCTGCCGTTGACAGTCCCCAAACACAGACACACACACACACACATGAGTGCGCACACACACACACACTCGAGAGCACAGGCCAGCATTCTCCTGTTTCCTCTGGTGTTCGTTGGGAGAGAGGCCTCCGTCCCAGCCCCACTCTGCCCTGGCACATCTCCTCTCAGCCTCTCTCCCACGCTTCATCCCAGGCCTTGCCAGAGACTCAACACCTTCCCCTTTCAGACTGAATCTTCCCAGGAGCCAGAGAGTCACTGAGAGTTCAATAGTGATAGAGGCTGGAGACAGGAATGGATCCCTCAGGCATTCTTAAATGGGAGACCCTTAGACTCCCACCTGCCCAGCTCCAGGCCAATCATTGGCTCTGTGGAATCGGAGACTTCTTAGGGCAGGAACAGAACTACTATGGGGGGGGGGGGCTCCATCACTATCATTATAGTTTTATAACCTGTTAAGGGTTTTTATGTGCCAAGCACTTTACATCCAGGAACTCATTCAGTCCTCACAATAACCCTACAAGGCAAACACAATTAAAGTCTCCATTTTACAAAGGAAGAAACTGAGGCACAGAAAAGTTTTGCCCTAAGTCCTACATGTAGAGAGTGCCAGAGGTAGGATTTAAACCAGGCCTTGACAACGCAACTGCCTTGACAGTCCCAGGTGGTGACGTGCTATAGGAACTCCCTTCCCCATGGTCCCCTGGACTCCTGTAGCCTTTTTCTGCCCAGCCAGTGCAGAAAAGATGAGAACATTATTGATGGTCAAGAGTTCCTCCTGAGAAGCCCAGTTTCCCTGCCCCTGCACTAGAGATGACCAAGACAGACTCCAACACAGTTTCCCCATGCAAGACACACCCCAACTCCACTGTGACCCCTTCCTTCACACAGTACACGTGGCCACACACAGCTCCAGCTTCCCAACACACAACTCTGCCGCACACATGCACACACACCATGTACCAGTCACACTGCCGCACTCCCCCAGGAGGTCTAAGCCCTGCCATCTCAGTTTGGAGGACAGGTAGGGGATTCCTCCTACTTTGCAGGTGCCAGAGGGCTCCCAGCAGGATAAACCCAGCTTATCACCAAGCCCTGTGTCAACTCACTGGATAGGAACTTACCAAACGATATTTTTGTGCACTCTACAAAAACATTACATAGAGGGTTGCAAAATCCACATGAGTTTTGAAGATTAAACAATGAGACTTCAAAGAAGCTTCTCCTGTGTGTGTGTGTGTGTGTGCATGTGTTTGCTCACCCATGCACACCTGTGGGAGAGTGAGCATGGGAATAGCTGCACTTCCTCCAACCAGATCCAGGGTGAGCTTTCACTCTCCCAAGCCCTTCGGGGTGCTGGGTAAAAAAGCCAGAACCACCCTAGGGTCATGGGAAATGATCTGTCAGTAGTAAGAGCTGCATGAATGCTTCTCATCTTCCATAATTTGGCTCAGCATGCTTCACAGAGCCATGGATGTGCCACACATAGTGAGCACACATTTCACGACAGGCACAACAAGCATGCATGCACCATCACGTGATGGTTCCCACCACACAGTGGGCACACACCCTGGGCACACACGTGGAACCCCCAGGTTACCCTGGCACAGTCACTCACAGCCATAGGTAAGTACCACACAAACTTTTTGCATGCAGAAAGTGAAAGAGTTAGTCGCTTCAGTCTGGTGGGACTCTTTTCGACCCCATGGACTGTAGCCCACCAGGCTCCTCTGTCCAGGGAATTCTCCAGGCAAGAATACTGGAGTGGGTTGCTGTTCCCTTTTCCAGAGGATCTTCCCCACCCAGGGATCAAACCCGGATCTCCTGCATTGCAGGCAGATTCTTTACCGTCTGAGACACCAGGGAAGCCACAATTCACTGGTCACACACACAGCAAGCATGCACCATCGCTAACTGCATACACCCAGTACACACACGTTGCCCACATTAATTTCTTAAACACTGCTCACAATAACCCCCGCCGCCCCCCCCCAACACACACACTCTCCATCCCACACCCACACTCACTTCCGGGAACCCTACCTGGGGCGCCAACGCGTGGGCAGACCTGCCCTGTACCCATGCGCCCGGGCACCGCCTGCCCCTCGGTCCCCTGCCCCGCACAGTCCTCACCTGGACCGAGCAGCACCAGTGCCGCGGGACCGGGGACGGCGCTCTCTTCGGCTATCGGCTAGGAGGCAACCTCCTGAATCCAAGCGTAGCTTGGGCAGCGGCAGCAGCTCAGACCACGGGGACCTCCCGGCTCCTCGCGCCGCAAGAGCAAGGGGGCGGGGAAGGGGTGTTGCCGTGCAGCCCTGCGCCGGCGCTGGAGTCAGTCCAGCGGGGCTGGGCAGGGCTGCCCGCTGCTGGGGACTCCGAGGGCGGTATAGATTTGGAAGAGGCCACAGGTGTCAGGGTCTGCTGCTCTGAACTGGGACCCAGGACCCCTGGACTCCATACCAGATTCCCTCACCTCTTCTACCTTCCCTTGGCCTCGGTTTCTCCCTTTGTGTTGGGGCCAGGGGCTTAAGTGGTTATTCCGACTTTCCAGCTCTGACATTCTAGAGTCCTGGGATAGTGAAAGGGAAGGAGGGATAAACATAAATGCTATTTCTTGAGCATCTACTATGTGCCAGGCATCCTACTAAGTGTTTTAATACATTACCTCGTTTAATCTTCACAGCGATTCCAGAAGTATTATCCTTATTTTACAGATGGTGAAACTCAAGCACAGAGAAGTGAAGTGACTTGCCCAAAGTCACACAGCTAGTAAGTGGCAGATCTGAGATTTGAACTCAGTCCAACTCCAAAGCCCAAGTATCCCAAGTGGATTGGTGGCACATTCCGTACCATACGCTGTTCCCAGATCCTCATAATAATCTCAGGAGCTTGCCATTACAAATCCATTTGACAGATTAAGAAACTGAGGTTCAGGGAGATTATTTTACTCCAGGTCACCCAGCTAGTGAGACATCCTACTAAAGATGGGGGTGGGAGTGATACTGGGCTAGTATAATGAAAGTGCCTGGCACATCATTGGTGCTCATCAGTGTCAGTATTCCTCCTGTCACTCCTCCTCCCACTCTTTTATCTCCTAAGCTCTCTCTCTTTTTTTAACATTTAAAATTTTTTATTTATCTAATTTATTTATTTTTGGCCGTGCTGGGTCTGTGTCGCTGTGGGGGCTTTTCTCTAGTTTTGGTGTTGGGTGTCTTCTCATTGCAGTGGCTTCTCTTGTTGTGGAGCACAGGCTCTAGGGCAGGCAGGCTTCGGTAGTTGTGACAAGTGGGCTGCGTAGTTGCAGTTCCCAGATTCTAAAGCACGGGATCAGTCATTGTGGTGCACTGGCTTAGTTGCTTCTTGGCATATGGGATGATCCCAGATAAGGGATCAAACTCGAGTCTCCTGCGTTGGCAGGTGGACTCTCCACCACTGAGCCTCCAGGGGAGCCCTCCTCAGCTCTCTTATGCACAGTGGCCTCGAATTCTCTCATCTTGGAAACCTCCCCTGACTTGTAGCTCTCAGACTAGCCAGCCCCTCCTCTTGGCTACCATTGCAGCTTTTAGTCACCAGTTATTGAGTTCCTATGTGACAGGTTCTGTGCTGGGACTGTGGATCTAAATCAGTAGGAGACTCCAGATAGTGCTGGCCTCATGGAGTTTATAATCTAGTGGGGGCCCTAGTTGTTAAATAGTCACATAAATTAATATGTAATTACATACTGTGGTAAGTACTTAGAAGGAAAAGTGAAGCTTAGAGGAGATAGTATAATGGGAGTGGGAGGGGGAAGGCATCTAGTTTAAATTGTAAGATTTAGGGGAATTCCCTGGTGGTCCAGTGGTTAGGATTCTGCACTTCCACTGCAGGGGGCATGGGTTCAATCCCTGGTCAGGGAACTAAGATCTCACATGCCCCTAGGCTCACTCAGCCAATAAATAAATTGTAAGTTTTGGGAAGATTTCCCAGAGGCCAGAGTGAGGAGTTGGCCTTGGCCTCAGTCAGGTGATGGTTGGGGGAAGAGCGTTTCAGCCAGGGAAAATTTGAAGAGGGTGAGACAGGAGAGGGTTTGGCGCATTCCCGGACATGAAGCTCAGCCAGAGTGGGTAGTGCCCCATGAGCCAGGAGGCTTGGTGGGAGATGGGGCTGAAGAAGCAAGAGCAGCAGCCAGCCCAGAGCCCAAAATCAGGACTTTGGCCTTTGAAGAACCGTGGGAGTCATTAAAACATTTAGAGCAGTAGAGTGACATAATCAGATATCCTTTTTTTATTGGGGTATAGTTGATGTATAACATTTTATGAGTGTTGGTTGTACAGCATAATGATTCAGTATTTGTATATCCAATATCATTTTAATCAGTGTCTCCAGCTGCTAGATGGAGATTAAGGAATGGGTAGGAGGGGCAAGGTGGCAGCAGGTCTCCATGTAGGAGTCTGTTTTAGCATCTGAGAAAAGATGATGGCAGCTGGCCCAGGAAGGAAGTGGGGGATGGAGTTCGAAAGCCAGAGCAGGGATATTTGGTGTCATGAACTGTGGTCATACTGTAGTCCCCCTGACCCGAGGGGCCTTGAGGTGCGGCCATAGCAGAGGGCCGGGGTCGTGGTGGTGGTGGTTGCTGCCAGTCCTTTGTGGGGAGAAAGTGTTTACCTGTGACTCAAGGGACTTGGGCCCCTAGAAACCCTCACTTAGGGAAGCTCTCCTCTCCCTTCATGGTAGTCCTTCCAAATCCTCCCTCTTCACAAACTCTAACTCACTGACATCCCATCCTCGTCTGCTACCTGACTCACCAAGAAATTCACTCAACAAATGCTCACTGGTCTTCCCAGGTGGCGCTTGCCAGTGCAGAAGACAGTAAGAGACATGGGTTCAATCCCTGGGTTGGGAAGATTCCCTGAAGGAGGGCATGGCAACCCACTCCAATATTCTTGCCTAGAGAA
The DNA here is from genome assembly GCF_019320065.1 of Cervus canadensis. Classification (NCBI taxonomy): domain Eukaryota; kingdom Metazoa; phylum Chordata; class Mammalia; order Artiodactyla; family Cervidae; genus Cervus; species Cervus canadensis. The sequence goes on along the minus strand of NC_057396.1, from coordinate 47,956,921 downwards.
TCCCACGGACAGAGGAGCCTGGTGGGCTATAGTCCACGGGGTCGCAAAGAGTCAGACACGACTGAAGCAACTTAGCATGCATGCAATTGTTTACTAGTTCTGACCTGTGTTAGACAGACATTAGGACTGAGGCCAGGCTCAGTGGGGGGCACTCACTTAAGTTCCTATGCCCCCCACCCCGGCCTTTCTGCTTAGCATCCCCTTCCCCAAGAGGTGGCTCTCCTTCTATCTGAGATGAAGGCCCCAACAGTGCCCAGAGCTGCTCTCTGCTTCTGCAGCCAGGTCCTCACACCCTCGGGAATCCTGGTCTCCCTCCCTGCTGGCCTGTGAACATGCTTCAGTGTCTTCTCAAGCCTTGGAGGCACCCACTCCAGCCACTGCCTTCTCTTTTCTTCACTGCCAGTGGTCTGAGAAAAATTGCCTCCTCTGCAGTCCTCAGCCCATTTGTCTAGTCTCTGCTTGCAGAACCTCCCTCTAATGGCCCTTCTAAGGACCCAGTGACCTCCGTGCCCCTGAAGGAGTGCGTAGGAAGTCACTTCTAGATACTGTCAGAAACTCCCTGTGTGGTTCCCACAGTACCCTTCTCCTCCTGCTTCCCAGACTCCTCCCAGGGCTCTAGCTGATCCTCATCTTCTCTGCTCACTGAGCACATTCTCCCTGGGGCAGGGCAGTGGCTCTCCTCAAATTACCCCTGTGTGCTGGGCACTCACACTTCCCACCTCCAGCCCAGCCATCCTCCTGCACCTCAGACTTACTGCTCCCTGGACTTCTCCCCTCTGATGACTGAAGTGTCCTCTTCTCTACAATAATCTCCCCCATGCCCTCATCTTCAGGACAACACTGTCAGCCCAACACCTGCAACACCTGGACAAGACAGCCTATCCTTTCAGTTCCATTGCAGCTGGTATTCAACAAACATTTATTGAATTCCTACTATGTGCCAGGATTAAGGAGGCTTTCTTAAACAAATGCAACAACAAAAAAGAAAAAATCTTAAAGGAAAAAAATCAATAAACTCAAGTGTAGTAAAAATTTAGAAGTTCTATTAATCCAAAATACTAAAATAAAAAAAAAGACCACAGACTGAGAGAAGGTATTGCAAAATGTAACAAAGGACTATTATTCAGCACATATAAATATCTCCTATATACCTATAAGAAGAAACCAAACAACCGAGTAGGAAAATGAACAAAAAACATGAGCAGGCATTTCACAGAAGAGAAAGCAGGCATGGTCAACACATATATGAAAATACACTCAACCTCACAATCAACCAGGGAAAATTCCATTAAAACCACAATGAAATACCATTTCACACACATCAGACTAGAAAAAATTAAACAGTTTGATAATACCAACTTTGTTGAGGATGTGGAGAGACAGGAACTCTTATGTACCATTGCTGGGACTAGAAATCGAACACACAAGCTGAAGAACAGTTTGTCAATATCTAGTAGCTGAAGATGTACATGGTCTAAGATTGAATCATTACACTCCAACATAAATAACCTGGAGAAACTCTGGCAGGTGTAGAAAAATGTACATCACAGCATTGTATCTAAAGCAAAACATTCAGAACAATCTAATTATCTATCAATAAGAGAATGGAAAATACATTTTTATTCAGGTGTCCCTTGCTATCTGAACTCACTCTCCTGATAATTGCTACAGTGACTTTTAAAACTTTTAGCTAAAAAAAAAAAAAAAAAACAACTTTTAACTAGTAGCAAACCCAGCTTAAACCTGCAGGTGTTCCCCAGCATGAGCCTGGGTGAGATGACGTGAAGTGAGCTGTGGTGGTAACTCAGCTGTTCAGATAGGATAGGCTTGCACGTCATGCTCAAGTTCCTTAAACTTACTTGGTATGTAATTGTGACAATCTTCTCCTCATTGTTAAGGAAAACTGTCTTCTAAGAAAGTGGGAAAGCCTGAATCTGAGAGGCTGAAGAAAGCCCATTCATTAGAAGAAAACGTGGAAGTAATAAAGCTCATTGAGAGGGCTGAACATGTGCAAGCTGTAAGCTTGGCCAGGCATGTGTGCGTGCTTGCTAAGTTGCTTCAGTCCTGTCTGACTCTTTGCAACCCTATAGGCTGTAGCCTGCCAGGCTCCTCTGTCCATGGGATTCTCCAGGCAAGAATACTGGAGTGGCTTGCCATTTCCTTCTCCAAGGGATCTTCCCAACCCAGGGACTGAACCCAGGTCTCTTATATCTCCTGCATTGGCAGGCAGGTTCTTTACCACTAGCACCACCTGGGAAGCCCTTTGGGCAGGCCTACATCCCCCTCTATCACACATAGGAACTGTCCTATGTGTGAGAAGACAAACACAAAAAGCTCATTCAGTGTCAGATAATGAATCAACCAGTGTTTTAAACGCTTTAGGACTTTATGCAATAGAAATATCCTATATCTGCTGTCCAATATGATATGATGGCCTTCAGCTTTATGTGGCTACTGAGAACTTGAAGTGTGTCTAGTACAACCGAGGACCTGAAATTTTTAACTTCATTTACATTTAAATAGTCTCATGTGGCTAGTAGATACCATATTGGACAATACAGCTTTATACTGTGCAGAAATCTCTGGTGATCATTCATTGTTTTAAAGAATTTCAATGATATTGGGATAAAATTAGTTGAAGTTTACGGATGAGCTGGCAATATATTATTTTTCCCAACTAAAATTCTGTAATAGGAGCTTCCACGATGGCTCAGTGGTAAAGAACGCGCCTGTAATGCAGGAGATGCGAGTTTGATCCCTGGGTCTGGAACGTTCCTCTGGAGAAGAAAATGACAACCCACTTCAGTATTCTTGCCTGGAAAATCCCCTGGACAGAGAAGCCTGGTGGGCTACAGTCCATGGGGTCGCATAGAGTCGGACACAACTGAGCACATGCATGCATATGCATGCATGCATGTTGCTGCTGCTAAGTTGCTTCAGTTGTGTCCGACTCTGTGCGACCCCATAGACGACAGCCCACCAGGCTTCTACATCCATGGGATTTTCCAGGCAAGAATACTGGAGTGGGTTGCCATTTCCTTCTCCAATGCATGAAAGTGAAAAGTGAATGGGAAGTCGCTCAGTCGTGTCCGACTCTCAGCGAACCCATGGACTGCAGCCTACCAGGCTCCACTGTCCATGGGATTTTCCAGGCAAGAGTACTGGACTGGGGTGCCATTGCCTTCTCCAATGCATGCATGAGCTTTCACTATCTACAGATTTACTGTTAGGAATGGACTGTGTTCTGATAAAAAGGGAATACCTGTATAAACATATAATGGAATACTATGTAACAGAGAAAACGAATGAACTAGGGCAACATATCAGGAAAGCTAAACCTCACAAGTATAATCAGACTGAAAAAAGAAGTATATGGAAAAATACACACAGTATGATACTATGAGCATAAAGCTTTAAAACATGCAAAATAATACTATATTCATGTATAAAGATATGAATGGGAATGATCAACTGGGTAGAGGTCAGCTTTGATGGGAAGAAGGAGATGAGATTGTCGGGGCACACTAATTAGACTCTGCTTCTCTCCTGACTCCCCACCACCTGCTGCATGCTCTGTAAAGACAGACGGTGAACAGGGCCAGCACAGAGTGGAAGCACCTCCTCTTAGAAGGCTACTCTGTCCCTCATCCCATCAGATAGAGCCTAGGGCCTCCTCTGGCTCCTAAGGCCCCAGTGTTGGCCTCTGATACACCCAATCACTCCAGCCTGATGTCTGTCTCCACATCACTCCCTCATCAGCAGAGATCTTCCAGAACAGGCACTGTGTCTGTCGTTCACCAGCCCTGTTTTCTCTATACTTGGCACAGTGCTCTATAAATAACTAAATGAAGGAACAAATATAGGTCTCTTTGGGGATTTAGAGTCATCATTATCATTCATTTCTTCTCTGACCCTTTCTGTGTGCCCAGTATGGTCAGGGCACTGGGGATACAAACATGAATTGTCTGTGGCTAGTGCCCTCAAGAAGTGTTTGGTGTGGAGAGGAGTAAGCCAGGTTGTGGGGGACACTGGGATGCAGAGACATGGACTGAGGCATAGGGGCCCAGAGAGAGCCCTGACCCAGCCCGGAGACAAGGGGCACAGGGAAGTCAGGGTACAAGTCCTGAGCTGGTGTTTAAGAATAACTAGAGTCATCTGCGTGAAATCAGGGGCGGGGACAGCATGCAAAGACCTGGAGGTGAGAGAGAACATGGCCAGTTCTGAGACCCTTGTGTGGCTCAGTCCTGTTGGAGGGTCCAGTGGAAGGGAAGAGTGGGCCAGACAAGGCTGAAGATGGGGGAGGGACCAGGTCTTGCAGGGCCATGAATGTCGCTCAAAAGCTTGGTTTAACCTCAGGGCCATAAGAGCCATGGAAGGTATAAGTAGGGGAGAGGCATAATCAGTCATGTCTTAGAAAGTTCACTTGACCCAGCTGCTGTGAGGAAGGACAGGAGAGGAGGCAGGGGACCAGTGAAGGCCAGTGGTCCATGCAGGTGACCAAGGTGGTGGGGGTGCAAGAGGGGTGTTAAGTGAGGGGCTGATTAGAAAGGGGGTTGTGAGGACTTTTTAGCAGGTAGAATCAGCAGGATTTAGGCAGATTGGATGTGACTGTGAGGAAGACAGAGGGAGTATCTTGGTTTGGGTTTCCCTAGAAGCCAGTCTTGAGGCAAGGATTCAAGTGCAAGTAGTTAATTTCTGAGATGATCGTGAAAGCATCAGTATAACAGCCTGGAAAAGGAAAGAAGCCAATTCAGGGTGGTTGTATAGTCAGGCCACTCAAGGTGGCTGTTCACCTTGTTCTCTGTATATATATATATCTCCTGCCTTACCAGTGCTTGCTTCACCTACACCTTACTCACATGAGTAAACTTTCTACATACTTACCCCAGGCCCCAGCTAGTGATTGTTCTTATCAAAGAGGTATAGAGGGGCATACCCCTCTGCTGGTTTCCTTGATAACCAATGAGACAACCCCATGTCAGTTTCCCCCACAATTGGCAATCACTCCATCTACCCCCTGGGAGGGAAAACTGCCACCACTGTTGCTCTAAGACGTTGTTTCAGATGTGTATGCTCCCCCATCCATTAAACCATTGATATCTCTGTTGCTGACTCTGGACTCTTTTTTCGGTCTTGAAGCTGGGTGGGCATAGGCCTTTGTAGGCCTGTGAGGTGCAGCCCAACACTGATCAATGAGCAGATTATCACTGGGGGGTGATCCCATTGGGAACCTCCAGGAGGTGGCAAGAACCTGCCTCAGAGATGTCCCACAGGAGGGGCAAGGAATCCAGAGTATTTATCAATCAACTCTGCCTGTCATTGGTTAAAGGCTGGTCTCCAAATGTTCTGACACTTCTGGTCAAGTGTGCTCCAAATGGCCAGAGAAAGCCTCAACACAGAGTCTCAGGCACTCTCGGCAAGAAGGTGCAGGGGTGTAGGGAGTAGTGAATGCTGGGGGTCATGAGCAGGGACCTGTTCCAGCATCTGCTACAGGGGAAGGGAGCCCCATTTGCCCCCAGTAGGTTGAGCTCTGATTCTCCAAGGTGGGTAGAGGAGAGGAGTCTGTGTTGAAATTGGACAGTGGGGGTTGGCTTGATGGCCCTGACTTCTCCCCAGCATCATATCCCCAGTCCTCAGCCCTCAGCATTTCTTGTCTGGTCCATTCACTGCCCCCAGATGGTTTGAAGACCCTCACCTGATTTTGGTGGAGACTGTGCTCCAGCTACTGGAAGTGTCTATCTGATCGGCTTAGCCAAGTGGTTTGATCGGCGCACATAAATCAAGTCAGAGAAACTTGGTGACTCTTTAATAAAATAACATCCCATCATCCCCAGAGTTGGCAGGGAGCTGGAGACACAGATCTGGGAAACATACCAATTTAATGTTTTGTTCTCTAGGCCATAGAGCAGGTGAGTTTGCTTAATGGGAGAGAGGAGATCGAGAGGAAGGTTTGGGCTGGAGCCATCAGTTAAAGGAGGGAAGAGATGCCCGCGGGTAAGACTGAGGAGGAGCAGCCAGAGCAGTGAGGTGGGCAGCGGAGTAGTGTGGTGTCACCGAGGCCAAGAGCAGACAGGCTTGGGAGAAGCAAGGAGACGGCTGCGGGCACAGAGAAGGGCCCAGGAGCCAGGCCTCATCCCCCCGGCTCCAGCAGAGGTCAGAGAGCCCTTCGTTAAACCGGGTCTGGCAGCACACTTGCCTCCTTCTCTTCTCCTCCCTGTTCCTCCTCCCTCTCCCGGCCGCTGTCCGTGGCCTCCAGCTGGCAGGCATCCAGTGAGACCCAGAGTTTACGAGCTATGTCTGGCATTTCCAACGACTTCGAGACTACCCTGCTCCTGTCAGCCCCCAGTGTTGATGTGCCTGCAGCCTCCTCCCAAGGCCAGTGCTGCTCTTTCAGCCCTAATCATGGTCCCAAGACCCCCCAACCCCTTTCCTGAGGTCCAAGAGCCCCATGTTGCTCCTTTTTGTTCTGTCCATCCAGTGTCCATGGGCAACTGATGTCCTGAAAAGGGCCACCACTTCCAGAAGTTTCCCCTTTCACTTTCCCACCACATTCCAGCTGCCCAACCTGATATTAATCCACAATTTCATGACCCAGGAATTTTAGCCCCGGCAGTACATCCTCAGGGTTTTGAATTCCGCCCCCGCCCCGCCACCAATCAATGTACATTGATGGGAGGTGGGGGTGATTCATTGCTCTTTTCTTAGTTTCCTCAACTACAAAATTTCCTCAACAATCCCTTCTCTGCCTCCCTACCATGGTCGCAGTTTGTAAATTCTGTTTATGCATGCTGTTTGCCCTCTTGGAATGCTATTCCTTTCCTTATCCTTTTCACGAGTCCTGCTCACCCTTCCAAGCTCTACTAATAAAACATGCTCTAGTTTTATTTATTTGTGCTATACAGTAGCTTCTCACTAGCTATCTATTTTAACACATGGTAGTATATATCTGTCAAGGCTACGTCCCCAATTCGTCCCACCTTCCCCTTCCCCACACACATCGTGTCCACATCTGTTCTCTATGTCTGCATCCCTATTCCTGCCCTGCAAATAGGTTCATCTGTACCATTTTTATAGATTCCACATATATGTGTTAATACAAATGCTACCTTTTTTTTTTCACGTGCGCTATGAGCCAGCACCATACGAAGGGATTTACGAACATTTTCATGCTTCATTTGTACATGGAGTCCGAATACCCTGATTATTCCCATTTTACAGATGAGGAAACTGAGGTTCAGAAAGACTATATGACTGGCTTTAGGTTATACACCTAGGAAATGTTGGTCAGAACTGGAACTTAGGACATCTGAGGTAAGACTGAGGCTGTTCACTTTTCAGTCTCCTACCCTGCCCACCAGAGCTGCTCCTGATTGAGAAGTTAGCTGGAATTAAAAGGAGCACAGTGCCTGTGGTAAAGCTGACAGTTCACAACGGTCTGCTGCTCAAACTACATATGGAAGCTCACTGACCTCACAGCACTGCCTGCTGTAGGGGGATCACAGGGTAACAAAATCAAAATGGGGAGCAAGAAGCCAAATTACATGAGAGTGGAAACTTCAGATCAGGGGTCAGATCTTTCACTGCGTACCCACAGATCCCCTTTCTTTTCACATCAGACTTGTTGAATATGTACCATTCCCAGTATTCTTGCCTGGGAAATTTCATGGACAGAGGAGCCTGGCAGGCTATAGTCCATGGGGTCACAAAGAGTCGGACATGACTGAAGCGACTAAGCATGTTGAATCTGAGGTACAGCCAGATTTTATTGTTTGGTTAAATAATTTAAACTTCCTAATGAAGAAAGAATTGATGTTTTCATTCATTTCAGCTCTTTAAAAGTCAACAAATTCAATATCCAAAGATTGGAAATGACCTAAATGTCTATTCGCAGGGAACTGGTTAAATAAATTATGACTGTAAACAGAACAAAGAAGCTTTTTGTTTGTTGGTGTAAAAAGACTTTCAGGGAAATCTGCAAAAGAAAGCCAGTTATACGTGTATGAATGTGTAGCCTTTTATAAGAAAAAAGAATGCAGCTTTTAGGATTTATGTATGCACACAGTTATCTGGAAAGATGATAAAACCATGAATGGTGGTTTTTTGTAGAGTTAATGAGAGAGACGCTTCACTGTTTACCTTTCAATATGTGTTTTGTTTGAACTGCGTGAATGCCTTCTTTAATAGAAAATTAAATTTTAAAAATATCACTTTCTTAAATCAAGATGTCACATTTAATTAAGTTGTTCCAAATGGTGGGACTTGATAGTATCTCATTGAGAAAAATGGAAAATTTTTATAAACAGAATTTTGTAGAGGGATTTACTGTTTTCTAAGTAGTTTTGCATAAATTAACATATTAGTCTGCTTAAGCGTTATCTAGTACAAGTGATTAGTCTCATTTCTCAGAGGAGGAAGCTGAGGCTTAGAGAGGGCAATGCTCTTGCCCAGGAAAGGAACTGGAACTGGAACCCAGGGGCCTGATAGCAGGAACCTCTGAAAATGCAAAACGAAGCCACACCTTTGCTGCTCAGAGGGCTGGTGACTCATACAAGGTGGGATAAAATAATTCTGTTCTCTTAAGTGGTTTGAAGGTTAACTGAGGTAAGGTATGTAAAACTCTGGACACTGTGCCTACCACAGAGTAGTTAATAAAAAACTTTCTTTAAATATTGTTTTATGTAAATAACAGAAGAAGATATTCCAATTCAACTGGCATTTCTTGAACACTCCATATGTCAGCCATGTGAACTAAATATGGGAGAAGCACTGGAAAATGGAAGGAAGAATAGGAAATTACTTTTGCCCTAATGATGCTTATAATCTTACTGGTGAGACAAAGTTTAAGTCAACTCACATACTTTTTCTACAGTTATTATTGTCAGTGTTCAGTTGAGTTTTTCCATGTTAAGCTTTATTGCAAAATTGAAAAGGACTAGTCCGTCCAACTTTATGTGCACTGATTTTAAATGACAAATGACAAATTTTACAAGGAAAACTGTTTTTCTCCCCTCAGAAAATTTTATGCCATTTTGGGTAACATTGTGCACAATGTTTATACTCTCAACCACCCTTCACCATAACTGAGGTCCTGAGCACATATCTAGGTCTCTAATCATCCTGTATTATTGAGGTTTTTTAGCATTAATGGCATCAAAGTGGTGGTGTTGTTGCGTGTCCTCTATATTATCTAGAGTTTAATTGTCTTGACATACACAATGCTGACCTTGGCTTCTGGCAATTTCAGATCAGAAAAATACTGAGTGAAGCTGTATTTATTGAAAATTGTCATATAGAAAGAACAGAATTGTTCTTTCCAGTTATTTTTTTCCTCCAAAGTTTGAGAATAAGGGGATGTAATTTGAATTTCAAAGGAAAAAGCCCTGATTTCCTGGAGATGGAAGTGTGAAGAGCGTGTTTGTGTGGAAACACTCCCATCTGCCACCATTTGAAGACCTGACTGGCAGCTCTTAGATGTTGCCACTCTCAGAAGTGGATGAGAAAGGCCAGAAGAACAAAAGCAAGGATAACAGGAAGTCATGATCAGGAGGGTTTGGATCCACCCTGAGCTCCTTCTGCAGGTTGGAAGAGAGGCATTTCGTTGGAATCCTGCTGGCTCTTCCAGTAACAGAACCGACAAGAAAGAGAACCCTTCCAAAGAGTTGGCACTTCTGGATTTAGGGAAACAATCATGGTGTTCATCTTTTCTTCAGGTGGCTTATGGACTGATAGTGTATGGTTTAGAAAAGAGCAGGAGGGAGTCCCTGGTGGTCCAGTGGTTGAGAATCTGCCTGCCAATGAAGGGGACATGGGTTCGAACCCTGGTCCGGGAAGATCCCACATACTAGGGGGCAACTAAGCCCATGCACCATAATTACTGAAGTGCACATATCCTAGAGCCCATGCTCGGCAGTAAGAGAAGCCATGGCAGTGAGAGGCCTATGCGCCGTGACTAGAGAAAGCTTGCACACAGCAACGAAAACTCAGCCCAGCCAAAAATAAAATTAAATGAATAAATAAATAAATAAAAGGTTTTTTAAAAAAAGAAAAGAGCAGGAGACAAAGTAACATAATGTCTAGTGTTAAACTACTACACTTGGCCAAAACTGTACACAAGATGTACAGGAGATAAGAAAGCAAACCATGAACCAAGATTAACTATGAGGGAAGTGACAAAGTGAGTCTCTTAGAAGACTGAACAATTCTCCATCTATAGAATGGACATAGAGACAGAATTCCTCCATGAAAAAACACCAGGAAAATAAAATCCTGAATCTCCTCATATTATCATTGCTTTTCCTGGATCTTAACCAGCATTTTCCTTGTTCCTTGGGCTTTAAATAGGGAGTTCAGCATGGACCCCCACATTGGAATGGAAAACTCACCAGCTCACCAACCCTGGTTCACAGACCCTGGAGAATGTTTAAGATACAGAATGCTACCGACCCAAAGAAGAGAAATAGCCTTGATGTGAGAGAGGCAGCTTATCACAGGGTTTTGCTTTGCCTTGAGCAAATTGGATGCAAATGAAAAGAAATGAATCTAGGTATCTTAATAGCAATGTCCACGTCAATGAAAACCACCACGTCCTTATTGACATAGGTGCTGGTACAAGATGTTTAAAGAACCAAGAAGCTGTCATATAGATAGTGGCTTGTAACACTGACCTTGCAGAAGGTTGGCTTAAGCTTTTGCCCTGTGTAGGCAGTGACTGTAACAAATTCCATCTCATACTTGCACACACATACACGTGTGCTTGCACAAAGCCAAACCTCAACTCTGAATACATCTGATGAGATGTGGTGTGTGTGTGCTCAATCGTTTAGTCGTGTCTGACTCTTGGCAACACTATGGACTGTAGCCCACCAGGCTCCTCTGTCCATGGGACTTTCTAGGCAGAACACTGGAGTGGGTTGCTGTTTCCTCCTCCAGGGGATCTTCCTGACAGGAATCAAACCTGCTTCTCCTGCATCTCCTGCATTGGCACGTGGATTCTTTACCACTGAGCCACCTGGGAAGCCCCAGGATGTGGTGCCTTATACAATCATGGATTACAAATAGCCACAAAGCAGTCACAAACTATTATTATTATTATCATCAACATATTGTATATAGGGATGACAATGAATAGAAAAAAAGTTAGCTGAGTCATTCACCCAACACAGGAGATGATGTTCTTTGATACAGAAGTCATCAACATCAATGACAACAGAAATCCATGAAGCGCTGTATTGAAGAGAAAATACAGCTATGGGATATAAAGGTAAGAACTTGGGTAGAGTAATTAGGCCAGGTTCTCCACCATGGTGACAACTTGTTAACCCAGCAAGGGTAAGTTCAGGCCCTAAGAAGTCATGTCAACAGGCATTCCCATATGGGGAGATACATGCAAAGAAAATACACCTCCCTATCAAACTCTAAAAAATGGGATGATTCCCACACCCACAATAAGAGGTTTGCTAGGGCTGCTCTACCAAAGTACCACAGATTGGATGGCTTAAACTTCAGAAATGAATTCCCTACTGTTACGGAGGCTTGAAGTCCAAGGTCAAGGTGACAGCAGGATTGGTTCCTTGGCCTGTAGATGGCCATCTTCTTCCTGTGTCTTCATACCACCCTCCCTCTGTTTGTGTCTGTATCTGAATATCACTTCCTTGTAAGGACACCAGTCATACTAGATTAGGGGCATTTCAATGATCTTATTTCACCTTAACTGTCTCTTTAAAGATCCTTTCTCCATTAAGTACCATTCTGAGCTACTGGGTTTTAGGACTTCAACATACTTTGGGGGAGGGGTTCAGCATAGAAGAGTGGGGAAAAACAAAATGTGGTCCAGTCTGTTCTCTGTTTCTGATTTTCTGCCCCTTCGAGACAAATGGCTTCTGGGCATTTAGGGATTTGGGACCTACACTTTTGTAGCAGTGAGCAGAGATGAGACCTTAGCTTCAACTCGATTCCTGTATTTACTCATCTGCTGTTTTCCCCCATTTTTAAAGTAAAGAAGCAGGTCATTTATTCTGTAAAAGTCCTCAAATTCTGGATCTGGCTAATTGCATCCCCAAACTGTCATTTAACATGTTCTTCTGTACCCTGTGTTTCCTGAAAACTGATAGCTAAATCAGTTTGATCAGATTCAGGATCAATTATTTTTAGCAGGAATTCATATGTGGTGGTATGTACTTCCTATTGCACCACATTAGCAAGACATAATGACTGATCGCCTTCTCTTTTTTTGTGATGCTAATATTGGTCAGTGGGTTCAGGTACTATGAGACTATTTGTGGGGCACTCATGGCCATTGATGGTAACTGCCTAGACCTGTCCAATGGAAATATAATGCGAGGCACAGGTATAGTTTAACATTTTCAAGTAACTACATTTAAAAAGTAATCAGAAATAAATGAAATTGATTTTAGGAACATTAATTTTATTATCATTTCAACATGTACCCAATATGAAAAATTGATGAGATATTTTGCCTCTTTTTATCGTACCAAGTCTTCAAAATCTAGTGTGTTTTACACTTGCAACAAATCTCAATTCAGGTGAGCCACGTTTCAACAGCCACTCATGATATGATAACCAACACTGTTTAAAATTTTGTTATAATTCTCTTTGTCCTTAGAACATGTCCTTCTTAGCCATGTAGAGTGAGACAATTATTAATTCCAGGAAAGACAGAAAGTTAGGCAAGAAAGCAAATGTAATCATGGGACACTATTAGACATTAACTGTGAACAATACTTTCAAAGTCATTAAAACGTAAGCACTGAGTATTAATTTATCCCAAAATTGCAATGGGAGGATGAAGGAAGAGAACTACACGGAGGAAATCAGTAGATAACGTCTAAAATAGAAGTAACCAACTTTTTTTTAAGTCTGAATTTGTTATTGCCACAGGACAGTATTCTTTTTCTCCAGTCGAGTTTACGTTTCTGGCTTGTTTTCATTTTGTGAATTTAACACTAATTCCTCTCCTCCTTCTTTCCCTGCCCCTCCTCCCCACCCCACCCCCACCACTCCTCCTGAGCAAGAACCGGGGGAAAGGGAAAAGTCTCTTTCACTTCAGCAGGACTGGGATGTCCCTGCTGCATGGGTGTTGTATGTGTTCCCTCTCTCCTGACGACCCCGACGCGGACCATGTATGTCCTCTGTCGGAGTCATCCCTCCTTGGCACACATGTGAGGTCTCTGCCCAGAGAGATGAGCCAGTGAGGGCAGGGATGGCAGTCCACAAGGCTTGGAGGAGGAGGGGGAGGGGTCTCCCAGGTAAGCAAGGCAGGGGCAGGGATGCTGCCCACAGAGGGCTGGTGCGGGCAGAGGCAAGCTGCCTGGAGTGTTCTCACCGAGCATCAAGGCCTGCAGTCACTCCTCAGAGACCCTGTGCAGCTGCCCTGACATTTCTGGCTGCCCAGGACCCAGTGCCATTTCCTAATCTGCTTAATAACAGGCAAATACTGGCATCTGCTGAGCCCATGGCCTTGGAACAAACAGACCCAATTAAAAGGCCATCATAGGGCAACTCAGGGGAAGAGGAAAAAAAGTCATTGATCATATCAGCGCCCAGCTACCTTGCAGCTGGTTTGTGACCTTCTGCCCCAGAAGGCTTTCTCCCACTCTGCCCTAGACCGGGGAAACTTCCGGCCACCCCAGCTCCATCCTCCACTCCTCTACCCTCTGACCAGCTGCGTGGCACCTTGCTAGGCCTCTGAATCTTGGTTTCATTGCTTGCCAAACCCTGCAGGAAAAAACTGTCAGGGATCCTTCTGGCTCTTCCTGCAAAATACATCTGGCATCCATCCATTTCTCACCACCTCCATTGCTACCATCTGGTCCTCATCCTCATGCTCTCTCGCTTGGATTCCTATATTGGCTCTTTCCTGCTCTGGCTGCTCCCGTCCTCACCCCACTGTAGTTTATTCTCCATACTGCAGCCAGACCGAGCCTTCTAAAATGTAAGGCAGACTGCACCTGCCGTGGCTTTCCAACCTCACTCAGTGACCTACCAGATCCCCCGAGTCTATGGCCCCCGCTTCGCTTCTTCTGTCTTCACCCTGAACACCAGCCTCCTTCTCAGCCACATCTTTGTGCTCACTATTTCCTCTAGCTGGAAGGCTCTTGCAGCAGATAACCCCTCAGTTAACACCCACAGCCCCTTCAAGTTTGTTCAAATGCTCTGTTTTAGCCTCTCCTGAGGTTTCACCTGACCACCCTATTTAAAATCACATCCTCCCTATCTTCCTAATCTCTCTTCCTGTTCTACCATTTTCCCCATAGCACTGTCTCCTCCTAACACATCATGGAATTCATACTTTATGATGTCAGTTCTTTTTGTCTCTCTCACCCTACTAGGGTATAAGCTCCTAGAGAAAAGGATCTTCTTTTGCATTTACTGATGATTTCCAAAAATCTACAGCAGTACCTGGGACATTGTAGACTCTTGGTAAGTATTTGTTGAATAAATAATCAATAATCAATAATAATAAGGTTCCTCAGACAAAATGTGGCAAAGCCATACACGTGAAGCATTATTGGGAATACAGTACTTCTATGTGCTGCAACATGAATGAACCTTGAAAACACAATGCTAAGTAAAAGAAGCCAGGCACAAAAGGCCACATACTGTGTGATTCCATTTACATGAAAGGTCCAGATTAGGCTAATTTATAGAGAAAGAAAGTTGTGTTTGCCTAGGCCCATGAGTGGGGAGGGGACAGATCTGGGGAAAATGGGGAGTTGACTGTTCATGGTACAGGGCTTCTTTTTAGTGGCAATGAAATTTTTCTAAAATTAATGGTGGTGATACTTGCACAGCTTTGTAAATTAAAAACATTAAAAACTATTGAATTGTATATTTTAAATGGGTAAACTTTATGTGCTGCATCAATTCAGTCATGTTTGACTCCTTGTGATCCTATGGACTGTGGCCTGCCAGGCTCCTCTGTCCATGGGATTCTCCAGGCAAGAATACTGGAGTGGGTTGCCATGCCCTCCTCCAGGGGATCTTCTCAACCCAGGCATCAAACCCACATCTCTCATGTCTCCTGTATGGGCAGGTGGGTTCTTTACCACTAAGTGATTTTTGTTGTTGCTGTTCAATCGCTAAGTCACGACTGACTGCATCCTCACGGACTGTAGCACGCCAGGCTCCTCTGTCCTCCACTATTTCCTGGAGTTTGCTCAAATTCGTGTCCATTGAGTCAGTGATGCCGTCTAACCATCTCATCCTCTGCTTCCCCCTTCTCCTTTTGCCTTTAGTCTTTTCCAGCATCAGGCTCTTTTCCAATGAGTCAGCTCTTTGCATCAGGTGGCCAAAGTATTGGAGCTTCAGCTTCAGCAACAGTCCTTCCAATGAATATTTAGGGCTGATTTCCTTTAGGACTGACTGGTTTGATCTCCTTTCTGTCCAAGGGACTCTCAGCATCACAGCTCAAAAGCATCAATTCTATATGTTATTTATATCTCAATAAATATGTTAAAAATAATAATAAGGTTTCTGCCTTCAAGGGCCCTTGTGAGACTTACATGAAATGATTAATTTGACTTGCTTTGTAAAGGAATTATATAATGAGTACTCACTGATCCTAGATGTTCAACAAAACCATTACATGGTTTATCTTATTTATTCCTCACTATGAATCTCATTCGTTCATTCAGTGAGTAATTGTGCACCTACTATGTACTAGGCACTGTTTTGGACACTGGAGGTAAAGCAGTGACCAAACTAGACAAAGACCCCTGTCCTCTGAGAGCTTTCAGGAAGAATCAGACAATACAAACAAAATGTGAAGTTAAGTGTGATTTTCCCTTTTTTTTTGAATGACATGGAAATTGAGATGCCCCAGGTCATCTGACTAATGAGAGGCAGAGTTGAGATTCAAATGTAAGTCTCCAAGATTTATGTGTTTCTGTGCCTCATGGATGAGGGCTCTGGGTTGGTTCAGGTGGAGTGAAAGCTTGTGGACAAGGTGTGTGGGTCTATGGTGAGGACGTGGGTGTGGGTCCCGGAGGGCTGGCTGAGATCCCCTCAATCTGGTGCTTCCCACTTCATTCCAAGGACCGCCCCCTTCCTCATGACTGACAGTCAGATGCATCTTACCTACTAGATGCTGGCGGGATCCAAATGATAGGCATCTCGTGGGTGGTGAGTGAACCTGAACTTCTGCCAGAGCAGCCACATTGGGGGTGCCAGGAGAGGCCGTTGAGCTCAGTCACATCTCCCAAGGGATGGAGTCCAGTTGTGGAGGCTGCCTCACAGGGAGGCAAGGACTTCTGGGGGGCATACAGAGGAACCAGGGCTTTGGGTAGGGGTGGAGGCCTGGAACGGGATGGGGCAGGGAGCTGGGGGTGCCAGCCTGGAGAAGAGCCAGCTTGGGGTCATGGGCACACCCTCTGTGGCTGCCCCGGGCTGCGGATAGGTGTGCCGTGTGCCCCAATGGCCAAACTGGGGAGACAGGGGTCCTGTGAGGAGGCTCTCCTCCAGGGACAGGGGTTGCCTAGGAGGGAATCACCTCTCCATCTCTGGAGGTGGGGGAGGAGGCAACTGATGTTGGGGTGTGAAGGAGGTGCAGAGGGGACCCTTGTGGGGGGACAGATCCTTTCAGAAGCCCCAGCTTCAGAGTGGGGAGAAGATTCTGGCTTCCCTTCAGAAGAGCTCCCAGACCAGATTGCGGGGGGTGGGGGTGGGGCTGGCCCTCAAGGCCTAAGAGCCCCCCACCCAGATCTGCAAGCCTTGGGGAGGGCCTCTCTAGCCTTGCTCCCCAACACTCAGCTGTGTCCTCAGACCCAGGGTTTGGGTGTCTTCCTGGCAGCCAGTGAAGGTGGGGACACCATCTGGGGCCTCCCTGAGATCAAAGGGATAACCACAACCAGAGGACATCACAGAGTTGTCCTTGGGGACCCCTGCTCCTGGCAGAACCAAAGAGGGCCAAGTTAGCACCTTTGAAACCCCACGCTGGGACACTGGGCCTCAGAGGGGCCCTGAGGATGGAGCAGCAGTGTCTGCCTCTCATTTTTTTTTTCGAAGTTTGTTTTTTCTTTTAATGAGGGTCATTTTTTTTCCAGTCTTTATTGAATTTGTTACAATATTGCATCTGTTTTATGTTTTGGTTTTTTTTTCTTTTTTTTTGGCTGCAAGGCATGTGGGATCTTAGCTCCCCAACCAGGGATCAAACTCATACCCGCTGCATTGGAAGGCAAAGTCTTAACCACTGGACCACCAGGGAAGTCCCTGCCCCTCATTCTTCCCTTTCCAAAACCAGCAGCCAGTCATAAGCTGCTGAGGGAATAAGATACCCCACAGTGCTGAGCTTTGTCCTGGTGCCAGAGTGCAGCATGACAGATCCACTAGGGGCTGTGGGGCTCTAGGCGGGTGTAAGAAAAGAGCAAATGGCCAAGATGGCAGTGGTTAGGCTCTCTCGCCCCGTGGCCTCTTGCTCTTGCCCCACGTTTTGTAAATAACGATTATGTAACTGCACATGCACTATGTCCTATATAAGCACCACCTGAACTGCCTTTGTGGTCCAGTCCAGTTGCATTGAGTTGAGTTACATAGTCATTGTTGCTGTTGTGTCTGCCATTAGAGGGTAAAGCACATCTGCTTTGCCATGGTGAATAAAGAATGTCTGCAGTTCCTACAACTCCTTGCATCTTCTTCAAGCTTCTTCCTAGCTCATGCCGTGCCTACCCTGGGTTCAGCAAACAGTGAGATACAATGACACAACTGGCATAGTCAGCAGGATTGAACATCGAGACAGTGGGGACTCCCTGTGAGCCCATGGGGGTGGGTGGGCTGGAATGGAGAGCTGAAATGTCACCTGCAATGAAGAGCTGAAACTCACCCACAATGGCAGCAACCTTTTGTCATTGCTGATCAGTCCTCACCATCAGGAACACACCTGGAGCCAACAAGGCTTGGCTTATTACCTGCTGCAGCAAAGACTTCCCATCAGGGGATTCCGTGGGGTGTCTCTAAGGGGAAGAGTTAAGGAAGGTGTATTTATAAGGTTGTGGGGGCTGAAATGAGTCAAAGAATGGTCTTTGGCAGAGACTGGTCAGAATTTTCAAAATAGGAAGTTGCTGGAACAGTCAGAGATCCTATGTTAAGAACACAGGAGAATTACTATTAAATCAGTTTGTCTGTGGTTTTCTCTTGGAACACGTGGGTCTAAATCAGAAGTCCCCAACCTCCAGGATCTACTGATGATCTGAGGTGGAGCCAATGTAATAATAATAAAATAAAGAGTACAATAAATTTAGGGCACTTGAATCATCCCCAAACCATCCTCCACTCCTGGTCAATGGAAAATTGTCTTCCATGAAACCAGTCCCTGGTGGCAAAAAGGTTGGGGACCGCTGCTCTAAATACATGGGTGTTTACAAGTGTGAGTTTAATCTGAGATGGACATCACAGCTTGGTCAGGAACGGTTACCTGTTTGGTAAGTCAGGATATGTTTTGTAAACTGCGTTCCCCGTTTCAGTTCTCAGTCCTATCTCCATCTTGCACACCCCAGCAACCTGGTTGCCAGCAAGAGGGTCGTTTTCTTCTCCACTCCACTGGCAAGGAGGGTCTGGACCTCAAGCCGCCTTTCTGCTGCTGCTGCCAACTCTGGCCACCAGGGGGCAGCAGGGCAGCATCCATGAGCTCAAGACCCAGCGTGGACTAAGCACAGCCAGGCAAGGGAGCTGAGCCTGGGCCCAGACTGAAGGGGCAGGTCTGAAGCTCTGCACGGCTCCATGTGCTTTCCTTTCCTTCCAGGGGTACAAGGGGCGTGGAGAAAAAGGCGAGGGAAATGGAGAGTGAGGAAGGAGGGAAACTGAAGGAAAGGGGATCCACAGAGCTGGCAGCTGGGTCCTCTGCCCGCCTCCATCTTTTCCTGCCATCCCCAAGCCGGTCTACTTCCATGTTTTTAGCCTGGTTTTAGTCTGACCTCCTGGCAGCCCCTCCTGGTCCTTCTCTTTCTCCCACAGGTTGGTCATCCACCTGTGGCCTTTCTACTCCAGGTATCTACGTGGTACCTGCCGGGACTGCCCCTCCACCTCAGCCTTCTCCCTCAACACAGATGTGAAAACACACACACACTAGCACAGGCTGTGTGATGACTTTTAATTTCCTCCCCCACATTTTGCAATTGATTTGGTCACAAAGGCTGGTCTAACAGCTTAATCTCACAATGAAGTGGGACTTTTCATGTGGCTGCTGATTTGGAATTTGGCTCCAGGACATAAATCTGAGGACACAGAGGGGTAGAATAGCCACCTACTAAAGAAACCTGAAAACAACTGGGGTTAGATACCTTTTCCGTTTACTACCCCTGCTCCCTACCACCTCCTCTCTTGACTCTACAAGCTCAACACCTGACATCTCTGCAGTTGTGAGTTCACAACAGAGTGGGAGTGGGGAGGGGGCTGGACAAGGGCTTTCCCACCCCCAGGCGAGAGATGCTCCAGGAAAATCACTGAGGGAGTCTGGGGTGTATCAGTTCAGACTTTCAGCAGGAAAGATGGGGCACACACTGGTCACTCTGGGATAGTTGAATGAAGAGACTCTTACAAAAGTGTGGTCTGCAGTGCAGTTCAATGCATGAGGCAGGGTACCCAGGGCCAGTGCTCTGTGACAACCTAGAGGGATGGGGTAGGGAGGGAGGTGGAAGGGAGTTCAGGATGGAGGGGACACATGTATATCTATGTATACCGATCATGTTGATGTATGGCAAAAGCCATCACAATATTGTAAAGTAATTATCCTTCAATAAATAAATATTTTTAAAAAGGAGTCTGGTAAAAAAAAAAAAAATGTGTGTGTTCTGGTGTTTGTGGGGACTCTATGCAGAGCAGCACTGATGTCAGGTTGTCAGGGCCAGAGAAGCAAGGACAGCAAGAGAGGGCTGGGGCAGCCCTGGAGATGATTCATTGGCCCCTTTCCCCCTCACCTTGCCCCACATCAAGGGAGAGGGGCATCCCAAGGACGGGAAGCAGGGTCCTGCCAGCACTGGGGGAGAGGAGGAGGGAGCAGTAAATTCAGTAGG
Source organism: Cervus canadensis (assembly GCF_019320065.1). Lineage (NCBI taxonomy): Eukaryota > Metazoa > Chordata > Mammalia > Artiodactyla > Cervidae > Cervus > Cervus canadensis. The sequence continues at coordinate 47,936,897 of NC_057396.1, read as the reverse complement.
CGACTGGAACTTTAAACTGGACTGAACTTTAGTTGTTACCCAAAAGTGACTCAAAGTTTTGGAGTTTGCCAAATACGCAGTTCATGGCTGGAAAGGGAAGTTAGACAGTACTGAGTGGAGAGCATCGATGAGAGAAAAATAAAAGTTGCATATTTGTGCCTTACTGCACGCTCACTGTTCAGTAAACTTGGAAAGGAGGTACGATCAGTTCCATCTTACAGATGAAGAAACTAAGTTTGCGATCACAGAGCTGATGGTGGCTAAACTGGGCCAGAACCCTGCTCTTCCTGCCTCAGCTTCCCTGCATCCCCCGACCTCTTCCTTTCCCTCAAGAGTGAATGGGGAGCTCCCAGGTTAAAGCCAAGATACACCCCCTCCCACCCACACCACTCAGGCTTTTCCCCAGGATGCCTGCCCTAGGCCTTCCAAGGTGAGCGGTCCTCCCAGCGGGTACAGACCAGCACTGATGAAGGCAGCTGAGGCAGCGGAAGAAGCCAGAGAGCCCTGGTCTCAAGTTTAGTCTCCACACTGACCATTGCTTGGCCTCGGGCAAGGCACAGCCCTCTCTGGGTCTCCAGTCCCTCCATGCAGCCAAATAATCCCTGGGGGTCCCTGTCAAGAGGAAAAACTGATTATAATTGGTCATGTCTCCCAGGGTACTCACATGCTGTTTCGCAGTGGTGTCTAGGAGTAACAGCCCTAGGAAGTGATGTCAAGTTTGAAAGGTGAGGAGCAGGGCAGGGAGGCCCAGAAGGTAGATGCAGGGGAGATATTTTGGGGTAGGCAGATGCCCTGGTCACTGCTGGACAATGGTGTAGGGCAGCCATTGTGCTGGGAGTGAAAAATCTTTTTCTGACTTAAAGGGCTGAAAATAGTCACATGTGAGCCCCTGGGAGCTGGCGTGGTCTGGTCCATTGTTCCTGGCTGGGACAGGGCTGGGACTGGACACCTGGCTGACTTGGAGCCAAGACAGGGGCAAGCCCTCATGAAGGGGCTTGGGCCACTGAGGGGTGGATGTGCAGAGCCAAGGCCGTTATATATGGGGAAACTGGAAACTGAGATCCAAAGAGGAAAAGGGGATTCACCATGTCACATGGCACATCAGAGCAGAGGAGGATGAATTTGGTTTCTGGGGCTCATTTCCCTCACCCTCACATCCTCCACCTCAAGCACATACCCATGGGGAAGGCAAATGCATCCCTCACCTGTCACCCCAGTCACTCCTGGCCAAGCTCCAGCCTCACCCTACAGGAGGCAGAAGCGTCTGACATTCAGCTGGATCTACTCCAAGGCATCGTGTGGTACCAGTGGAGTCCCTTCATCTTTCTGCTCACTTGATGCCAGGGGAGACCCACTGCCCCACTCTAGTTCTCAGAACTGAGGGCTCATGGGTCCTAGCAGTGCCTGGTGGAGCAGCTGTTAGCTATGTCTTTGATGAAAAATCTAGGCTGCTGATGCCCTAAGTTAGGGACAACTGGTGTGTGGGAGGCAAGGTCTCCAGCCTCTACAGAGTGACCCAGAGAGGGCAGGCACATGGACTCAGGTCACACAGCAAAAACTGCCCATCTGTTGCCTGCTCGGCCCAGCTCCAGGTTGGTTCTCCAGCCCTGGGTCTCTGACTCTTGGATAAACCTAGGAGTGGCTGCAGCACCCTGGTGGGTACCAACAGTCAGAAAGAAATGGCCAAGTCTTGCTGCCATGGGTGGGTGGGAGCCCTCTGGAAGACCAAGGCCATCCTGTTCATCCTCTTTCCACTGTCACTTCTCCCTAAAGCCCTTCCACAGCCCATCACCTGAACAAGGTTCTGTAAACACAGAACTCAGCTCTGTGAGCCGGAGTGCCACCCAGGGCCAGGCAGGGCAGAGGGTGGTCCCACACCTCACCCCAGGATGGCCTGCTCCCTTCCCCCACATCCTGAGGAAGCCTCACCCACAGGGGACACTCTATTGTTCACTGGCCGGACACATAATCCTTTCCTTCAAATCACTTATCCCCGTGTGGTTATATATTAAATTATGTCAACTCCATAAGGGCAGGGCCAGCTGGTTTGCCTCCACATCCCCGTGGCACAGTGCCCGACGTGTAAATGCGTATGTTCCAGCCTCTGTTCTCACTGCCTCATGTGTATTGATTCAGGCCTGTATTGATTCAGGCCTCCCAATGCCCTACATGGGAGGTAGTGTCTCCTTCTAGAAATGAGAAAACAGAGGGGCTGCAAGATTCAGTGATTTGCCAAAGATGCCACAGCTGAAGAAAAGTGGAGACACTCAAATGCAGGTGGTCTGGGAAGAGAATTGGTGCTCTTAACCCCATCCTCACTGGAGCGCCTCTCTCATCCTGAATCACATGAAGGTTGAAGGGTTGTTTACAAACTTTCCTGCCCTGCAGGGACTGCAAGTGGCAGGGGACACTGGAAAGGGAACTACTCAGGGCATCGGATGGATGAACTCAGTCTTGACTCACCCGTTTACTGCCTGTATAACCTGGAGCAAGTCCTCATCTCTCAGAGCCTGTTCCCTCATTTGCTAAATGGGAATAATACTGTCTATCTCACATGGTGGTGGTGAAGAAATATTACAACGGATGTGAGAGGGCCCTGCCTGGTGCCTGGGACATAGGTCGATATCTCAGTTCCCTTCTTTAGGCGCCTGATTCTGACATCCACCCAAATCTTCCATGACAAGGGTGATGGTAGAGGGGTAGCTTTGGTGGCCTGACCTGCCAAGATTGGAGTAGTTGTGTCTGGAGGGCATGTTACCCAGTGCCTTTCCTAGCCTTTGGAGGGTCAGACTGTCCCTCCTGGGCCCCAGGACAGCTGCCACCCAGGGCAGAGACCTCTATGTGCCAGGGCCCCTGCCCCTGCTGCATGGAGCTCCCCGAGCTGAGCTGCTGCTGGCCAGTCAGCAGGCGTTTCCTCCTCCCAGCTGTTCCCACACTGCTCCAGGTGCCCCAAGTCCCTGGCTTTAGCTCCCTAGCTCCATCAGAGGTGGGAAGAGCTAGGGTGGTGGGGGTGATGGCAGGATTCCCACAGAGGCACTGACCTGCACTGCCAGGAGCGGAACAGCTGGGGCGGCCAAAGCCCCTGGCGCACATCCAGGCGCCACGCTGACCTGCCGGGTGACCTTGGGCAAGGCCCCGCCCCTCTCCGGCCTTGAGTCTACAGCTGGGCTGACAGTCCCTGGGGTCCGTTAGGGGCTGCGCCCTGTCACAGCAGCCTTCCGGAGTCAACAGCCCCAGGAAGTGATGTCAGGCTGAGGAGGTGGTGAAAGGGCAGGGAGGCCCACAGAGTAAGAGGAGATATTTTGAGAGCAGACAGGTCCTTCCACGTCACTGCTGGACAATGGTCTGGGGCCGAGAGTGGAAAATCCTGCTCTTACTTAGGCTGAAAATAGTATAAGGCAACAGGATTGGGAACCCACCCTCAAGGAGGGTGGCCTGCCCACTGAGCAGCAAGGCCCAATGTCCACAACAAGGGGCCAGGCAGTCTGACCAGGGCCCAGAGATGTGGCCCTGGGCCTGTCCATGGTTCCCTTAGGGTCTCCGTTCCCCACCCCCACCAGGGTCGGCCACAGGATTGGATGGTGAGTAAACTCCTCCTGTCCCCTAGGTCCTGTGTCCTTAGACATCTCCAGGCATTGGTTTCAAGGAAGGCTTCCTGAGGCTAAGCCATAGTGTGGTCTCCATGTGCTGCAGAGGCTAAGTCCTCAGTTCTTGGGGTCTCAGGACAGCTGCTGGAGGGGGAAGTGAGCAGGACATGAAAGGAGTGGGGACCAGGGGAACTTGGGCCCATGGGACACAGTCCCATCCCCAACTGCAGATGCATTCAAGGGCCCCCACAGTCATGACATGTAACTCCCTGCCTCTGGGTCTGAGCAGGGCTGAGGGAGTCAGAGCTCAGCATCAACACTCCTGGTCAGTAGAGCATCTCACCTGGGTAGAGACTCCTTATAAACTGAGATGGGGTTCAGCCTGAGCAGCAGCTGGTAGGAAAGAGATAGGCTCAGGCCTGCAAGAAAGGTTCAAGGACAGACTCTAAGAGATCATCACAAAGATAATCATAGGGATCCTGGCTATATTAACAGAAGGATAGAACCTAGAATGCGGGAGGTGAGCATTCCACACTACTTTGGGCAAGTCACCCACATTACACAATGCAGAGTAATGGTCTGGGTCATGGCTCATGACAGATCCCTGTCACACGGGGGAGCCCTGGAGCTAGACTCTAAATAGGGCAACCCTGAGGGTGCCGTTTTGACAAGGCAGAGTGGGAAGGGTGGAGAAGTCATTGGAGGTAGGTGGAGGTGGAGTGGGGAAAGCAGGCAGAGTGGGCCCATCAGGGAAGGGCTTTCCCAAAGGGAGAGAGAGAGAATCCTTATTCTCGAAGTTAAAAGTGAGGTCAGTTTTGCCCTATTCCTGCCCAAAGGCTAGAGCTAGCTGGCACCTGCACTTTCATGTTCTTCTCTGATGAAGTGTTCTTCTTGGAAGTCCTGCCACTCCAAGAGGCTTTCCCCGATGCACAGTCCACAGCCCCAACCATTCATGTTATCCAGTGGTGTGCTAGAGAAACTTGTACCTGCTCACAAGAGCCAAATGCTAAATTTTCAGGCATTTTGCAAGGAGGCTGACATCCCACTGGCAGTCTGAACCTGGCCCTGGTAGGATTATTTGTACCACAGCTATTGGCAGTGTTTACAAATCAGGGATTCCCCCCACCATCTCCGGACAGTCAGCTAAATGATTTAACATTTATCAGCACTTAATGGTTATTGCCATTAAATCCTACACTGGGGGGACCCTAAGGACAGGGACCCTCTGCAGCCAGCAAAATCAGGCAGAAAAGTCAGTTAACTTTAGAGTGGAGGATGTCCTGTGTGTATGGAGAGGCTATTCCTCATATGAGACCACCACTGAGGCAGCTGGTGGGAAGCCAGGCAGCAGAAGAGGGCAGGTTGGAGAAAGGACACCAGTGTGCATGGGGAGACCTTCCCAGGCTGTAACCCCATCCTCCAACGATACAACGAGGCCTGGCTCAGCAGTAGCAACACCTTTAGTATCAGTCCCAGCCTCCAGATGACATCAGTTTATGTCATCATAAACAGTTTATGATGGGTTTATGACATCAGTTTCCAGACATGCATCCCTTGGACTGAGGGTACTCCTCAGAGCCAAGCCCACCATGGCACTCAGACCACTCCGACTCATTGTGGGAACCTCTGGCTCAGCCCTTACCCCTTACCAGGGTCCCCTGGTCAACTTGCGACCCCGCCCCTCCCAGGCAGCTCAGGCCCAGGCTTGGCTGTGTGACCTCGGGAAGTCGCTTTCCTCTCTGGGCCCATTTCTCTATTTGACTTGATTGGGCTGGAGCCCAGCCTGGGGACCCTGGCAGGCACAGCCAGGTATTTATGTGGGAGTCAGGCCAGGGCTGGCATTGTCCCTAAACTCTTTTCTTAAGATCTTACTCCCCACCCTGCACATACAAACGGTGACTAAGGGCGTGGGGACTGCCACGCTCTCTGGACCACAGAGAACAGACCTAGTCCCACTCAAATGACAGAGCGCTGGGGTCACAGCTCCCTTGACCATCCTGCCTGAGTCGCTGATGGTCCATATCTGGGGAGACTGTCCCCTTTGAACAAGTCTACAGCCCCATCTCATGTAAACTTGAACAGGGGTGCAGCGCCTACAGCCAGATGTCCTTAGTGTCAGCGCCACTACCAGCCAGCGAGGACTCTGTCCCCCTGGAGTTCTCACGGCTGGCCGAGTCTTCTGTCCTGACAGCATCAGTTCCGTAGGACCTGTGCAGGCCCAGCCGGTGGCGAGCCTGGGTGGGAGGGGTGGGGTCTGTGGGTGGCTTGGCATCCCGGGCAAAGCGCACGAGCCTCTGCCCAGCCAGGAAGTAAAGCACAGGGTCAAGGCAACTGTTGGCGCTGGCCAGCGGCCGGGTGACCTTGTAAGCCAAGTTGATGGCGTCGAGGGTGTGGCAGCTGAGGTCCAGCGAGCGGAAGGAGTAGTAGAGGGTGCGGGTGACGTGGAAAGGCAGGAAGCAGAGGACGAAGACAGTCAGCACAATGGCGATGGTGCGCACCGACTTGCGCTTGGCCCGCGGCAGGCCGCCGGTGGTCCCGTAGGCCGGCTTTAGCAGCCGCCGAGCCATGAGTACGTAACAGACCAGGATGACGGCGAAGGGCACCGCGAAGAGCAGGCTCAGCATGACGGAGCTGTAGGCCACGAAGTGGCCGAAGAGCTCGGGTGCCGAGGTGTCATGGCAGGTGATGCGGCTGCCACGGGTGCTGGTGGTGACGAAGTACAGCACAGGGGCCTGGCAGGACAGCACCAGCACCCACACGGCGAAGGCCACCCGGCGGGCGTAGCGGGCCCGGCCCCAGCGCAGCGAGTGCAGCGGCCGCAGGACGCCCAGGCACCGGTGCACACTGATGCACGTGAGGAACAGGATACTGCAGTAAAGGTTGGTGTAAAAGAGGAAGCGCACCAGCTTGCAGAGCACGGTGCTGAAGGGCCAGTTGTCGCCCTGGGCGTAGTAGTAGACCAGCAGGGGCAGGGAGGCGGCGTACAGCGCATCCGACACGGCCAGGTGGAACATGTACGTGGTGGAGGCGTTCCAGGTCTTGAGGCGGCAAAGGAAGATGTAGAGCGCCGCGGCGTTGAGACACAGCCCGAGCACGCACACCACACCATAGGACACGGGCAGCAGCACGTACTTGAAGCTCTCGTTGAAGCGGCACTTGTAGTCCAGCTCATCCCCATCCCAGGTGCCATTGGTAGTGCCATTCCAGGTGTCCAGGCCTGTGGCCATGGCCCTGAAGGGAAGCAGGGATGGGGGTGGAGAGAACAACCATCAGGGTCATGGATGGCCGGGGGACCCAGCTGGGAGACCTGATACACCCGTCTGACCCAGGCCATGAGGGACCCCAAGTGCCCACAGACACCTCCGTCAGGAACTGCCCAACCACATTCAAGGCTTTTATTGCATCTGATCTGCCTCTCTCTCTGGACACAGAGGGCCCAGAACCTTGGAACCCTGGGACCTTAAGAACAAATGAGATCCATGAATGTCAAGATCATATAATTCTAACAATTTAAAACAGGGGTAGGCAAACTGAGGGACAAATCCAGCCCACCAGTCTGTTTTTGTAAATAAAGCATTATTGGAATATAGCCATGACCATCTGTTTACACAGCACTTAATAGTTGTGGCAAAGACCATATATTCCTCAAAGCCTAAAATACTTACCATGTTGCCTTAAAAAAATTTTTTTTTTTTTTTTTTTTTGGTGTTTGAGAACCTCAGGAATAGAGTTCCAGATCTAGGATTCTGACTAGGGCAGCTCATACTTTTCTGGAGGCATTAGGAAGTTCTTTTGTTTGGCTTATCTTTCCACTCTCTGGGAGGCTCCGGCCCTGTGCCTAGTATTTTGGCATTTGAAGGAGCTTTGTAAGGGTTTCCCTCTTTAGTTATTCAGTCACCTCTCAGCAAATATTTTTTAGGGACTCCTATATTCTGGTACTTTCTGCATCTGTAAACAGCAGTCCTGTTCCCTGGCCTCTGAGGCCACCAGATGGGGCAATGACCTTCCTGAAGATTGCAGGCAAGTCTGGGGTGGAGATGGGAATGGGGGGAATGGGGAACTTCTGTGGGGCAAACTTAGCTTCCTCCAGACCTGCCCTGCTTCTCTCCACACATCGCCACCACCTTGACCTTCTCCTACCTGGTTCCCAGTGAGCATATAATGAAGCTATGGTGCCTGACCACCCGGACAGAGAGCACCTAGGGATCAGGATGCCACCTTACTCCTCTCCCCATCCCTCCAATGTGACCAAGAAGAGCTCTCTCAGACTATCCCAGTCTGGAGGGCAAAGATGTGCCCAAAGGTCTCAGAAGGCAGGCTGTAAGTCATAGCAGTAGTCCCAGGTGGGCAGGCTTGGAACACAAAGAGTATGTTTCTACGAGTGTGAAGAGGCAGGGGGCGCTGACATTATTGAAACCCCACTACTGCTATGTGTGCTTTATCAATATTGCTTAATTCTATCCTTACATCACAGTTCTGGGAGCCAGGTTATCATGCCCAGGTTTCTGATAGAAGTTGGGGTCACAGATCATTCAAGGTAACTTGCCCAGGTCACAGCCTTCAGGTAGTGGACTCCCCGATTATGGGGCTGTGCAAGTGGCTCCCTGTGAGTGCAGAAGGGCTTGTGCCCTGTGTGTGGGTGTGTCTGGGAGGACAGAGAAGGCAGATGAGGTGGGAGTTCTCCTCACCCTGAGAATCTGGGGCTGTATAATCCCTCCTATTTTGGAACCCCAGGATCCTGAGAGGCTGGGACTCAGATTCTGCAGGGCCAATGACATCCATTCCCTTAGACACTGAGATTCCTGCCCAACCAGGTCTCCCAGAAGCAGCTCAGGGCCCATGAAGTTGAGATCAGGGTGGCTGAGGGACAATTGCCTCCTCAGCTTCCTTCTTCTCCCTTCCTTCCTTCCTAACTCTCCCTCTATCTTCCCAGCCTGCTACTGTCAGCAAAGATGCAACTAGGAGATAGGAAGCCTGCCCTCATGACCTTGCTCCCACGGACACAGATTCCTCCCCAAGGAGCCAGGGGAGATACAGGATGAGAAGGTACATATGGGATCAGGGGCCACTGGCAGGGCCAAACTGCTAGGATCCCTCTTGACTCAGCAACCAGCATTAAAGCATTTCCTGCATCCCACCCAGCTCCTTGCAGCCCAATGTTACCTCCACCGTTGCTGCTGGAGCCCCTGTATCAGTCTCCCTGTCTCCAGCCTCAATCCCCTCCATCCAGAGGGATCTTTCGAAAAGAGAAAGTCATTCCCCTGCTGGAAACCCGTTGTGGCTCCTGTCTGATCTCAGGAGAAAACCCAGCTCCTCAGGTTGGTACCAGCGGATTGTAAAACCCAGCTTCTGTCACCATCCACATCCCCCGTGACCTGCCGTTTCCTGAATGCAGCCAGCACGTTTCCCCTCTCGGCTATGCTTCATGTTACTCCTTCAGCCTTGAATCCCTGCATGCCCCTCGTCTCCATCTATTGAAATGACAACTCTTTATCCTAATCCAGTGATTAGGAAGAAGCTGGCCTCTGGACCCAGGGCTGCCTTTGTCCCCTCACCTGTGAAATGAGGTGATCAACAGAAGCTATGTCACAGGCCTGCTATGAGGGTTAGGGGAGCAATTTGTGTAAAGCCTCTGGAGCCGCACTTGGCACACGGTGGGCACACTGTGTGTTACAAGCTTTGAGACTCAGCTCAGCTGTGGCCTTTTCCTGACCTCTTTGGGAAGCCCTCTTGGGCCATGAGCGGAGGAGTGACAGAAGGTCCTGGAGGTTGTGGAGCAGGTGAGTGTGGTGGGCCAAGGGAGTGACACCAAGTGCCCACGCTGGGGCCAGGCCTGGGGACCTCATGAGGGGAGAGGTCTGAGAGCTGTTTGGGAGGGAGTCTGGATGGAGGAGGGGCCAGGACGCCTCAGGCTCAGGGGTTGGGAGGAGAGGGAACTCCGTGTCAGACACAGTAAGTTTGGTGTGCCCCAAAGGGGTGTCATGGGCTGTGGAGAAGGGTGAAGGCTGGGATCACCAGATCTGAAGTACTGAGAGGTGGGTAGGGGTTGCTGGCTCACAGGAGCTGCAGAAGGAGTATGGAGGCCCAAGTGCAAGACTGAGGATCTATGGAGGGGCCACACTCCCGCTGGGGACACTGGTTTGGGGTGTCCAGCTCTGCCACAGAGCCCTAGGTGACATCAGGAATTTCCTGCCCTCCTGAGGGTCAGACCTCTCAGGTGCTGAATCCCCTGGCCTGGTAGCACTGTGGTGCCAACACTTCCCTCATGAGCTGCTGTGACCACTGGGCATGCTCAGGGCACCCCCCACCCCAGCCACACCTCCACACTGCTGCTCTGCTCTGCCCCCATGCTGAGGCCTGGCAGGTCTCTCCTCAGAGTGAGGGTCAGGGCCTTCATCTTCCTTTCATGTCAACATCTCATGGCTGGTCACAGAGCTCCTTACTAATTACTCATGGTGGAGTCTCTGACACCGACGGCAGGGGTGGAAACTTCCCTAAGGGGCTCATGAACCAAGGGAGCTGCCCTTTCCACCTGTTTTAAGACATCCTGGTCTCCACCCTCCCAGGGCAGCTAGGGATTCTATCACCGCAGCCCCTGTCCAGACTGACCCCGCCTGCCCTCTCTCTCTACAGGCCAGCCCACCAGCTTGTGAGTACAACTTCCCTCCCCACCCTCTCTGACCCGCTCCTGCTTACAGAGCCAGCCAAGTCCCCAGTCCTCTCCCTCGGCCCTTTCTACTGCCTCTCCTGACCCCTGATGCCCTTAGGGCCTCACTCCCAGCTGCCTGGAACCAGCTTCCACCTAACTCTTTTTCAAGAGCCCTGCCCTTCTCTGGACAGATCAGCTACCCCTCTGTGCCCAGTTCTGGCTGGCCCTGACCTCAAGAGCTCTGAGTGTGGTGGGCGCTGGGAGCCATGTGAGTGCCCTGACAGACTTCCCTGCCTCTGTGTGACACTGTCTTTCCACCTGGAAAGCTTTTCCTGACCCACTCACACCACACTCCACCCACCCCTCAAGACTCTTCTCAAATCTCATCTTATCTCCAAGACTCTTTCCCTGCATCACGAACCCCTCAGGGCATTCCTTACATCCTGCAGGGGATTTGTCCCTCCACCCTCTATCCCAACACAGGAACTCCTATCTGATTCTTTTCTCTGGCCCTGTCTTCCAGCTAGAGGCCTCATCCAAAGCAGGCATGACATGAATGAGAGAATGAATGAATGAGTGAGTGAAGCGAGCACAAGAGGTCATGGGAGCCCAGAGGAGGCTAAGCTTTATGATACTGGTCTCCTTTCAGTGGACAATGACACTGAAGGATTTCCAGCTGCTGACCCTAGGTGGCCAGTGGTCACATCAGCTCTCCAGGGGCCCAGTCCACCTGAGGCCTGCTCCTGCCCCAGGCAGACCGCTGGACTGGCTCTTTTTCAAGAGCCCTGCCCTTCTCTGGACAGATCAGGGAAGTGCCAGAGGGAAGGAAACTGGACCCAGGCATTCTGAAGATGGGTCAGCTGTCTGATCCATGTTCCTCTATCTGACACCTCTCTGGCTCAGGTCATGGGATTAGGAGCTCCTGATTCTGGACTGCCACCCGCTTCGCTTTGTAGGGACCAAGTCTGGGTTGAGCAGCTTCCCCTGCAGCATCCTCATTTCATTCCTCACCACATTCCTCAGCAGATACTGCCATAGGAGTTAGGCTACTTGTTTAAGGTCACACTGCCAGGTATTGGAAAAACTGGATTTGATACCCAGGGCTGTCTGGCTCTGAAGCCTGAATTCATCACAGCTTGGGATGAGGTAGCAGAGCATGGATCCCCTTGATTTACCCCCAGGTCAGTGTATACACATGCATGAGCCTGCCTGCCCCAACCTCCCAACTTCCCAGCCAGCGGACCCCACCCTCTCACGCCCATACCTGACCAGCCCCTGCTCTCGCTGTCAGGATGCTCAGCTCCAGCTCAGGTTCCTCACTCATGAATGCACAGGCCTGGACCGAGCTGCAGGGAGCTCTGTGGGAAACAGGAAAAACAGGTCCTCCAGCCTGGGGCCTCGCCCAGCTTCCAGCATTTCTCAGGGCAGGCAATGCTGTGGGCTCCAGAGACAGGGAGGTGGAGACAGCTGGGGCTCTGGGTCACAGGAAGTCAGCTAGGACGAGCCTTCCCCTGGGCTGCCTCCTCTGTACCAGCCCTGGTCTGAAAGAGGCAGAAAGTGACCAGGAGTGCTTGTTCCGGTAGGCAGGAGTGCCCTCTGCCCACTCTTGCCCCTTAACTGTTCCCTTTTAGCTCACATGTTGTACAGGTGTTCCCAGGCACCCCCTTTCACTGGAGGATGGCTCTGCCAGGGAGGGTCTCCCCCATATCCTACGGAGCTGAGCTGAGCTTCCAGTGGCCCCTCCCTCAGTCCCTGTCTGTGCTTCAGCCCCACAACAGGAAACACTCAATACCCTTGCTTCCCAGTATGCACTCAATGGTACTGTGGCCAGCACAGTTTACCTCAAGCTGAGTCTCTATATGGAATACCCTTCCTCCCTTATCCCACCGCTAATCATTCCTCCATAGGTGTGGTGTAAACACATGGGCACACACAGGCACGGACACACCTAGATACACAGAGATGCAGACACTCATATTCAGATGTACACACACACACAATATCTCTCTCTCACACACAGTGTTTGACAGCCAGAGCCTGGAACAGCCTTTAGAAATCACCTCTGCCAAACTCTCATTTGACAGAGGAGGAAACTAGGGCCCAAGGGCTCACAATCAGCCAGAGACGGAGCCAAAACCAGCACCCAGGTCAAGATTCTGGCCCTGGTTGTATGTCTTGCCCCTCCCACAGGGCAGGCACAGTGCTTCGGTGAGGGGATGGTGACTGGTGGAGAAATGCCTCTGTGTGGGCAGGTCCCAGTGTCCACCAGAACCTCAGACCCATCTCAGAGAAAGAGAACATTCCTTTCCTTTTTATCCTGGGTTCACTTCCCTGCAATGGGGGAGCAGGGTCTGAGACAGCTGAAGCCAGGCCCCCAAGCCGGAAGCCCATGCAAGTGTGGGGAAAGTGGAGAGAGGAGGAGATGGGGAAACCACAGAAATAGGGCAGGGGGAGGGGACACCAGGAAAGGCCTCGGACCACGATTTTCCCAGGGCACCTTGCCCAGGAGTCTCAGGCTGAAACGGGCCAGCGGGCTGGTAGTCGGGAGTCTAGTGATAAGGTGAAAGAGTTCTTCACCTTCTCACCTGCTCCACCTAGGGTCTCACCCAGTCTTCTCCTAAGGAGATGCCTTCACTGAAAAGACTAAGGTAGAACATCTTGCTTTCTCTGGACAGGTGGGAGATCCTAGTTCTGCTATGGGACTAGCTCCTAGTTCCCAGCTGTGGGACTCAGACAAGCCTCAAGTCGGCAATTGAATTCCCATGGGATCATTCTGGCCTTGTTGGTTATTTATTTATTTTTGGTTGTGTTGGGTCTTCATTGCTGTATGCAGGCTTTCTCTAGTTGCAGCGAGTGGGGGCCACTCTTTATTGCACTGAGCAGGCTTCTCATTGCCGTGACTTCTTTGGTTGCGGAACATGGGCTCTTCGGTAGTTGCAGCACACAGGCTCAGTAGTTGTGGCACACAAACTTAGTTACCCCAAAGCACATGGAATCTTTCAGAACAGGGATCGAACTTGTGTCCCCTGCATCGGGAGGCAGATTCCTAACTACTGGACCACCAGGGAAGTCCCCCACTCCTGCTCTTTTGCTTGGTTGTGTCTTTTGACTTGACACCCACCAAGAGTCAAACCCAGTTTGGGGGTAAAATGACCACTACCTCCTAGATCCTCTCTTCCAGGAAGCTCCCACAGTTTTTAGTGTGAGGGAATTAGTTCTGATTAGTTCTCCACCAGAGGGAACACGTCTTACTGGCAAGGCCCAAGATCTACTCTTCCTGGTAGTTCCCCACTGTGAAGCAGCCATGATGTTACTGTACTCATTTTACAGTTAAAAGCAAACAAACAACAAAAAGACAAACCAACAAGGCCCAAAAGGTTAGCCCAAGATCTCACCCAAGGTCATCTATAAGTCAGGGGCAGAGCAAGCATGGCATGCAGACTCACTACCTGCCCCCTGGACCTGGCTCTGCCTCTACCTGCCTCTACCCCTCACCCAACCTGGCTCTTCCTCTCCCCCTCACCCTGTCTTTCTCTCTGTGGCCCCAGGCTAGTGAGCCCAAAGCCAGGAAGAGTGGCTGGGGCAGTTCCCAAACTGGTTACAGATTTTTCAGGGTGGCTGGACAGCATTCCAGCTTCTCACTCGGGTGGCTCTGGAATGTATTGCCTGCTTGCCACCCACCTGGCTGGCCCTGTCCAGTCCAGCAGGGGAAAGTGACCTGTCATCATGCTGGAAACTCCTGCCTTTGCAGGAGGTGAGGTGCTGTGAAGGGAAACAGAGGCCCTGGACCCAGAACTGCTGAGGGGCAGTGGAGGGCACTAGGCAGCGGGGAGATCCCAGTTCTTCCATTCCCAGCCATGAGACCCGGACAAGCCTCAGCTCCACAATCTAACTCTCAATTTCTTTGCAATCTAAGAACAGTACCTGCCTTGTAAGTCTGTCAAGATAACTAAAGGAGATGATTTAGACTTTGTGAAATAATTAAAAGAGTTATGATTTTAGCAGGTGAAGAAGGTGGGCAGGATGCGGGTATTCCAAGAAGATAATAGGGGCAGGAAACACATGGTATTATGGGCAGAGGAGCAAGGTGACAGCCAGACTGACCACAGATCAAGGTTCTCACGCTGAAGGCCATCCTCAGAAGGGAGAGCAACCTAGGCACCCCCAGCAAGATTTAGACCACACCACACCCCTTCACTCACTCACCCTTTACAGAGGCTGCCATATCTGCACCTCTGTCTGTGTGGGGCTCTTGGGGACTCTGAGGTGGGTCAGACCCTTCCATGATCTTGAGCTCACAGTCAAGGTTGAGGGTGGAGGAGAAAGGACAGGGGAAGATCCAGAAATAGTCAATGACAACTTAGAGTGATCAGGGCTGAAGGAGACATGAGGGCCCCTAATGGAAAGGGGGTGTGGTCAGGGAAGGCTTCCTGGAGGAGAGGGCACCTGTTTTGGAAGATAGGTCGGAAATTAGGTGGGTGGAGAGAGAAGAGGAGCAAAGAGAGCAAAAACTGGGGCGGGGGATCACATAGTGTTTTGGGAAACTGTCAGTTATCCCTATGGCTTGGGGCAGAGGGAGCGCATAGGGAGGGCAAGGCTGGGTTGGAGGACACGGAGGAGCTTTGGAGTCATCCTCTACCCTCTCCCAAATGTCCTCCCTGGGGCTGAAGGCCCGTAGGCACCCAGCTTTGCCTGGTATGCTTTCTGCATCACAAACACTGGGGCTGGTCTGGAGAAATATCTGAGGGGTAACCTCAGATGTCACCAGCAGGCGCTATTGCGGTGTGATGCCTCTCAGCCTCCTCTGGAGGCCCTCGGTCTCTGGAGCCCCTTATGGAGTCTCTCTCCCTCTTGGGAGTCCTCAGGATCCTGACTGTGGGGGCCACCCACTGTCGTTGAGCTCAGAATATCTGAGTGTGTGGGTCTCAGAGGTCAGCCAAGCTGGTTCTCCTGCCTTACAGATCAGGGAACTGAGACCACTTCCTTAAGTGGAAGGGCTTATCCAGGTCTGGTGTTCGAATTATTTTCAGTGCGGGGTTAAGTTCCCCTCAGACAACCTCCAGGGCAAGACTCCAAACCAGCTGGCCCACCTCTGACATGATCCAGCCCAGTACAGAGCTACAGAGGTATGCTGCTGACCTGAAACAGCTCAGAACCACATGCCGTGGACCCCACCCTGATCCGTCACACCCGAAGGCTTCCAGCCACACTTAAGAAGCAAAAATCCTGGGTTCATGTTCCAACTTGGAACATCCATGCTGTGCAGCCTTGGTCAAGTCAGTTCCCCTCTCTGAGTCTCCGGTTCTTCACTGATCAAACAGGGAGAATTACTGACACATAAGAGCTCTCAGGAACCCTCTGCTCAAGAACCAACTATAGCTCTCCATGGAGCAAGACCTTCTTTTTCTATTATACACCTACTTTCTTCTGGTCATTCACTTCGCCAACACTCACTGGCACCTTCTCTGTGTCCAACCTGTGCTGGGTGATGTGGACAGAAAAAAAAAGGAGACCCAGCCTGGCCTACTCCTACAACTGACCTCTAGGATGAATATAGAGGTGAGGAAGGCTCCCATAGTCAACCTCTGTGCATCAGGGCCCAACAGCTGGGAGAGGTCAGGCCTGAGAACACAAAAGTAGCCTAAGAAGAACATGTGGGTCAAAAGGTGCACCAGGGATTTCCTTAGTCGTCCAGTGGCTAAGACCCTGTGCTCCCAATGCAGTGGGCCCAGGTTTGATCCCTGGTTAGGGAACTAATCCTTGGCCTTTCCTAGTAGCTCAGATGGTAAAGCATCTGCCTACAATGCAGGAGACCTGGGTTCAATCCCTGGGTTGAGAAGATCCCCTGGAGAAGGAAATGGCAATCCACTCCAGTATTCTTGCCTGGAGAATCCCGTGGACAGAGGAGCCTGGCAGGTCACAGTTCATGGGGTCGCAAAGAGTCGGACGTGACTGAGTGACAAAACATGCACATCCACAGGGAACTAGAGCCAGCATGACAAAACTAAAGATCCTGCATGCCTCAACTCAGGTATGGAGCAGCCAAATAAAATTTCAAAAATAAACTTTAAAAATGGTGCACCACACAGACTCACAGAAGGAAGTCTGGGAAGAGGAAAGATTTCACCAGGAGCAGCGCCACCTCCTGTCACCCAAATCAGCAAGGTTTCTCCAGCCCTGTGGACAGCCTGAAAACATACTATCTCAGCAGCAGCTGGGTAATCAGGCCACAGGCAAGAAATAAAGACATATTTTCAGGAAGGAATTCAAACTTCCCTTAGCCTGAAAAGTGGAGGACCTTGCCTCACCCAGATGGGGCTTCTGTCTTGAATGGGGAGGAAAAAGCTAGGGCAGGTGGGTGGGAATCCCTGCCGTCACCTTGGCTTTGTGACCTTGGGCAAGGTGTTCTCTGAGCTTCTACTTCCTCGTCTTCAAAATGGGGGTAATAATTTCTCCTTCACAGGGTTAAAATGAAAGTCGTTCAGTCGTGCCAAACTCTTTGCAATCCCATGGACTATACAGTCCGTGGAATTCTCCAGGCCAGAATACTGGAATGGGTAGCCTCTCCCTTCTCTAGGGGATCTTCCCAACCCAGGGATCAAACCCAGGTCTCCCGCATTGCGGGCAGATTCTTTACCAGCTAAACCACAAGGGAAGCCCAAGAATATAGGATTGGGTAGCCTATCTCTTCTCCAGAGGATCTTCCCAACCCAGAAATTGAACCAAGGTCTCCTTCATTGCAGGCGGATTCTTTACCAACCGAACTATCATGGAACCCAGTATATTTCACAGGGTTGGTGGAAGGTAAATTAGGGACTTTTATAAAATGTTACTGGTAAGCTGTCTCTGCAGAGAGGGCACAGGGAGAGGAAAGCAGTCAATAGTTTAAATTCCAAAAACCAGCACCATCCCTAACTATTGCATTCATGTTCTAGTATTGTCACAATGCATTTAGGTCTATGAATATCACACGTCTCACCTGAACATTGCACTTTACACAGGAGAGAAAGCCCAGAGATAAACCCACACACCTATGGTCACCTAATCCATGACAAAGGAGGCAAGAATATACAATGGAGAAAAGACAGTTTCTTCAATAAGTGGTACTATGAAATCTGGACAGCTACGTGTAAAAGAATGAAGTTAGAACATTCCCAAACACCATACACACACACAAAATAACTCAAAATGGATTAAAGAATTAAATGTAATGCAGAACACTCTTTGAAATAAATTACAGCAAGATCTTTTTTGACCGACCTCCTAGTAATGAAAATGAAAACAAAAATAAACAAATGGAACCTAATTAAACTTAAAAGCTTTTGCACAGCAAAGGAAACCATAAACAAGACAATATACAGAATGGGAGAAAATATTTGCAAATGAAGGAACTGACAAAGGATCAATCTCCAAAATATACAAGCAGCTCATGTAGCTCAATATTAAAAAACCCAAACAACCCAATCAAAATATGGGTGGAAGAACTAAACAGACATTAGAGAAATGCGAATCAAAACTACAATAAGGTATCACCTCACACCTGTCAGAGTGACCATCATTAAAAAAAATCTATAAACAATAAATACTGAAGAAGGTGTGGGGAAAAGGGAATTCTGTTGCACTGTTGATGGGAATGTAAATTAATACAGCCACTATGGAGAACAGTATGGAGGTTCTTTAAAAAACAAAAAATGGAACTACCATATGACCCAGCATTCCCACTACTGGGCATATACTCAAAGAAAATCAGTTCAAAAAGACACATGCACCCCAATGCTCATTGCAGCACTATATACAAATTGCAGCTAGGACATGGAAGCAACCTAAATGTCCATCAGTAGATGAATGGATGAAGAAGACATGGTATTTATATACAATAGAATATTACTCAGCCATAAAAAAGGAACAAAATAGTGCCACTTGCATAGACAGATAGACCTAGAGACTGTCATACAGAATAAAGTAAGTCAGAAAGAGAAAAACAAATACTGTCTATTGATGCTGTTCTGACCATGCCCTGCTCACAAACCTTCCATGGCTCCCTATTTGCCTTCAGGATGCAATCCAAGTTCAAAACTTGCACACCCTGAGTCCTGTAGTGCTCAGGACACACTGTTAGGACAATCTGTGCCACCCATGCTGATGGCCTGACTGGTTTCCCCTTCCTTGTAATGATGTGGAGCTCCACTGTAGACAAGCTTTCCCTGGGGAAGCTGGGGACAGGGGACAGGGCTGAGGGGCTGCTGCTGTTCTCCCAGTTCAGCCCAGTGCTGTGCAGGATCCTGGCAACACAAAAATGAGTGAGATCCAGTTCCTGCCCTCCAGGGGTTCGGAGACCTTGGGAATGAGAAGCAGGAGACAGAGACCTTAACAGTTCAAGGTAGAACTCGGGCTCTAGGACTGCAAGGGCCCAGAAGAGGCTCCAATCCAACCTGGCTAAATAAGGACGGCTTACCAGAGGAGGGGGCATCTGAGCTGGGTAGTTCTCCAACTGAGGAAGATGAGTAGGAGGGCATTTCAGGCAGTGAGCATAGACTATGGAATGGTCCAGAGGCAAGAAAGTGACTAGTATTTGCAGCAGATTACATGCATTTATGAGGATGGAAAGTCAGGCAGGAGAGGTGGCTGGAGAGGGTGGCAAGGACCAGCTCTCAGAGGCCTCGAGTCCCAGGCCAAGGGACTCAGATATGATTCAGTGGAAGTTCTCTGAAAGTTTAGCCCAAGGAGCAAAATGACTGGGATTTGAGTTTCAGGAAGTTATCCCCCAGGATCTGATCTTCCTAACCTCAAAGAGTGAGCCTGCCCAAGAGGACACTGGTGTTGAGCATGACCCACACGACAGCTCCTGGATAGCCCTTAAGCTCCACATCACTGTTATTCCCCTTTTACAGATGAGGCTCAGAGAAGGGACATGCCTTGCTCAGGGTCACACGGTGTACAAGGCATGATGGAGGGAAGGTCTCTGGGTCTCCAGAGAGCTTGTAGGGGGCCCTATCTGCTCAAAGACACTCTTTCCCAACCATTTCCACCAACAGACAGCTGAGACTTTATCTGGGCCCCACCCTGGCCCTCAAAAGCTCCCATTATTCCAGCCAGATCCAAAACAAAGTGGGCACTTCAGCTGTGAGCCCAGGGAAACTGAGGATGCGTACTGGAAGGAACAGCTGCCATCAGCCCCAGAGACCCCAGACTGCCATTTCTGGTCTGCAGCAGGGCCTGGCCCTTGGGTCTGGCTCCTGGGGGACCCTAAGCCTGACACTGCTAGCCCTCCTTAGGGAGGTGAGACAGGGCACTGCCTTTCTCCAGGCTGACCCTTCCTACAGCAGCCCGCCAGATTAAAAGTCCCCAGACAGAGGCTTAACTGTCCTTCCAGGCCACTGCTCTGCGCGCCGCCCCCGCCCCCGCCCCCGCCCCCGTCCAGCCTCAGCTTTGCCGATGCCCAGGCGAGGCTGCCACCCAGGGTGCCCCTGGAGAGAGGGGGCTCGGGACCTCCAGGGTTGGCCTGTCTCTGGTTTGGGTCCCGCCGCGGGGGCGCCCATTCCGCAGCACAAACACAAACAAGTTCCACAGGTTCAGCCACCCGACTCCGCAGGGGCGCACGCTCCCACCCAGGGACACACACACACTTTCCCGAATACGCGCACTCACCCGGGGTATCAGTCCACATTCCCCTCGATCGAACTCCGGTGGAGCCCGAGCTCGACCGCGGACCCGCCGGAGCTCTCACAGGGGTTTGGAACCGTGCCTCCTAGGTCAGCCGCTCGCGCGCCGGTCTGCCTGCCCGGCGCCGGCCGAGTCACCACCCCGCGCGCACCCGGGCCAGCCCGCCCGCCGCCCTCTCTCCGCCTGCGGGTCCTGCCGGCGGCCCGCCCTCACCTCGCAGGGCTCTGGTCCTCACGCTGTGCCCCGACCTGGCTCCCAAGTGCTCGCGCCACCGCGGGGACACACGTGCCCGAGAGCCTCGCCCGCCCCGCCCAGCTCCCCACCCCTCCGGGTCAGGCCGGGGGCGGGCCGGACTCCGGACAGACCCAGGCACTGCCGCCGCCACCTCCTGCCGGGGACAGACACTCTGCTACCCGCTAGGGAACACTGCAGGGCCATAGGGCGCTGCCCGGGAAGGGACGGGCGGCGACTGCCCTACCGCCTGGGGACCGAGGCTCCCTGGCCTTCCTCACTAGAGTGATGAAAGGCTTTCAGAAACTTTGCCAAAGTTTTGCAAAGTTCAGTGCCTCTGTGACCGCTGTCACTGCCCACCGCGAGGGCTTCCAGAGAACCTGTGCAGGGGGGACCTTGCTCAGAGCACTGGCCTCCCATTGCCCGTGGGGAGGAAATGTGGGTGCTCGGGGTCCTGACCCTCCAGTTCTGGCAAGGAGAGTGAAGGGGGCCTCTTGTGCTCTGTCTGTGCTTAATCTCAGCCAGAAAGAGTCAATAGAAATTCCTTAAGAACAGGCTTTTTTTGGTCTGTCATCTTGAGCTACTTCCCTTGAGCTGCCTCTTCAGACTTCTCCGGCCACATTACTCTTTTCTCTGCCCTCAACCCCATTCGGATGGCTCCTGTAGCCAGGGCCCCTAGTCTGTTCCTTTCCTGAACTGTGAGCTCCAGGAGACCAAGGACCAGTCTGTCTGCCTTCTTTCTCCTGGTCCCAGAGGCCCCAGGAGTTGCTCAATACTTATTGGAATGCTTGAATGAATGAGTGAAAATGACCAGCACCCCCTTATTCTGGTCTAGGCTTCGAGAGTGCAGGTTCTGACTCAGCTTCAGCACTGACTCTGGGAGACTAAGACCTTGATCCAAGTCCAGCCCTTTCGAGGCTTCCTTTTCTGTGAAATAGAGGTGATCACAGTCACCCGTCCACCAGTCAGTGTTGTTCTGTGTGGGGCTCTGGACAGTCAGTGTCTGGACAAGTGCACAGAAGGTCTGTTTCTGTGGCTGGGGAGCTTGCCCAGGGCCCTGGGGCCTTGGGTCCTGCTAGGCCCCACATCAGCTGACTGGGCCTGGCTGCGGTCTTGCCAGGAGCAGGAACAGGGTGGACACACAGCTCTCTGTGACTGGGCTGCCTCAGCAGTGCCCTAGGGACCTTCACCCAGGAGACACAAAGGCTCCTTGTCCAGCCTCCTCCATCTATTGTCCGAGTGGATCCATGCAGCTTCTAAGGGGCTAGGAATCCCTGGGGCCCCTCCTTGAGGAGTCCAGGCCTTGGGGGTCTCATTGTGGGGAAAGCCCCCTGGACACTGGAGACCTCAGCCAACCCTCTTCTCTCATCTCCCATCAGATGCCTACTGTAAATGCTATTTTGGCCCAGAGAAAAATTCCTTTGGTATCAGTATGAGGACCCAGGGCTCTGCCTCAGGTTCCACCTTACTGGAGGGTGGCCAGCCCGGGCTCTGCTTCTGCTCTGGTTCAACTTGCTCACTTACAGCAGAAAAACCTGCATCCCTGAGACCCGCGATGTCTGAGCTACCACAACAGGTAACTTGGGCCTGAGGCACAGACGAAAGGGATTTGCCCTCGAACCCCACAACCTGGAGCTCAGGTCCCCTTCTTGCCTCACCTCCTTTGGAGCATCTCTGAGCCTGTTTCCTCTTCTGCAAAGTGGCAGTAATGATTCCTTTCTCAATGGCCCTTCTGAGGTTCTTGTTTCAGGGTTTTGCCCATCATCCCCAGTCGCCTAGGTTTGAAGGGTTAGGATGTCCTTCTGTTGAGGGGCTGGAAGTCAAGGTCTCCTGATATCTCCCCCTGACCCTCTCCTCACTGGGCTTTGGAGATCATCAAGTCCACCAGCTTCCAAATCCCCCAGCTAAGTCTCCTCTACATAGGGTGGCCTAAGGAGCTGCCATCCCTCTTCAACCTGAGCTCCTTTGCTTTTATCTTTGTATTTACTTACATTTCCTTGTAAGAGTTTGATGAACCATTGATCCAGCCGGGAACTGAGGCCCTGTGAGTTCCATAACACGCCCTACCCAAGTCCCCATTATGAATGGGTGAAGAAAGAGCATGGAGGGAGCCTTTCTGTAACCACGCAGCCAAGGCAGGCTAATGGAGAAGGCCCAGACACGTCCTGGTCCCCATGAGGAGAGGGAACCAGGAGAGGAGGTGGGGAGCAAGGTTCCATTAGCAGTAGCAGGTTAGGATGGGGAGGGCAAACCCAACAGCACTTCTCCCCAGGCATTAGGAGGCTTCCTGCATCTCCAACTCTGAGGAGGCATTTGGCTCTCTCAAGCCTTCTCATCTTCCCTCTCTGACTGCTCTCATCTCCCCTGAGGAAGCCCGCTCTGAGGATCTGTGCTGGAGCTGGAGCCCCTGCCCTGGCTCAGGCCTTGTTGCTCAGCTGGGATGTGATACCTCCAAGCCCTCCTTCACAGGCTAGGGTGGTGACTCTGTTACCCCTCCTAGCCTTGCCTGCCTTACACCCTCTGGTGTCCCCACCACCCTCATGATAAAGCCTGGCTCTGCAGCCTGCCAGGCCAGGGCCTTCCTCCCCCTACCTCACCTCCTGCCTCTGCTCCAGCCATGCTGCTGCACTGGGCCATCTCTTGTCTCCTGCCTGGCACTTGCTGCTCCCTCTGCCTGCGATGCCCCTTGATGCTTCTCCACCCTTGGCCCTTTCTCCTGTCTCCCCACCATCACTCCTCTTAAGTCCCAGCCCAGGTGCCACACCAGGTCCCTCTGTCACACCACTTATCACAATCTGATTACTGTCTATATCTATCTCCCCCTCTTATGGGGATCTTTTTGAGGGCAGGGCTAGAGTTCATCTTGTTCACAGTTAAATGTCCAGCACCTAGCACTGTCCCTGTCACCTGGACAGCCTCCATGAATATTTGTTATGTAAGTGAATAAGAACTCTATCAATCACATTCTTGTGCTAGTCATTGTCTGAAAATATCTCATTTAATCTTCACCAGCACCTAAGAGGTAGATCATTATCACTTTACATAAAGAGAAATTGCAGTTCAGAAATCAGAAGTGAATGTCTAAATCACATAGTGAGTCTACAGTAGGTCCCCTGGCCCTGAAACTGCAAGGCAGGGAGGAAGGCTGTGTGGCATTCCCAGAGTGATGGCTGAGCCATGGTGTTGGCACCCGCACTGCGACTCCAGTTACACAGGGCTGGACTGGCTCCAGAAGGCTTGTCTTGCTTGCTGTCTGGACTGCTTCATCGGCCTGGACCATCCCCTGCCTCCCTCACCAACCGGGAACTGTGCTCCTCAGATTTCCCCAGCAGGGGCCAGGCCTCCGATGTCAAATGCAGCCTGGAAGCTCTGGCTGTTGACGTGCCAGGATGCAAGCACCCAGGGGAGGCAGCCCAGGAGGCAGGAAGCCTGGTCCAGGCCAAAGCAAGCCTCTGTTCTACCTCCCTGCCAGCAGGATAGGCTACATAATTTGAGGGATCCATGGCAAAATGAAAAATGCATGCCCCTTGTTCCAAAACTAGTAAGACTCTCAAGATGGTATAGCAGAGCATTAAATCAAGTATGGGGACCTTCAAAGCATGAGTCGCACACCTATGAAGCCAGCCCTATCCCCGGGCCTTGGTTTCTTCATCTGTCTAACAGGTGAATGATGGCCACCTGGTCAGGCAGTGGTGAGGATGAGGTGGGAGATATAAGTAGGAGGTTCAGTGAACAGAATGAGGTTGAGTAGGGGTCTGTGTGGACACCATGTGTTGTTCACCTCTCAGCACTAGGTAGCAGACTAATTCTCATCAGGAGTTCGATTCCTTACACAACTCCTTTTCATGAGCTAAAAACTAAGGTTCAGGCAAAATGACTTGGTCAGGTTCACACACAGATTCAGTACAGAAAGCCAAGATCAGATTCCTGGCCAGTCTGTCTGCAAAACGGGTGCTTTCTGTAACACAGGAGAGGGGTGGTTGGGAAGAGGGAGGGAGGGTGCTGCTCAGTACAAAGAGGGCCACTGTGCAGACACAAAGACCTGACCACAGAGGCCCCTGCGGGGGCTGGGTCCAATGAGTGGATAGAAAAGCCTCATGGTGACTGGGGAGCTGCTGGGAGCTGCCTCCCAGCCTCTCCCTGGCCCTGCATGGGGGAGGTAGCATGCAGAAACGAAGAAACAGGTCCAGGAGGAGAAAACAGACTCACAGCCAGACGCTTTACCCAGCCCCAGGCCCAGGCCCCCAGAGCTAACCACCCTGGCTCTCCCTAGCTTCTCCTGGGCAGCCTGCCAGCTTCAGGAATTCCCCACCCCCCGCCCTGCATACCACCCACCACCTCACTTCCCGGGGCATCACTGAGAGCAGGGCTTAGTTAGGTAGCTGACCATCCAACATTTCCAAGCTCACAATCCTGCTCAGAAACTTTTGGCTACTGTCTATCACCCACAGAGGAAGGAAGCATAAGCCCTGCCCCGTGACCTGCCCCGTTTACCAATCCACACTCCCCTGTCCCCATGCTCTATCAACCTTCCTCAGCCTAGTCATATGGGACATGCCACAGTTCTCCAAACCACAGTCCTTTCACACACCCCTGCATTTGCTCGTGCTCTTCCTTCTTCCTGCAGAGCTCGATCCCCATGCTCATTGCTGGCTGAAATCCTTTCTCCTTCACTGGCCAGTTCAGGGTCCCTGTACCAGGCAGCTTTCCTCAACCCCCCATAGTTGGATTTAACCTCCAGTCTGCCCCCAAGGTTGGATTCACCCATTCTCTTACAGAGCTTATCCCAGTCTGGCTTGAGCTGTAGTTTGGATCTTCAAAGCCTGCCTGGAGGGGAAGACATTTGAGCTGGGCCTTAAAGGGCAGGTGGACTTGACTGGTGGACAGCAATGGTAAGCAATGAATAAGAGCTCTCAGAACCAGCGTTCTCTCAAACATTTTATATAAATATAAATATTTATATTCATTTTATATAAATCAATCCGAACCACTCTTTTGGTTTGGATAGCAAGGGGTCCATAGTTCAGAATGTGCTTGGTTGCTCAGTTGTGTCCGACTCTTTGCGACCCCATAGATTAGAGCCCACCAGGCTCCTCTGTCCATGGGCATTCTCTAGGCAAGAACACTGGAGTGGGTTGCCATTTCCTTCTCCAGTAGTTCAGAATGGCAGGAGATGAATGTGGCGTCCCATATCAAAGCGTAAGATAAATTGCAACCATCAAGTCATGACAGGTTTTATACGACATACTACAGACTGTTTGCTCATTTAAAATGCACCTGAATGTATTTCTCAGTACTATGGTTTACAAACTAATTCTGCTTTTATCTTTATTGTTTTCTTCCCTTTAACTACCTTGGGATAGCTTTTCTGTTCTTTTTCTACAAGCTTACTCAAGTGAATGCCTGTTTTGTTTATTATCATTCTTTTTAAATAACAGAAACATATAAAGCTATGTTTTCCCACTGAATTGGGAAAATGCAGTTTTGCTGTACATTGTACATTTTGATATGTAAAGTTGCCTTTATCATTGTTTTAAAATAGTTGGTAATTGAATTTTTTATTTTCTCTTTGACCCAATAAGAGTCTTTTAGGAGAATATTTAGACTTAGGAGTTGTTTCTTTTAGTTATTTATTTTTGGCTGTTCTGGGTATTCATTGCTACAGGGACTTTTCTCTAGTTTCAGTGAGCGAGGGCTACTCTATAGTTGAGGATTGTTGAGGAGCAGTGGCTCTAGGGCTCTTGGGCTTCAATAGTTAAGGCGCTTGGGCTCAATAGTTGTGGTTCCTGGGCCCTAGAGCACAGGCTCAGTAATTGTGGCCCACAGACTTAGTTGCTCCATGGTATGTGGGATCTTCCCAGGCCAGGGATCGAAGCCGTGTCTCCTGTGTTGGCAGATGGATTCTTTACCACTGAGCCACCAGGGAAGTCCATATGTCACTTTTCATAGGATCCATGTTTTGAGATGTTATTAGTTGTATTATACACATACATACACATGTATTTTAAAATAACGTATATCTGTATTTATTTTTAGCCTATGTAATGTTTGTAACAGGCTTCCCAGGTGGCTCCGGTGGGAAAGAATCAAACACAGGAGCCTAGTGGGTTATAGCCTATGGCGTTGCAAAGAATCAGACAGTTGCTTGCTCAGAAGCAACTAAGCAAGCATGAACTTAAGTATGAAACCATCTTTTCCTAACAAAAGAACCATTTAAGATCTATTTGCATTTCTGATTTTATTACAGACTGCTAATGATATATCCCAATACTTTATTTATATTAACCTTTCCTTCTATTTGTGCTTCATCTATTTTGATGCCGATTCAGTATATAAAAGTCTTCCTCATTTTGGATTGTATTTTTTTAATGAAAAAAAGTGTTGACTTAAAAAATACACAATGTGAGAGTTGTGAGTTAAGTTTTATTTGGGGCAAAGTGAGGACTGCGGTCCTGGGGATAGCACTTCAGACAGCTCTGAGAAACTCCAAAGAGGCAGGGGGGAATGTCTGTACATCTGTGATTTTGGTGAAAAGGGAATACATGCAGTCAAGCACATATTTTTCCAGAAGCTTTATGCTAGTCTTGTGAAGCTTTATGCTAGTCACAAGGAACAGGTGTCACCATGAAGGATTTAAGTGCTTATCTAGATATGAAGGTGGTGCTAGTGGTTAAGAACCTGTCTGCCAATGTAGGAGACACAGGAGACGCAGGTTCTATTCCTGGGGCATGGCAACCCACTCCAGTAATCTTACCTGGAGAATCCCATGGACAGAGGAGCCTGGCAGGCTACAGTCCATAAGGTCGCACAGTCGGACACGACTGAAGCGATTTAGCACGCACACACAAATATGAAGAGCTATGAGAATTGGGCTCATAAAATCGGCTCAGATATCTAACTATCTGAAGACCTGTCCTGCCAGTTTTACACAGAGAACAGAATGTCTCATTTCTACTCATCACCCTGAATGCCTTTCAGGGGGGTGTTGAAAATCAGCAGCTGCAGCAGCAAGTGATTTAATCCTTGTAGAGTTAAATGGCAAGTGCCCAAGGCAAGTGAAAATTGGTAGTTGACAAAAGTATCCCCCTTTTAGCCCATGTAATACTTTTAGCCTCACTTTTTATTAGTTTTTATATCACTATTACTATTCCCTACTTTGCATTTACCTAACATAGCATCGTCTGTGGTTTTTAATGTAAATTTTCTTCATTGCTTAACTTTCTACTTCAAATTTTGAATGAGTAATGTATTTACATGTTTAGACAATTAGTAATACAAGAAAAAAAGATATTCAGAGAAAAATCTCCCTCCATTCTCCATTATTCATCTATCCAGGTCCCCACTCCTCCCTTCACCCCAAGCCGGAAAGTGGTTTTATTATTTTTGTGTGTATCCTTGAGTTCCCGGCAAATACAAATATTTCTGCTTATTTTCCTTTTTAAAAAAAACACAAACAAAACATGTATACACATAATCTTGCGTGTCAACACTCAGTTGTAGCTTGGGGATTTTTCTTAATTAGCACATTGCCAGTTTCCTCATTCTTTCTAGGGGCTACAGAATAGCCCATTATATCAAGGTACCAGAATGTACTTATCAATCCGCTGTTGGTAGACATTTGGATTGTTTCCAATTTTTGCTGGTGCAAGCACTGCTGCAATGAATAACTGTGTACATATTTTTTGTCCATGTAGGAAAATTTCACAGAAATACTATTACTAAATCAACGGGGCTGTGTGTTTGTAAGTTTGATAACTACTGCCATGTTGCCTGCCATTGGGATTGTCCCGATTTACCCTCCCATCAGCAGTGTATGAGAGCCCTTATTCCTTCATGGTCTCACCAACACTGTGAGAGCAAACTTTGAGTTTTGCCAATCTGATAGGTGAAAAATCGTATCTCCAGGAGCTCGAATTTGCATTTCTATTATTTTGAGCACGTCTTTTCATAACAAAAGAGCCATTTAAGATCTATTTGCATTTCTTTTTCTATTACATCCTTTAGCCAATTTTCTCTTAAGATTGTTGGGCTTATTAATTCTGTCAACTGAAAAATATAGTCACAACGTGAAAGTAGAGAGTTATTTTATTTATGGGAATGTTTAGGACTCTGAGCCCGGGAAACAGCATCTCAGTAGTTCTGAGAAAACTGCTCCAAGGAAGCAGAAGGGGGAGTCAGGTTATGCAGAAGTTTGCAACAAAGGGCAGTCAGAACATATGAGATATCAAGTTAAGGAATTCAGCGTTCTGTGTATGGGAAGATGCAAGCCTCTGGGCTCACTGAATTCATTTCTTTCATATGCACCTCAGCTCTGCTGTTGTCACTCAGTCACGTCTCACTCTTTGCGACCCCGTGGACTACAGCACACCAGGCTTCCCTGTCCTTCACTGTCTCTCGGGGTTGGCTCAAACTCATGTCCATTCAGTCGATGATGCCATCCAATTATCTCATCCTTAGTTGCTCCTTCTCTTCCTGCCCTCAATCTTTCCCAGCATCAGGATCTTTTCTAATGAGTCAGGTCTTCGCATTAGGTGGCTTCAGTATCAGACCTTCCAATGAATGTTCAGGTTGATCTCCCTTAGGATGGACTGGTTTGATCTCCTTGCAGTCCAAGGGACTCCCAAGAGTCTTCTCCAGCACCACAGTTCAAAAGCATCAATTCTTCGGCACTCAGCCTTCTTTATGGTCCAACTCTCATATTTGTACACGACCATTCAGCTATCTGGGGCCAAATCCTGTTTCCTAGTTCACCTTAAGGGGTGGCATCTGGCTGCTTCTTGCATTTCCCCAGCTCCTCAGCAATCACTATGGGGGGTGGCAGCATCTGCTGGATCACAGTTCTGGGAGGCCTCATTTACATTTGGAGGCCAGAAATTGCTGATGACTGTGACTTTTCTTATTTATTGATATGGCAGGAGATATTTTCATTTCACAGTTCCTATTAGCTTTTTGTACTTTAGGAAGATTGTCTATCTCTCTGCTATCTGAATTAAAAATAATTTTTTCCAATTTATCATTTGTCTTTTGAATTTACTTAGGATTTTCTGTTTTTACTTTCCCGTGGTTGAATTGATCAATTTTTTTCTTGTATGACTTTTGAGTCTTTTTTTTTTTTCTTTTGAGTTTTAATTAGAAAACACTTTCCTGTCATGGTCCAAGCATGGGTTGGAAAAGAATTTCCAGACATGAGACAGAATGAGAGGGAAATAAAGGTTATTAGCATGGGAGACACTGTTAGAACAGCGGGCCAGCTCAAGGGTGAACTGACCTTTGAACAGGGGTCCTTAGTCCACTTTTTTACCCATGGTACAAGGAGTGGGATAGGGGTATTGGGGGCCTTTGCTGATTGGATGAGGCACGTAGGCTGGGTGGGGGAAGAGTGAGGCAAGTACCTTTTCCCTGTGGGGTAGGAGGGGAGACAAGTTATACTGCTCAGGAGGACCTGAAATCCATTAATAGTTACAACATGGGGAGAGAAGGACGACAAGGGTCTGGTTTTTCCATTCCTGCATTCCAAGACCCTCCTTGGTTTTATCTGCTCTTTAGTCCTTAGGTCACTACATTTCCTACTCCAAGATCATTTCCCCATGTTTTCTTTTAATACTCATATCTTATTTTTCACATGTACATCTTTACTACACCTGGACCTTCTGTGTATTTGATATATTTCTTATAAGCAGAATATAGTCTAGCTGAATTTTATTTTTGAACTTGAGTCTGTGACAATCTTTGCCGAGCATGGAGTAATTTATTTATATCTATTTCATAACTGATGTAGTCTCACTTTACTTCTTTATATTTGTGTTTCCTTTACTGCTTTGTTTTTTGTTCTTTGCTGTACACTCTAGGTTTTTCTTGTTTTTATCTGTTGTAATGATTTAGAAAATGGAGCTCCAGTTTGTAATTTTATAAGCTTTTGGACTGTTGAGCACATATGTTTAAACTCATATGTATCCAGCTGCTGCTGCTGCTAAATCACTTCAGTTGTGTCCGACTCTGTGCGACCCCATAGACAGCCGCCCACCAGGCTCCCCCGTCCCTGGGATTCTTCAGGCAAGAACACTGGAGTGGGTTGCTATTTCCTTCTCTAATGCATGAAAGTGAAAAGTGAAAGTGAAGTTGCTCAGTCATGTCTGACTCTTAGTGACCCCATGGGCTGCAGCCTACCAGGGTCCTCCGTCCATGGGATTTTCCAGGCTACTAAAGTCAATTTCGAGTTCGATCCCTGAGTTGGGAAGATAGCACTTGTTGATTATGTGCTAGACACTGTGCTGGCTGATTTGCAAGGGTCTCTACTTTTTTTTTTGGCCACACTGCAAAATGTGGGATCTTGGTTCCCTGACCAGGGATCAAACCTGTGTCCTCTGCATTGCAAACCTGGAGTTTTAACCACTGGACCACTAGGGAAGTCCCAGTGGGCCTCCACTATTCTCTGCATTTTACAGACAAGGAAACAAAAGTTAAGCGTGCTCAAGCAGCCTGCCCAATTTTTTTTTAAAAGGTTGTCACATGCTTGTCACATGTCCGGTACTACTAGGGGATAAAAAGTATAACAGGGTCTTCTTACAAAGCTTGCATTCTGCTTAAAGAGATAAAATTAACCCACTTAACACAATGGGAAGATACTCTAGGACTAAAAAGTAAGGAATGAAAAGTTTAGTAAGAGTTAAAGGTCTTTGTTATGACCTGGAGTTTGGTGTTAGCCTGCTCAATTTTTGATGATCTCCTCTGGATGGTGCAAAATTTAGTAGGCTTCAGGCCATCAGGGCCACCCCTGGAGCTAGAGTGGAAGATATCTCACTTAAAACAATATGGTTGAAAAGGAGGGAGGAGTGAATTCTTCAAATCCCCCAAAGATTTAAAATTCCCACAGTATATTTCATAAGGGCCTCACAATCCTGTGGTATCAAACTCTTGGATTTATACCAGCCTGATAAATGAAAAAAATCATGTTTCCTGTAGTTTCGGTTTGCATTTCTCTTATGAGAAAAATAAGCATCCTTTGATGTTTTCAAGGCATTTGCATTTTCATTTCTATAAACTGTTCACATTCTTTGCCCACTTGGGAGGCACCAAGCAAATAACTACTGTATCAGAGCTTCCTGGGCTGTGTTTGTTTTGAGAATACCAAGCAGATGACTTTCAGAGGTTTATTCTGTTTCTTACAGAAAATCATAAGTTTTCTTTATCTGAATCTTCAGAACAATTTTCTTCCTCCCGTGTAGGACCTTTTCACAGGCCTCGTGTCAACTGTTTTTGTTCACTCTTGCTCCACCAGGCAGAGAAAATGCCAGGCCAGGCATTGCCTCCTGCCCCTTTCAGCTTGATGTTGCATTGCTCAGTAATGGTGGCTGTCTCAATCCCACTATGAAACAGACATTGTAGACACAAAAATAGAGAAACTGATGGAGTTTATTAGGGAATTATCACCGCTGTCATCAACAATAGCTGGAACTTAAATATCACTATATTTATATCTACATCTAGATATATATTATATATTACATATACCATAGTGAGTGAAAGTTGCTCAGTCATGTCCAACTCTTTGTGACCCCATGGACTATACAGTCCATGGAATTCTCCAGGCCAGAATACTGGAGTGGGTAGCTGTTTCCTTCTCTGGGGATCTTCCCAACCCAGGGATCGAACCCAGGTCTCCCTCATTGCAGATGGATTCTTTACCAGCTCACCCACCAGGGAAGCCCATACCACATATAGTATAATATATATTATAGTACAATATATATTTATTTATATATGTGTGTATACATATATGCTAAATATATATATACACTAAATTTACACACACACACACTGATAAATTTAGTTCTCACAACAACCAAGATTGACATTATTACTATTCCCATTTTACAGATGACAAAGGTGGGCACAGAGAGGTTGGGTTACATGCCCAAGCTCACACAGCTAGTAACTGATGGAGCCATACTCTACCATGACTTTCTGGCCCTGGAATCCATGCTATCAATCACCCTGACTGGCTTAGAAGATAATCCTGTGTGGTTGGGGGTTATAGCCAAAGGTCCTTCTAGTCAGTGCTGCCCCTGGGTCCCTGAGAGAAGAGTAGGTAGTGGGAATTAGTCTGTTTATTTACTTAGAAAAAAGAACTATTGGGTCTTCATTCATTAATTTGTCAAAATCCTATCATTCATTCATTCAACAAGTATGTATTAAATGTCTCTTACATGCCAAGCCTTGTGCTAAGTGTGAGACACCAAGATAAATTCTAGACATGGTGCTTGTCCTTAAGGAGCTTTCAGCAAAGGGAAGGGGAAGCACATGGTCAGTTAATGGCACAGTATGACACATGCTATTCTGTTTTAGAGGGAGAAGCCAGTGATGTGTCACCCAAGAATGTGTTTCTCAATCTGTTCCTGTCTACCATCTAGTCAGTGCAATTCCTCCCTCACACTTTGCGTGTGATCTTCTCTTTATATAGTATCACAGCAAGTTTTTGCATTTTTGCTTATCTTCCTGATCACCTCGGAGGGAGTAGACAGTGGAATGATCAGTCATATACCCTAATTTTTTCATACCCTTTTTTTTTTTCCATCCAAGAAATGTAGCCTTGTTCCTATGAGTGATGGGGGGCCAGGAAGGTTCTGAGGAGGAAGACGGGAACTTTAGAATAAGAACTCTGGCTGTAGTGTGGGAAATAAGTAGAATGGGGGAGTTGAAGCTGGCAGTGCAATGAGAAGACTGCTCAATAGTTCAGGTGGAAAATGAGATCTGAACAAAAGTTGTGGCTGGGGAAAGGGAAAACGGTATGGATTGAAGGAATATTAAAGGAATGAAATTAAAGGGATTTACTAATTCAGTCAATAATGTTTAATGAGCAACTACTAAGTGCAGGCACTTTGCCAGGTGCCAGGAATACACCAGAAAACAAGTCCCTGCTGTCATTCAGTCTAGAAGGAAGAGATAGATAATTGGAGTTTTTACAACATGTGACAGGGCGACTACAGGACACTACAGAAAAACAGAAGAGGGGGACATGAAGGGAATGAGGGAGGAGTCCAAACTGATGCCTGGACTTCCGCTTTGGGTGCAGGAGTAGATGGTGGCATCATTATCTGAGCCAGGGGACCCAGGAGGGCAGAACCCTGTAAATGTCTCTCTGAGTCCCCCAAGCCCAGGACAGGCGAAAATAGGGGAGGTGGTGAGCAAATGACCAGTGAATGAATAAATAAATGAATGTGGGCTTGTGGATACTTCCCAGCTCCCAGCCTGACCCTGGAAGAGGAAGAGGAGGAGGAGTACAGAAAGAAACTTGAAGTTTCAAGAAGCCCAGTGGTTACTCAATGCCCACAAACCACTAACTCTTTTCAGTTTCCCAACAGGCCATATGTGGCAGCTGTGACTCCCCTGATGTCTATCAACCAGAGCCGGGCTGCCTTGACTCAGTGTACTTGGGGCCTGGGCAACAGGCAGACTCCGCATACCCCTTAGTTATTTTGAGGCCACCAGCCTGGGCCCCACAGGTTGTTTAGAGGAAATGAGGGAGGAGAGAACCAACCTTGCAACGTCCTTGGATACATGTCAGCAGAGTTAGAGGCCCTTCCTCTGTCTCCCACATCCCCTGTGTGCCCTCTGTCTCAGCATCAAGCTCCCAACTCTGGGTCTGTCTGCCTCCATTGAAGGGCAGGGATTGGCTGATCACTATCTGTATCCCCAGCACCCAGCCCAGGCACCCCGTTCTCCCTAGCATGTGATAGAACATGTTTCATGAGTTAGTTCAGAGAGCTATTCCTTGATCTCCAGGAGTTAGTCTCCTTGACCCTCAGGAGAAGTCCCACCAACAGCCACACAAACACCAGTCCCATTCTTGGCGTGTGGCACGGTTGTGTCCCTGAGTGGGTAGGCTGAGGCTCTGAAAGCATCTGGCCAGGTAGGAGAAGGTACCACCTACGACCGCATCACTCTCTCCCTGACCCTATCAATATCTGAGAGTCTTAGAATTGTGGAATCTTAGAATCTGAAGGACAGAAAGGCCCTCTGTGGTCATGACCTCCAACTACCCTTTTGTGAAATCCCAACTGTCCTGTCCAGACTCTGATCACAGTGCCCTTGGCAACAGGAACTCACCCCAACCTAGGACCTGAGACCTGCCATTTGTGATTTCTTTGAGGGTCTCCTCTCTGTCTTTAAGGCCACACAGACCCCACCTGCCGGCAGGGCCCAGAACAACACACCAGAGCCAGGGCTGGAGATGGGAGTGGGGTCTCTGCAACACTTATCTCCAGCTCTCTGCTACCCATGAGAGATGAAGAAGTGAGCAGGAGTTCCTTTCTCCAAGGCCACAGTTAAAGTGTCATTACATGCAGTAACCAAATCATCAATAGGGCTGCATCAAGACCAAGAAGGACAAGAGAGAGGCCACTCTACTAAGCAGAAAGCTGAAGTGTTGTAGGCTATTTTGAGGTTGTGTGCAATAGTGGTTAAAAACACCTCTGTTATGTATGAGCTGTATAACCTGGTGCTTAATCTTTCTGACCTTAGTTTTCCTGTAGATAAAATGGAACACTGACCTGGTGGGTTTGCTGTGTGGATTAAACAAATGTACGCAAAGAATTAGCCCAGTCTAGCATTAAGGAGGCACTCAGTGAATTCAAGCTCTCTCACGGCAATGTCTGGGGACCACGTGAGCTGCACACACTGCCTCACACACACAACACCCCTGGCTCCCCAGGACTCAGAGTCTGTTCAGGCTGATGGCTGACTGCAGTGCCACTGGGGAAAGAGAGGCCTGCTTCATCCTGGCCATTGCCCAGTGCTGTTGTTTGTGCCGGTTTTGGGGTCTCCCTGCCCCTCAGGTCTTTTCTACCTGCGTGTGGGATTAGGCTCTCCTTCCTGTTCTTGAGTCTCTTATTTCTATGGCTCTTCAAACAAAACATCATGTGTTTATTGAAGTTTTCCAAGTGCCTGGATGGTACTGTATGCCAGCCTAGGAACTGTGCCCTGTATGACAGAAAGTGAAGAACTAAAGAGCCTCTTGATGAAAGTGAAAGACGAGAGTGAAAAAGTTGGCTTAAAACTCAACATTCAGAAAACTAAGATCATGGCATCCGGTCCCATCACTTCATGGCAAATAGATGGGGAAACAGTGGAAACAGTGGCTGACTTTATTTTTCTGGGCTCCAAAATCACTGCAGATGGTGGCTGCAGCCATGAAATTAAAAGACGCTTACTCCTTGGAAGGAAAGTTATGACCAACCTAGACAGCATATTAAAAAAGCAGAGACATTACTTTGTCAACAAAGATACATCTAGTCAAGGCTATGGTTTTTCCAGTGGTCATGTATGGATGTGAGAGTTGGACTATAAAGAAAGCTGAGTGCAGAAGAATGGATGCTTTTGAACTGTGGGTGTTGGAGAAGACTCTTGAGAGTCCCTTGGACTGCAAGGAGATCCAACCAGTCCATCCTAAAGGAGATCAGTCCTGGGTGTTCATTGGAAGGACTGATGTTGAAGCTGAAATTCCAATACTTTGGCTACCTGATGCGAAGAGCTGACTCATTTGAAAAGACCCTGATGCCAGGAAAGATTGAAGGCAGGAGGAAAAGGGGACAACAGAGGATGAGATGGTTGGATGGCATCACAGACTCAATAGACATGGGTTTGGGTGGACTCCAGGAGTTGGTGATGGACAGGGAGGCCTGGCATGCTGTGGTTCATGGGGTCGCAACAAGTTGGACATGACCAAGTGACTGAACTGAACACGTAACTTGTATCAGAGTTTTCTATGCATTGCAACCTAGTCATAATGTATGTATAATTGTATTCTTTGCTTTTTAAAAAAATTCATCATAATGGCAAAAAATATTTTCCTGCATAAAATATATTTTCCTGGAATTTTACTATCTAGTCAGTTTGGTGTTTTGTTTTGTTCCTGTACTGCATGGTTTGTGGGATCTTAGTTCCCCAACCAGGGATCGAACCCATGCCCTTAGCAGTGAGAGCACGCAGTCCTAAACTTTGGACTGCCAGGAGCTCCATACAACCTCCCTACAAATCCCTGCAGCCAGTAGAATTCTACCCTGTTGATTTCAGCTCACCATTTTAACAAAATTCCTTAACTTGTGCTGAGATTTAGCTGCCTCTTCCCAGGATAGAATGGTGCTGGTTGTCAGCCTGGAGGAAAAGAAAGATGAGGAGGAGAGGAAGGGATTGGGAGTAGAGGTGAGGAGATGAAATCAGCCCCTCTGGAGGTTCATTCTTCTTGCCCCTCTCTCCCCCTCAGGCTATATCTGTTTCTAAGTATTGAAACCACACCCCCCACCGCCCCACCCCCGGCCCCCGAGTCATTTGGGCATACCTGATGTCCTTCTGAATCTTTCCCCTGTTCATTCCGTATATCCTTCCCTGAAAGGAAGGGAACTCACTTTCTGGTGGGTAAAAAGCCTCCTTTTTCTGGGCCCCAGTCCTGCAGACCCTGGGCAAAAAAAGACCCCACCCCAGCCTCCCTGCCCTCTCGTCACGTGACCTGGTTTCCAGGCCTCTGTGGTGGTCACCTTCTCCTGACCCGGAGCACACTCCAGCATGTCCGAGAGGCCCCAGAGCTCCAGGTGGGTCTGGCTGGTGTGCAGAGTAGGGCAGTCATCTCTCTCTGAATGCTATATCTCTCTCTCTCTTTTTGTCTGTTTTTGGGCTTTGCCATGTGGCATGTGGGATCTTAGTTCCCTGATCAGGGCTGAACCCACACTCTGTGCACTGGAAGTGTGGCGTCTTAACCACTCTACTGCTAGAGAATTCTCACTGTATTAATGCCATCTTCATTTGCTCATTTGGTAGCTGTTGCCTTGGCTCACGTAGAGTTGTGGTCAGCTCAGACTCTGAGCTCATTTTTGCATTATTGTTGGTAAACCAGTTTACCCACATCCTAGTCCTGGATAATCATTTGAAGAAACCAAAAAAAGACTTGATACTTTGCTCTCTTAAGATACTTGAATTGTGATTTTTTTTATCTCTTCCTCTTGGCTTCTTGTAAGTGAATCTGATACATGTGTGCTATCTTTATCAAAACCTATTGATAAGATGATAACCTGAACTGGGCCCAAGACAGAAAACCCCTTTCCCATAGGCCCTGGTCCATAACCAGAGCTGCTACATAAGTTTGACCAGCTTCCTGAAAACTTGTGAAGATATATCACCTTCTTTAAAAGTCCAATCATGCATAGCTATACACAAAAGAACTGAAAACAGGTACAAAAACGAATACATGAGTGTTCGTAGTGGCACTATTCACAATAACCAAAAGGTGGAAACAACCCAGATGTCTAGCGATGGATGAATGGATCAACAAAATGTGGTGTATACATACGATGGAATATTCATCAGCCATAAAAGGAATGAAGTTATGAAGCATTCTGTAGTACAAATGAACCTTGAAAACATTATTCTGTGTGGAGGAACTCAAACCCAAAAGGTCACATATTATATGATTCCATTTATATGAAATAACCAGCATCGATGAGGAGGGAAGGAAACAGGAGTGACTGTTTAGTGGCTCTGGGGTTTTCTTTTGGGGTGATGAAAACATTTTGGAACTAGAATGGGGGGGATGTTGTACAACACTGTGAATATATAAAGGCCACTGAATTACGCAATTTAAAGTGGTTAATTTTATGTTAAGTGAATTTCACCACAGTCTAAAAAATGCATCTGCAAACAAAGCATCTGCAAAAGAAAAAATCCAATGCATTCAGCAGACAGCCTTGTGCCAAGTATTGGGGCAACTGAGATGGATGAGACCTGCTCTCTGTTAAAGCTGGTAACTGAGCTTTTTGGTCTTTGATGCTAGCAGGTTGCTACCCCTCTGAGATTCACCTCCCTCTCTATGGGTTCTCTCATTGATTACTACTACCACCACCACGCAGACTTCCAGGGGTGCTGCCCCCCTATCCTGTCTTAGTGAACTGGGTTGGTACAACACAAAATGCATCCTCTGAGTGACTTTGCAGTGGGAAACCTGACAAACATAACCTTTGCCATGTGATAAAGGTTAATAACCGCAGTAATGAGTCATGTTGATCGAATGTACCCTTGATCTGATGTGATGAGAACAGCACTTTGTCTGTGAGGTCTTGCTCCAAAGAACTCTGAACTCCAGTTTAATCAGTTTAATCACTCCAGTTTAAACATCAGGAAAACTCAAAATGAGAGACAGTCTACAAAATTCTTGACCAATACACCTCAAAATTGTCAAGATCATAAAAAACAAGTAACGTCTAAGCAACTGTCCAGACCAGAAGGAGTGTTAGGGAGGCATGATAACTAAATGTGAGGAAGTATCCTGAGACAGAAAAAGGATGTTAGGTAAAAGCTAAGGAAATTCTAATAAAGTAGGGGCTCTGGTTAGTTAATAATGTACCAGTATTTGTTCATTAGTTGTGACAAATATAAGAGAGTCCAATAGAGGAAATCAGGTAGGGGTATATGAGAATCCTCTGAACAATCTTTGCAACTTTTCTGTAAATATAAAACTGTTCTTGGGACTTCCTTGGTTGTCCAGTGGTTAAGACTCCATGCTTCCACTTCAAGGGGCACAGGTTCGATCTCTGGTCAGGGAACAAAGATTCTACATGCCATGCCATGCAGAAAAATAAAATTCTTTTAAAAACTTTATTTTAAAAGATTGTCTTAAAAATGTATGCTTTAAAAATCTTTACAAGGGCTATAACAAGGTTGTTCAGATAGAAATGGCAATGAAGAAATGAACAGAGTGGAGTGTGACCTACTCGTTTGGTGTAACAGATGTTCTCAAGTGTGAATTGACCCCAGGAAGAAAAATAAGGGCTTACCCTACTTTCCAAGTCCCTCACCAGCCTCTTCCTAACTTGGAAGTCCCCTTGTAGACACCAATACCTTTAAATACCTAGACTAACAAACATCTCTTCGTAAACGTCACACTGCACTTGAAAATATGTGGGTTATTTTCAAATATCTTTTGATATTGATTTCTTTTTTTATATGAAACTTTTAGTATTTTATTCATTTTCATAGTTTTACAGTATTAGTAAAAATAATGGCCATTATAAACAAGTATAAAATGGAAGTTGATGAAAAAATAACCCCAAGTTTCCTTGACTCCCACCCTCCCACCAAAAAACTAGCTAGTATATGGCAAATATCCTTTTCACACATTATCTTTGGGCATATATGCACTTTGTAGTGGCGGATGGTTTAGTTGCTAAGTCGTGTCTGACTTGTGATCCCACAGCCTGTAGCCTGCCAGACTCCTCTGTCCATGGGGTTTTCCAGGCAAGATTACTGGAGTGGGTTTCCATTTCCTTCTCCATTGATATTGATTTCTAACATAATTTCACAGTGAGAAGAGAACAGACTCTGTATGATTTCAATACCTTTAGACCATGAAATTTTTGTACCTTGTTTTATGTCCCTTAATATGTTCCAGTGTCTCCTAGTTTATATAGTCTATGGGAACTTGAATAGAATTTGTACCTACTGTTGTGTGAAAACT
The DNA here is from genome assembly GCF_019320065.1 of Cervus canadensis. NCBI lineage: Eukaryota > Metazoa > Chordata > Mammalia > Artiodactyla > Cervidae > Cervus > Cervus canadensis. Next base: position 47,897,266 of record NC_057396.1, on the reverse strand, counting down.
GTATAATTCTTAATTATGTTGAATTGGTTCATAGGGCTTTTCAGATCTACTGTATCCTTCTACTTTTCTGTATATTCATTCTATTAAATTTTGAGAGTTTGATATTGAAACTCCAACTAAAAATCTTAATTTATCCACTTAAATAATTGTAATATATAGTGGAACTATATGTAACTTTGTTCCAAGTCTCCTATAAATGTATTTTCATACTTTCATAATTTAAAAAATAAAAAAGAGAAAAAAAATTCAGACTGAGTCAGGGTTTCACTTCCATATCAAAGACCTCATAGCAGTTTTGCTTTCCAGGCCCTGGTCCACTCATCTTCCCCAGGGGGACTTAAACCAGGAAGAACTTTAGATGAGATGCCTCACTGCCTTTTCACAGGTGTAGTCTCAAAGCCTGATGGTTATGTTCTAAATCAACAGTAGAATGATATCTCAATCCTACACAATATCCATAGATACTCCCACCCATTAATCAGGGATTATTTCCTCCTCTACTGAGCAAACATTCCTCCATTTGGTACATCATGATACCATGGATGCCTTTGAACAGGGCCTTTCTCAAATATAAATGCAGGCGGGGCACTGTAACGGTTAAGAGGAATGGTTTAGAATGCACAACCCTGGACTCAAACCCTGATTCCATCACTTATTAATTTATTTAAACCCTATGATCCTCAGTTTCCACAGCTGTAAAGTAAAGATTAATAATATCTATTTTATAGGATTGTTGGAAGAAGAGAGAATTCATGTAATATGCTAAACACAGAGCCTGATATAAGGTCTCAGGTTCCTGTCAAGGTTCTTGGATGGAGCTGAGAAATCCACAGGCTCCAGGGAAGGGGCACCTGTCGCCAAGACCACTAACCCATGAGTGATACAGAAGCCAGAACAGAGAGAGAGGACTGGCTGGATACTGGAGCCAGTGGGAGAAAAGGAATGGGTAGCAAAGGATCTATCCACAGACAAACTTGACTCCAAGTTACTGGTGAGGAGACTGGCCCATAATGGCTCTCGAGGTCTTGGGCATGTCTGTGTCCAACAGTACTTTATATTCTCCAAGGCCATCATCAGATGAATCATCGTGAAAACCACCCCACACGCACCCCGTGAGGACTTGCCCTGTACCAGGCACATACCTGGAGAGAACTGCAAAGCCCAGGAGGTCCAGGACGTGGGTTGACATGACTTGAGCTCCTAGAATACCCCTGGAGAGCCAGACACTAGCCCTTTAATTGAAGGACTGCGAGGAGGCCTGTGTGGTACACCCAGGGGCAGCCAAGGTGGCAGAACAGTCAGAAGTCTCTGGGCATTTCAACCTCAATCACACCCTGGTGCCTAACACTGCCTGGCACACAGTAGGTGCTTACTGAGCACACAGATGAGAAAACGGAATGTCCCTCTCCTCAAGTCCTTCACAATCTGGCAGGGGAGACAGGGTATACCACAAATCCATGAGGTATCTTGCCCAGAAGTAGTACCGAATCGTGGCCACCGAATACCTTGAGGGAGCAAAGCACTTGCAGGGCCATGCATAGTAGGACAGTGTCAGCCTGGGCCACAGAGGACGAAGGCTGTGTCTCTGCAAGGGGCCCAGCTGCCCCAAGATTGCTGGGGAGCGCATGACTCAGGGTAAGCAGGCTGTGGGCTGGAGGAAGGGTGGGGCACCCTGGGAAAGCACCAGTGAACCCCAGGAGGAGCCGGCCTCACCTCTACCTTCCTGATTCCTTCTCTCCCTTATTGTCTCTGGGCAAAGGCCGCTGCAGAGCTCACAAGCAACAGCTTTGCCGGCATCTGCAGCATAAATAGCAAAGGTCAGAAAGGGATAAAGCTGGAGTGAGCTTCTCAGAGAGTAGGCAAGATCTCAGAGCATACTTTAAAAACAAGGGCGCCTCAGTGAAACAAAAGCTTGACCCTCAGCACTGGATAAAGTTGTGTTAAAATCCTGGTTTAGCCTAAACTCCTAGCACCTGAACTTCCTGCTTCTTTAATTTGCACTTTGGAGATGATATCTATAGGGGGCCTGGTTCATTGAGTTGGAGCTCAGTGCCTGGTAGGTAAGACTTCCCCAGTGGCTCAGTGGTAAAGAATCCATCTGCAATGCAGGAGACACAAGAGATGCAGGTTCGATCCCTGGGTCGGGAAGATCCCCTGGAGTAGGGCATGTCAACCCACTCCAGTATTCTTGTGGGAAAATGCCATGGACAAGAAGCCTGGCAGGCTGTCCACGACGTCCCAAAAAGTTGGACACGACTGAAGCGACAGAGCACGCATGCCTAGTAGTTAGACATTGCCTGTCACTGTCACCGAACTGTCCCACACCATGGTGTGAAGCAGGCTGGATAAACAGATGCTGAAAGCTACAGGGGCCTCCGGGTAGGGCAGAAAGCCACTCGTCTTATCTAATATTGCTGAGCAACTGTTTTCACCTACTAAAATTGGCCCCGCAACACCTGATGCCTGAGTGTGACCAGTCCTCTGAGCCAGCGGGGAGCAGCCGTCCCCTTCCTCAGTTCTCTATCAAACCATCTTCTGTTTGGGGTTCTCAGCCCAGTTCTAGAGAGCACGAGAGAGGAGAAAGACCCAGCCCCTGCCCTCTGGAAATGCAGACTCTCGCAGGACAGGCCACCCTCTGAGCAATGACACGTCATGATGCCATGTGGTCCCCAGGTCACGGGACCACAGCACTGGAGCTCTTGGCAGGCTCTCAGCCTGGTCTGTGCTGATCCTCCACATCGGTCACATTCTCTCCCCCTTAGGTCATTGCAGACACCTGACCTTCACCTGGAAGGCCCCTTTTCCAACTATGAGGGGGAAGGTCTCCTGGGAGGCCTTCCCTCTGCTGTTATCCCTCAGCACTCTTATTTTTTCCACTAATACAGATTGAAACCCATTCTGTGGTAGGGCCCAAATAGAATAGAACAGCTAGGGTCCCACAGGCACAAAGCCCCAGGCACATGGATTCATTTGTCCTGTGAAAGGACGATTATTCCCCTGTTTGGTGATTGTCACGTGTCTGTCTCCCCACTAGACGGAGAGCTCCATGGAGGCAGGAGCTCTGTCTGTCCTGGTCGCTGCTATGGGTTTGGCTACACAGAGGGAAGCTGGTTGACTGAATGGCTCTTGGCCGTGAGTCTGACAGCACTCAGGGGAAAAGGTCCTGATGATAGAGAACAGCTGAGGGAGGCTCCTGCAGTGGGTGGAGTTTGTATACAAGGGCAGCAGGCAGGAATGCAGCAGGGATGTGGAGGTGGGAATGAGTCTGGGCTGGGCCAGAGACGATGGGGAGACCAGCCTGCCTTATTGGGAGAAGAGGTGGTGACGCTGGCTGGGTATGGGGCAGGAGGAATCCAGGTGCCACCTCCTGGGGCCTCTCTGCCTCTATACACAGCTCTTGGTCTTCCCCAGCTTCCGGTTCTCCCTCCCTCATCCCGCTACCTTCTTCTTTGAAAAAATTATTTATTTATTTGGCTGTGCTAGGTCTTCATTGCAGTGTGAGGGCTCTAGGAGTGGCGGCTTCAGTAGTTGCGGCTCGTGGGCTCTAGAGTAGTGGCTCTAGTACTTGGCTTATGTCACATGGGCTTAGTTGTTCCTCAGCATATGGGATCTTCTTGGACCAGGAAACAATACTGTGTCTCCTTGTGCATTGTATTCACTGAGCCACCAGGGAAACCCCCCCACCCCCCCAACCCCCCCCAACCCCCCAACCTCCCCCCCCACCACCTTCTAACGGGGCATCAAGAAGTCCATGGATAAGGAACTCAAAGAACACCAAGGTAGGTGATCAGACCTCTGGTCATCTGAGAGTATAGGACCTTCCTTTGTTGAAGTCCAGTTCCAATCACCTTCCCCATGTGGAGCTGCCAGATAAAATACCAGACACCCAATAAATCTGAGTTTCAGACATACAGTGAATAATTACTTAGAATAAATAACACTGGAGACATGCCTATAGTAAAAAGTTCTTCCTTGCTTTTCTGAAATTTCAATTCTCATTAGCTAAACACGGTAACCCGTCCCTCACCCCCATTTCAGAACCTGCCACTTGCCCCTGCTTGAGCCTCCAGGGAGCCATCAGAGAAGTCTTGGGCCTCCAACAGCATTCTCAGCAAACCCACAATTTAGATGGAAGCGATACTGAAGATTATTTAGTCTCATGTGTGTGTGCGTGCTAAGTCGTTTCAGCAGTGTCCGACTCTTTGCGACCCCATGGACTGTAGCCTGCCAGGCTCCTCTGTCTATGGAATTCTCCAGGTAAGAATACTGGAGTGGGTTGCTGTTTCCTTCTCCAGGGGATTTTACCAACCCAGGGATCGAACCTCTGTCTCTTATGTCTCCTACACTGGCAGGCAGGTGTTTTGTTTTTTTTTAAACACTAGTGCCACCTGGGAAGCCCATTTAGTCTCATACCACCCCCCAGATGTGGACTAGGAGATTGAGGCCCAGAGAGGACAGGCATTGGCAAGCCCTTGGGCTCCTGCCACTCCTTGCCTATAACTTGAGTCTCCTGGAGAGCAGAAGGACCCTTGGGGAAGGGGGTTTAGGAAAGGCCAGGGCCCTCCTGGGTAAGGCAGGGCAGGAAGGCTCCAGGTTAGCCTACCCCCAGGCAGTTTCCCGGATCCTGACAACCCCAGGTGAGTCACCACCTCCCAGATTACATCTAGAGCAGTTCCAAGTCCCTGGGCTTCTCAGCTCCTGCTGGGCTTGCTGCCCAGAGGCCCTGGGGGTGGGGTGGCTGGAAGGGGGTGTCTCTTGGGCAGGAACAAGTGGGTGGGGCTGGACTTCATGTGAGAGGACTGGCCAGCCACTGAGGCACTTCAGAGATGACTCAGTTTAACTCCCAAGCAGGAAACTGAGGTGAGGGGAGCTGGGAATGGACTCAGTTGTTGTTCAGTCGCTTGTTCATGTCCAACTCTTTTTGACCCAATGGATTGAAGCAAGACAGGGTTCCCCGTCCTTCACCATTTCCTGGAGCTTGCTCAAACTCATGTCCACTGAGTCAGCGATGCCATCCAACCATCTCTTCCTTTATTGTCCAACCATCTCTTCCTTTATTGTCCCCTTTTCCTCCTACCTTCAATCTTTCCCACCATCAGAGTCTTTTCTAATGAGTCAGCTCTTTGCATCAGATGGCCAAAGAATCGGAGCTTCAGCTTCAGCATCAGTTCTTCCAATGAATATTTAGGATTGATTTTCCTTAGGATTGACTGGTATGATCTCCTTGCTATCCAAGGGACTCTCAAGAGTCGTCTCCAACACCACAATTCAAAAGCATCAATTCTTCGACACTTATAGAGGCAGGGACTTAACCAAAATCACCCAGCCAGTCAGACCCACAGGCTAGAGTTTTTCTACCGAATTGTCATTCCACGCTTCCTGCTGAAATTGCCCACCCCGCTCCCTGCTCTGTGTTTCTTCATCTCACTTTTCCCTCCTTGATGCTACATTTTGTGTTTAAATCCTGTTCACTCTCTGGAGATCCCAGAACAGTGCCTGGCACTGAGTAGGTGCTGAACAAGCCTTTGTTGAAAGAAACTGCCCCTATTACATCTCACCTTTTTTTTTTTAAACTTTGTTTGTTTGTTTTCATTTATTTGTATTAGTTGGAGGCTAATTACTTTACAATTGTAGTGGTTTTTGCCATACATTGACATGAGTCAGCCATGGATTCACATGTGTTCCCCATCCTGAACCCCGCTCCCACCTCCCTCCCCATCCCATCCCTCTGGGTCATCCCAGTGCACCAGCCCCGAACACTTGTCTCATGCATCCAACCTGGACTGGCGATCTGTTTCACACTTAATGATATACATGTTTCGATGCTGTTCTCTCAGGTCATCCCACCCTCGCCTTCTCCCGTAGAGTCCAAACGTCTGTTCCGTACATCTACGTCTCACCTTGTGCGGCACACACAGCATGATGTGGCAGTCCCGTGGCCGCAGGCGTGCAGTGCAACCTCTGCTAGGAGTGTGGCTCTCCCAGGGTCTGGGGGCCCCTGAGGCCCAGGGCTCCCTCCTCCAGTCACAGCCTCGCCTGGGTCTGGGAACTGAGAGAGTGACAGCACAGGCATGAGATGGACTGATTGTGAGCTTAGGGGCTGGGCTCTCACCGGTCTGTCCCAGTGCATCCTCTGGACCAGACAACACCTGAGAATGGCCAGGGGACTCAGTTCCAGAGTTATGCAGGTTCGATCCCTGGGTCAGGAAGATCCCCTGGAGAAGGAAATGGAACCCACTGCAGTATTCTTGCCTGGGAAATCCCATGGACAGAGGAGCCTGTTGGGCAACAGTCCATGGGGTCGCAGAGTGGGACATGACTGAAGTGACTTAGCTTGCACACAGTTGCTAAGTAGTTTCAGACTGTCTTGTGACTTCATGGACTATAGCCCTACAGGCTCTTCTCTCTAACAAACTACCACCAACAGGAAGAATTTAAGAAAGGTCAAAAGGAGAGAGGAGACTCTAGTCCATGTGTCCTACCAATCTCCCAGAACCATTCTTGCTGAAATCCATCTTGGCTGAGTGATGTGCATGTCACCAGAAAACACCCTGGGTCAGAGTGATTGGACAGAGACAACCTGGAAACTAACCATAAAACCACAAAACCTGACACTGTGAGCCTCATGGCAGAGCAGTTCTCCGGGTTCCCGTACCCTGCCCCTCTCCACTCAGGTGCCGCTTCCCAATAAAGTCTCTTGCTTTGTCAGTGAGCATGTCTCCTCGGACATTCATTTCCAAGTGTTAGGCAAGAGCCCACTCTCGGGCCCTAGAAGGGCAACATGTAGTCTCAGCTAATAGCTATGTTCTCGTGGCAGGGCTGTACCAAAGACATCCCTTTTAATGTATGGATAAATAGTAAGCTCTCAATAAAACCATGGAGCCCTCTCATGGCAGTAATGGTGCGTGTGCTGATGGGAATGTGCTCACCACAATGAGTAATGTGCACTGTTTCCCTCTCTTTGGTTATTGCTTTGACATTTGTCACAAACATACCTTCTGTTCCTCTAATAATGTCTATGGCCTATTTCACTGTCAGCAGCAAAGCTCCCCTGGGTAATTTCAAAACCCTAAAGAAACAAAATCTTGGTGTCACATTCTTCTCCAGGTTTATTCTGTCAGCACCTTTGCCAACAATCACCTCTGGTTATGTATTATACCTTGGGGGTGTACATGGTGCCAGCCACTACCCTAGCGGTGTCTCTTACCTTTAGGCCCCAGACTCCCCTCTATCCTTGACAGACCCTTCGCGGACCATATTCCCTGTCCTTCTCTGAGGCTCACATCCAGGTCTTATCTGTCTTGGAGACCATGGGTGGTTGGGGCCTCAAGGACTGTCTTGGGGACACTTGGAACACTTCATAGTCATCCAGAGAATGTCACTCCGAGAGGTCTGTCCAGACATGTCTGGCCCCAGGCCTCTGCCCAGTCTAGATACCTCCACCTCTAGTCCTGTGATCTCCCTGGTATGTCCAAAGGTGAGCTCTGCATCTCTTCCCAAGTCTGTTCCTGTCTCATCCTCAGTGAGGGCACCTCCAGCCAGCTGGCCACGTGGGCAGAACCTGAGAATCGTGGAGCCTCCTCTCACCCCCTCTGCCCTCCTCCAACATTTCGCTCAGTCCTGGCCATCCGTCTGTGATGTCCTGGGGAGAGTCCACTTCTCACCTTCCTTCGCCTCGCCTTCATTTTTACTTCATCTTCTCTCACCTGACCTTGAAGCAGTGAGCTCCTTCGATCTCTGCCCTCAGCCCTGTGCTCCCTGCAGCAGCAGGGAGGGATCCTCCTGGCAGCACGTCCAACCTCATCATTCTCCTGCTCAAAACCTCTCCACAGCTCCCCATTGCCCTCAGGATGAAATCAGCTCCTCCGCCTGATAGTTGAGGTCCTTCATGATCTGGACCCCGCCAGCCTCCCTAGCTCACTTCACACAGCTGTTCCACGGACTGCTAAGCATTCCGCAGCTCCCAGCCTTGCTTCAAGACGATCCCTCCATCTTGGAGGGAGGACGCTCCTTCCTTCCTAACTGGTAGATTCCTTCATCTTCAATCACCGGCAGAGTCCACTGCGGGAATCAACTTGTTTTCCAGGGAGGGTGGGTAAACAAGGCTTTTCGCAGGGTGTATGTGTGTGTTTTTAGAGTCAGTCAATGTTTGTCTATTTATTCACGTACACATGGGCTTGTTTCTAAAAGGATCTGAGCTGGGCCCTTACATATTTACTGAGTGGCAGCCATGTGCGCCGCACGCACATCTCCATGCACGCTGCCTGCTCATCCACACTCCCTCTGGCGAACCAGAGACCGGAGAACTTTTAGGCAGGAACTCGGGACTCAAGGGTGAGGGAACTCAGAGGAACCAGGAAGGGGGAGGTGGGAAGGAGGGAACAATGAGAAGGGCTTGACAGGAGATGGGAACAAAGGGACCAGAAGGAGCAAAGTTTTCGAGTAAGGAATGGGGGAGAACCACAGCTTCCTTCTGTGACCCCTGCTTGTGTTTCCTTTCCCTCTTGCCCAGGTCATCTTCAAGATCTGTTCCCCTTTGTTCTTGCAACATTGCCCCGTGGGGGACAGGGTGGGGATGAACGTAGTGGGAACAGAGATTGTGAGAGCCCCTCAGGGTCCAGATGACCCGCAGGAGGGAGCCTGTCCCCAGTCAATGAGCCGCCCTGGGGTCACAGCACATTGAAGTTGCCAGCACACTAGCCATCCTCCCTTCATCCTCCCAACCAGTCTGTGACTGTGTATCACTGCATCCATTTCGTCAGAGAGGAAACCAAAGACCAGAATGTGGGTGACAGAGCAAGGACTCCATCCATCTATTTTCAGAGGCTAAAATCTTTCTTCTGTCAACTATCCCAGGGGCCATCTGCTCCTGAATCCTCTGGGCACAGCATAGGGAGCTTAAGAAATATGAGTTGGGTTAGAATCAGGGAGGATGGATTCCTGAGAAGGGTCCCCTCTCTGCAGCCTCTAGGCCAATACCTGAGCTTCACCTTCATGGGCTTCCCTGATAGCTCAGTTGGTAAAGAACCTGCCTATAATGCAGGTGAGACCCTAGTTCAATTCCTGGGTCAGGAAGATCTGCTAGAGAAGGGATAGGCTACCCACTCCAATATTTTTGGGCTTCCCTTGTGGCTCAGCTGGTAAAAAAAAAAAACCTGCCCGCAAAGGTTTTCCACTGCAGTATTCTGGCCTGGGGAATTGCATAGACTGTATAGTCCATGGGGTCACAAAGTGTCAGACTGAGCAACTTGCACTTGCACTTTCAACCTTCATGGGCTACTTTAGTCGCTTGGCCCCTCTGCATTTCTATCTAGCTCTGGTGCTCAGGGCACAGGACCTGATCAGGCACCAGAAAACTCAGGCTGCAGCACCAGCACTGCCAGCCCTGGCTTTGTGACTCTGGCCGAGACCTCAGGCCTCTGCCCTTTGCCTTCTGCAGTCAAGATGCTGAGCTAGAGGGTGTTCAAGGTCCTGACTTCTCTGATCTCCATGACTGCCAGATTTCCCTGGGTTTGGCTTGTCTGTCTGCAGAGTGTGTGCCAGGCTGAGAACAAGATCAGTTCCCATCCTGCCCTGCTGGTCAACCCTGAGGGGGCTTTCCAGGCAGTGGGAATTGTTGCCAAGGTCGGGGGTTACAGATTCTAGTTTTATCTGTTGCAGCCAAAGCTGGGGCCTGCCTGGCCCACTCCCCAGCTGACCCCCACTGACCCTAACACTGAGCGGCTGGGAATTGACCCAGGTGGAGCTGAGGCAGCTGTCAAGGCAGCCCTAAAATTAGCCTCAACAGGGATAGGGAGAGAGCCCTGGCCCAGGCTTCAGGCTCCAACGTCCCCAAGGGACTGAGCCCACACTCCACTGAAGGCTGGAGAGGTCAGCCAAAGTTCTGGCAATGGCCCTACCATGATGTTGGCTGGAGAGTCACAGATGAGCATGGACACATTTCAGGAGCGGATCTGAAGGTCAGGCACCCTCTGCCAATTGCTTGGGCCCTGATGTAGCTCCTGTCTCCCAGCCCATCAGAACCTGAGGGGGTCCAGGGAAGGACCTTGCTATTTATATTCTTCTAGAACATGGTTGAGGCAGCCTGTCTGTCTTCCCAAGGCCGAGTTGGATGGCCTCACACCTTAGCATCAACTCCCAACCACAGAGGAGGAGCCAGAAGGTCTACCAGCCTGCTGGGGGGGTAGGTTGCAGATCTCCAGCACTCGGTCTAAAGTCAGCTCTTCCCACTTAGGAACAGCAGCTGGTTCCACTTCCCTCCTCTCTGCCTTGTGTTCTGAGGATCTTGCAGATTCTAATTCCGAAGGCCTGGGGTGGCACGTGAAATTATTCAAGATTCTAACAAGGTCCCAGGTTGGTCTGCAGACTACTCTAATCACAGATCTTACTTCCCCAGCCAGCCTGGGTGGACCCCAAGACCAGACTTCCTTTCTTCGGGTGAAATTATTCAAGATTCTAACAAGGTCCCAGGTTGGTCTACAGACTACTCTAATCACAGATCTTACTTTCCCAGCCAGCCTGGGTGGACCCCAAGGCCAGACTTCCTTTCTTCGATTTCATAGGTATTCCTCAACCAACCCCAGTAGAGCCTGGCTCAGGCACGTGGGCACAAGATACAGCAGGTATCTGACTGTTTTATTTTGTGTTCCTATGTGGGTATGTAGATGTGCATGGCAGTCCTGGTGCCCCTGTGTATCCAGTTTGTGACTTTTTACACGTATAGAGTGTACAGAGGTGCAGGGGTACAATAATAGCACAAACTGCTACCATTTAAAAAAAATAGTCAACTTTTAGTTAGGTACTAACAAGATTACATATAATGTCTAAAGTCTCATAACAACTCTTATGAGTTATGGTCCTATTCTCAGATGAGAAAATAGAGGCTCGCAGAGGTTGGGTGACTTGCTCAAGGTCACAGGACTGTTAAGAGGCAGTCAGGGTTGCTGTCAGGGATGGGCTGCACTCTGGGGCAGGTGAGCTTGGGAGCATATGTGCAGCTGGGTAGGCCTGGGCGAGTGCAGGAGTGAAGTAGCGCCAAGAGTCAGGGAGGTTGGAGTCAGGGCAGACCAATCGGAGCACATGAAGAAGGCAGGTGGGGAGGAGGAAGGAGACCTAGGCCCAAATCAGACCAGCCTGGGCTTGAGTCTTCACACTGCCCGGCTGAGTTTCAACTTTCTCCTCTGTGAAGTGAATATATAAGAGTTGTCTCATGAGGCTGCCGTTTTGAGAAAGAAATGTGATAACACGTACAAAGAGGCTCTCCCAGGGCCAGCCCAACACAGAGTAGGTGCTCAGGATGTGTGAGCTGGCCTTTCCTCCCTCCCCCTGCCCCACCCACTGTGGGTGAACTCCTTGGCAATTTGGGGAGTGGCTTCTGACCTGATGGTTGCTGCCAACTCATTGGATTAAAAGAGATATCCTGGGAAGAGCCAGGGACAAGCTGGGGCAAGGCCAATAGAGAGGTGCTGGGACCACAGCTGAGAGAGCCTGCCCAGAGGGAGACAGACATCCCTACAAAGCTTAGAGCCTGGCTTGCATTGGCTGAGACAGGAGAATTGCAAGGCTGGAGACCCCTTCAACTCGGGATAAACCCTTTTAGGGAAGGAAACACCCTCTCCTTTGACTCAGCCCTTAGCTATGTCAGATATTAGTCTTCATGGTCCTCTAGAGACCTTGCCCACTGGGGGCCAAGTCTCCCCTGGGCTGGGCCGGACATCTGTTAGGTCAGGCTTTTGTAAGTCTCTGATGACTCATTTTCTCTTCCTCCTCCCACACCCTAACCTCATGCCGGAGCTGGGTGTCCCTGGTGATGCTCGCATCTGGTTGGCTCCCAGCATGAGTTGTTGTGGGGCATCAGTGGGTAGACCCCTTACCTACCAGTCATGCATTGCCACCAAGTTTGCTGTCCGAATCACTCCTAGAGGGAGTAAACTGCTTCTTGTAGGCCTCTGCAAACAGAGGGAAGTCACCTTGGTAGGCATTAATCTCTCCTGGGATCCAGAGTGGAGGGGAACTCAGTTGGATTCCCTGGACCACCAGAAGCAGATCCTGGGAGAGAGAGTCCAGGATACACTGCTGCTGAGAGCTCGTTAAAGGTGGGATACCGAAATATAGCACTGGTGATGCCACATGGCTCACTTCTTAAATTTCCCACGTGAGGATCCTAAGGCCAAAAGAGGGCCATCACCAGGCCAGGTCACCAGGAAAAGGGGCACAGAGCCCACCCCAGCCACCTTCCCAGATGAGGCTGTGAAAGACTCTGGCTTTTGGCGCCCTCATGTGGCTGAATAGAAGAAAGACAGGGCTGAGCTAAGACTTGGAAAACAGGTTCCTGGGGTTGGGTGACTCCAGTGCGTGGGGGGTGCCCTTCCTGGATACAGGGCGAGGACTGTCTCCAATTATACAGCCTCGGCCCCAACTAGTCCCCCCAATTCAATATCTATCTCCCCCACCAGACTGGGAGCACCCCAGAAGCACGGTGGGATCTGATCTATCACATCCCTTGGATACCCTGGGAAGGCACTGTGAAGCTTTGAGGAAGTGGTTTGAACTGAATTGAATTCAGTATAAATGGAAGGAAACAGTGTGGAATGTGGACAAAGATTATGCACAAGACTGTTCACCAAATCCATGTCTGTAAAAGCAAAAATTGCATTGATGTATTGTTGAAGTGGGTGATGGGTACAGTGGTCTGTTATAGTATTCAATTCATTTTAGTGTGTGTTTGAAATGTTTTGAAACAAAGGAATTAGTGGAAACCATAAAGGCCTAACAATAGAAATCTAAATAAATTATGATGCAGTTGTGCAAAGGAATAGTGTCTAGAGACATTAAAAATACTGCCATGGAGTTTTTTTGTTTTTAATTATAACAGCTTTATTGATCTATAATTCATATAACATACAATTAATGGACTTAAAGTATACAGTGACTTTTAGCATATTCATGAAGTTTTACAACCATCACTGTACTTGATTTTGAAGCATTTTTGGCACCCCCCAACAAAACCCTCTACCTGTTAGCAGTCACTTCTCATATGCCCCCAAGTCTCTCCCACCCCTCAACACAGCCGACAAATCTACTTTCTGTCCCTAGAGATTTGCTTATTCTGGGCATTTAATGAAAATGAAATCACGTAATATGTCGTCCTCTGTATTTGATTCTTTTTTTTTTTTAAACGCAGCACAATGTTTTCAAGGTTCATTGAAGTTGTAGCATGTATTGGTATTTCATTGTGGATACACCAAAATTTATCCATTCATTAGTTGATGGATATTTAGGTTGTTTTTGCTTTGGGGCTATAATGAATAATGTAGCTAATAACATTTATGTACAAGTGTTTGTGTGAATATATGTTTTCATTTTTCTTGAATATACATCTAGGAGTAAAATTTCTAACTCTATGGAGGACTTACCTGGAGGTCCAGTGGTTAAGACTCTGTGCTCCCAATGCAAAGGGCACTGCTTCAATTCCTGGTCAGAGAACTAAGATCCCACATGCCACATGATGCAGCCAAAAAATCATAAAATTTAATTTAAAAAATATATAAACTCTATGTTTAATTAACTGCCAGAACTGCCAGACTATTTTCTTTTTTTTTTTTTCATTTATTTTTATTAGTTGGAGGCTAATTACTTTACAATATTGTAGTGGTTTTTGCCATACATTGACATGAATCAGCCATGGATTTACATGTGTTCCCCATCCTGAACCCCCCTCCCACCTCCCTCCCCATCCCATCCCTCTGGGTCAACCCAGTGCACCAGCCCTGAGCACTTGTCTCATGCATCCAACCTGGACTGGCGATCTGTTTCACACTTGATAATATACATGTTTCAATACTATTCTCTCAGATCATCCCACCCTCACCTTCTCCCATAGAGTCCAAAAGTCTGTTCTATATATCTGTGTCTCTTTTTCTGTCTTGCATATAGGGTTATAGAGTTATCATTACCATCTTTCTAAATTCCATATATATGCATTAGTATACTGTATTGGTGTTTTTCTTTCTGGCTTACTTCACTCTGTATGATGGGCTCCAGTTTCATCTACCTCATTAGAATTGATTCAAATGTATTCTTTTTAATGGTTGAGTAATATTCCATTGTGTATATGTAACACAGCTTTCTTATCCATTCGTCTGCTGATGGACATCTAGGTTGCTTCCATGTCCTGGCTATTATAAACAGTGCTGTGATGAACATTGGGGTGCACATGTCTCTTTCAGTTCTGGTTTCCTCGGTGTGTATGCCCAGAAGTGGGATTGCTGGGTCATATGGCAGTTCTATTTCCAGTTTTTTAAGGAATCTCCACACTGTTCTCCATAGTGGCTGTACTAGTTTGCATTCCCACCAACAGTGTAAGAGGGTTCCCTTTTCTCCACACCCTCTCCAGCATTTATTGCTTGAAGACTTGGATAGCAGCCATCCTGACTGGCATGAAATGGTATCTCATTGTGGTTTTGATTTGTATTTCTCTGATAATGAGTGATGTTGAGCATCTTTTCATGTGTTTGTTAGCCATCTGTATGTCTTCTTTGGAGAAATGTCTGTTTAGATCTTTGGCCCATTTTTTGACTGGTTCATTTATTTTTGCCAGACTATTTTCCAAAAGCTGTATCATTCTATATTCTCACCAGCATTATACGAGTGTTCAGATCGATTTCTCCATATCCTTGCCACATTTGTTATTATCTGTCCTTCTTTTAGTCTAGCCATCCTAGTGGATGTGACCCATGTAATTTTTAATGACATAGAAAATGTCTTTAGTGTAATGTTAGATTTTTTAAGAAGTAGACTTTAGAACTGTTTATACAGTATAATCTCAACTCTATATATGTTTACAGAAATCAGACTAAAAAATAATCTACTAAAATGTTGATTTGGCTATCTATGGACAATTTTGCATGGTTTTTATTTTTTCCTAATTTCTTTGACAGTTTAAACATGCTTTGATGGGGAAAAAAGCCAATATTATAAAAGAAGTTAAGAAATCAGTAAATGTTAGAAAGAGATAATGCAAATAAATTAAAATATTAAAAATGTATTGAATGAAGCTGTTAAGTGCCAGTATGCAGGACCTTGGGCTCTTGGAGATGAGGTCTGAGTGGAGATGGAAAAAGCAGACGAGTCAGGCCACTGATTTTAGGATGCAGGGGTGTACAGAAAAGGAACATCACTTTCAGTGGGGATCAGGGAAAGCTTCATGGAGGAGGTAACCCTGCAGCTATATGGACTGTGAGCAAGAGGCCAATTTAGACTCATGGAGATGAAGTGGGGGGACAGATTACAGACTGCAGGTATATCAGACATAGGCCTGACCTCTGTGTGCGCAGACTGCTGGGGTTGCAGACAAGAGCTCCAGTGTCTCTGTAGGAGAGATGGTGACCCGAGCCAACCTCGCTCTGCCCTAATTTGGGGTAACTGACCTTGCCCAGTATGCTGAGGATGAGTTTCCTAATCTCTGAAATGGCTGTAATAAACTTCCTTGAGTGTTGTCATAGCGCTGAATGAGATAGGAATGCGAAGCAGCCTCTGGCATAAGCCTGACCCACAGCAAGTAAGGGATTTACTTCAAGGAAAGAGGGAGGTGCAAAGTTGATTTAAAGGGTGGAATGATGTAGGGGGAGATCTGAGGCGAGGGACACTTAACTGGACCTGGTAGAATGAAGGATTGGTGGAGGAGGGGACTGACGTTCCAGACAAAAGCAGCCGGGATCCAGAGTCCCCAGCAAGAGGAAAAAGATTAAAGGCCAGGCCAACTGGAAGTAAAATCTTGGAGGGCGGGGCACCTCGCTTTCTGACAATAGAGAAGTTACTAAAGCAAAGATACAAGAGACTTGCCTAATGGACCAGTGGCTAAGACTTTGTGCTGCCAATTCAGGGGGCCTGGGACTTTCAGGTGACTCAGTGGTAAAGAATCTGCCTGCAATGCAGGAGACATGGGTTTGATCCCTGGGTCAAGAAGATCCCCTGGAGAAGGAAATGGTAACCCACTCTAGTATTCCTGCCTGGAAAATTCCTTGCACAGAGGAGCCAGGCAGGCTGAAGTCCATGGGGTTGCAAAGAGTTGGATGTGACTGGGCAGGTTCTGGTTCAGTCCCTGGTAAGGAAACTAGGTCCCACCTGCCCCAACTGAGAGTTCACATGTTGCAACTATAGATCCCACATGCCAACTAAGACCCAGCATAGCCAAATAAATAAATAACTTTTTAAAGTGAAATTGCTTTATTTTAAAAAAGAGCGAGAGAGATACAAATAGACTCCTGGGAGGACAGCCAAGCAGTCACCTTATCTACTTTTACCAGCTAGCCCAGAGAGGCTCAAGGTCACACAGGGAGGCTGGGGTGTCCCAGGCGCGGGCTTTTCTGCAGGAAGTGGCCCCTGGACTGCAGATTGCAGTGGGACTCAGGGACTTGCTTCTGAGCCCTGTGTGTGCTTCCCATCCACTTCTCAGACAGGTGGCTCTCCTGGGATCATGGAGTTGAAATAAAGGGAAGAGGAAGTTTTATTTTCTTCTTTACTCCTGTGTTTTTGAAGCCCTTTGCACTGGGCTAGTGCTGCCTTCCTCCCTTAGTAAATGACACAAGTGGCTGTTGCTGGATATTTTCTGGACAACTTACTTAGACTTTGCAAAAAGTCAGTGTTACAGAATCTTGCAACTTATTGTCAAATGTTTCTGGGAGGAGAAACTCATCCAGGGAGGTAGAGTAAATGTAGCAAAATGTTAACAATGAATGTACTACAGATGAAGGGCACAATACTATTCTTTAAACTTTCCCTTAGACTAAAAAAAAAGCACAGTTTTAAGTTTTTTTGGGAAAAAATGCAACATATACAACCCTACATACAATGTGAACCAAAAATTAGAAAGAAGGAAGACCAAAGAAACAATCTTTCTGACCTCCAGTTAGGCAAAGTATTCATAGATACAGTACCAGAAACATGATCTGCAAATGAAAAATATTGATAAGTAGGACTTTATCAATATCTTTATCTTTGAAAGACACAATTAAGAAAATGGAAAGACAAGCCACTGTTTGGCAGAAGCTATCAAAATCACTATCCATAGAAGGAGTTCTATCCAGAACAACTATAAAAGGCCAAAGCAAAAAACAAAATTACTGTGAAAACTCAGTAATAAGAAAACAAACCACCCAATCAAAAATGGACAATAGATATGAACAGATACCCCACCAAGAAGGCATATAATGGAAATAAGCACATGGAAAGATGCTCAAAAGACAAAAATTAGTAGAAGTACAGAGAGAAATAAATGAGTCTGCTGTTGTAGTTGGAGACTTCAGCAGCCCTGTTAGAAGTGAATCTAGCACTGGGGGAGAATGGATACATGTGTATGTATGGTTGAGTCCCTTTGCCGTTCACCTGAAATGATCACAACATTGTTTATCGGCTATACTCCAATATAAAATAAAAGAAAAAATTTTTAAATAAAGAAATGGATCTAGCATCCAGAAAATCAATAAGGACATAGTTCCATCAATCAACTGGGTATGACTGATATCTATAGACTAATTCATCTAACAATAGCAAAATATACACTCATTTCAAGCTCATATGGAACATTCAACAAGATAGACCACACTCTGGGTAATAGAACACCTAACCAAATTTAAAAGAATAGAAATCATGTAATTTTGGCTCTCAGACCACAAAAAAATTAAATTAGAAATCAATAAGAGAAAGATAATTGGAAAATCCCCAGACACATGGAAATTAAATAAGACACTTCCAAATAATGTATGGGTCAAAGAAGAAATCCCAAGAGAAATTTGTAATATTTTAAGCTAAATAAAAATTAAATATCAAAATTTGTGGAAAGCAGTGAAAGAATTGCTTAGAGGGACATTTATAGCATTGAATGCATGTAATATTAATAGAAAGGAAGGAATATCTAAAATCAATAATGTGTTTCATTTTAAGAAACACATTAATAAACTAGAAACTAGAAAAAGAGCAAATTAAATCCAAAGGGAGGAGAATAAAAGAAATAATAAGATTTAGAGATGAAATTGAAAACAGAAAATCAACAGAGATAAAGCAATGAAACCAAAGCTGGTTCTCTGAAAAGACTGATAAAATTTATAAACCTCTAGGAGGCTAGCTGCTTTAAAAAGAGAGAGGACATAAATTACTGATCAGTTATATCCCAATGCAAAATAAAGAGTTTAATAACAAAAAATGAAAGGGAACAATCACTACAAATCCTATGGACACTAAAATAATAAAGGAATATTATGAAGAACTATGCCCACAAATTTGATAACCTAGATGAAATGGACCAATTCCTTGAAAGAAACAATCTGCAAAGACTCATACAAGAAATAAACAATCTGAATAGGCATATATCTATTAAAGAAATTGAATCAATAATTTAATAAACTTTCAAAACGAAAGCATCAGACCCAGATGGGTTCACTTGTGAATTCCACCAAATACGTAAGAAGAAATTATTCCAATTCTCTACAATGTCTTTCAGAGGTTAGAAGCAGAAGGAATACTTCCTAACTCACTCTGTGAGGCCAATACTACCCTGATACCAAAACCAAAGACATTACAAAAAAAGAAAATTTATAGATCTTTACTTCTCATTAACATAGATGCAAGATGCTCAAACACATTATTAGTCATTCAGTTCAGTTCAGTTCAGTCACTCAGTCGTGTCTGACTCTTTGCGACCTCAGGAATTGCAGCACACCAGGCCTCCCTGTCCATCACCAACTCCTGGAGTTTACTAAAACTCATGTCCATCGAGTCGGTGATGCCATCCAGCCACCTCATCCTCTGTCATCCCCTTCTACACACCTATTAAGTGAAGTCATTAAATGATAATCACTTAGCTTTGTCTGACTCCTTGTGACCCATGGAACAATAGCTCCCCAGGCTCCTCCATCCATGGAATTCTCTAGGCAAGAATACTGGAGTGGGTTGCCATTCCCTTCTCCATGGGATTTTCCTGACCCAGGGATCCAACCTGGGCCTCCTGCATTGCAGGCAGATTCTTTACCATCTGAGCTACTAGGGAAGTCTGTATTAGAATGGCTAAAATTAAAAAGATTGACCATATCAAGTGTTGATGAGGATATGGAATAACTAGAACTCTCATACACTGTTGGTGGGGATGTAATATGGTACCACCACTTTGGAACACAGTTTAGTAATTTCTTAAAATTTTAAACATAAGCCTCCTATATAACCCAGTCATTCTATTTCTAGGTGGAATGAAATGAAGAGAGAATGAACTCAAGAGAAATGAAAGCATATGTCAAAACAAAATCTTGTACACAATTAATCAAAGCATCTTTGTTTGTAATAGCCTCAAACTGGAGATGACTCAAATGTTCATCAATGGATAAGTGAATAGACAAACTGTGGCCCATACATACAATGGAATCCTACTCAGCAATAAAAAGTAATGAGCTGATGGACAACTTGTGGAATGGTGGTATGAGGAGCCCTGCAGACCCTCTTCTCAGTGGAACAACCGTAACTATATATATATATTATAAAATCATAGATATATATGTGTGTGTGTCATTCTCTGGAAATTGCCCTCACAGCACATAGCAAATGAGGGGATGTTTATTCAAGAAAATCTAAGGACTTCCCTGGTGGTCCAGTGGCTAAGACTCTGTACTCCCAATGCAGGGGGCCTGGGTTCAATCCCTGATCAGGAAACTAGATCCCATATGCTGCAACTAAGACCTGACACAGTCAAATAAATAAAAATAAATATTTTTAAAAATCTATTAAAAAAAAAAATCTATTAAATCTTGGCAAGGACAGTAAGAGTCTGGAGCATTAGGGCCATGACTCATTCTTTCCCTGCCCCTACCAGCTCAATGTATGGAAGCCCCACTCTAGACAGGTAAAGCTAAGAACATAGAGCTCCTGCTTCTCCCAAGTTCCAGACCAGGGCTATTGTCCAGCACTGTGGTATCTTCCTGGGAGGAACAGGCTGCCAGCATTTCTCATTCTCTCAGCTCTGTGTTGCTGGGACAATTGGTGCCACATGCAAAAGAATGCAGTCAACTACTTCCTTCACACTGTATACAAAAATTAATTTTAAATGATCAAATACAGAAACTTAAGAACTAAAAGCATAAAATGCTTAAAAGAAAACAGTAAATCTTCAGGACCTTGAGTTTGGCAGTGGTTTCTTAGATATGATAACAAAAGCACAACCAATACAATGAAAAAAAAATTTTTACAAATTGAAATTTGTCAAAATTAAAAATATTTTTGCTTTAAAGGATACCATCCAAAAAATGAAAAAACAATCTATAGGTTGGAGAGAAATATTTATAAATCATATATCAGATATCTAGCCTATATAAAAACTATTAGTTAAATAACAAAAAACAAATCAAATTTAAAATGGGCAGAGATCTAACTAGACATTTTTCTAAATAAGATAGACAGCTAAACAAATAGAAAAGTGGACCATAAACACAAGAATAGGTTCTGGACATCATTAGTGATCAAGGAAATGAAAATCAAAACTGCTATGGGATATCACATCATACCCACAAGGATGACCATAATTTTTAAAATTGCAGAATAATAAATGTTGGTTAGGATGTGTAGAAATCAGAATCCTTATAGATTGCTAGTTGGAATGTGAAATGGTGCAATTACATTGAAAAATAATTTAAAAATATACTTGGGGAAAATTGGGAGAAATGTGAATATGAACTGGATATTAGGTGATAGTATGGAATTATTCACCCTTTCCTCAGGATTGTGACTAAGAAAATGTTCTTAATCTTAGAAGCTTTATTCTCAGGTATGGGTGTCATCTAGTGACATGGGTGTCATCTAGTACCATGTGAGTTGAAAGCAACTCACTTTCAAATGATTCAGATTTTTTAAAAGAGCAATGAGGCAAACAAGGCAAATCATTGTTGAATCTAGGGGAGCATATGGGTGCTCATTGTACCCTTTCCCCCCCTTTGCTTTTGAGTATTTTCTTTAAAAAATAAATAAAAACAAAACATACAGAAGAGCACAAAAAACAAATTGCCCTGCTGGGTATACAATAGAGCCTCTCTGGGTTCAGGAAGGCAGAAAGAGACCCAAGACTGGGGATAAGCAGCCCAGGGGCCAAGATCTGAAGCCCTTCAGCTTCCCTTTCTGGAATGAATGTGCCCAGAGGGATGGGCAATGGGGAAAAGCCTCTGACATCAACCCATGCCAGCAAGGAGCTAATGAGTGACTTTATAGGCATTTTCTCATTTAATCCTCACCACATCCCCATGATATAGGCACTATGATTATGCCCAATTTACAATTGAGGAACCTGAGGCCAGAATTCAACAACTGCTTGAAGATTCTTCTCCTGATCCAAGGACTGTGCTGGGCTCCCTGGAGGCCAGAGAGATCACAAGACTGTGTCCCCTATAATCAGCCTGTAAGAAGCCTGACCAAGCTCCTGGCCTTCAGGAAGAGGACAGGCTCCAGGAAGCAGGACATTTGATGCTGGGTAACCTTACCCACACAACAATCTGTGGAAAATTCTTAAAGAGATGGGAACAGACCACCTTACCTGCCTCCTGAGAAATCTGTATACAGGTTAAGAAGCAACAATTAGAACCAGACATGGAGCAACAGACTGGTTCCAAATTGGGAAAGGAGTACATCAAGGCTGTCTACTGTCATCCTGCTTATTTAACTTCTATGCAGAGTACATCATGTGAAATGTTGGGCTGGATGAAGCACAAGCTGGAATCGTGATTGCTGGGAGAAATATCAATAACCTCAAATATGCAGATGACACCACCTTTATGGCAGAAAGTGAAGAAGAACTGAAGAACATCATGACCAAGTGGGCTTTAACCCAGGGATGCAAGGATTCTTCAATATCCACAAATCAATCAATGTAATACACCACATTAACAAATTGAAAGATAAAACCCATATGATTATCTTAATAGATGCAGAGAAAGCCTTTGACAAAATTCAACATCCATTTATGATAAAAACCCTGCAGAGAGAACAGCATCGAAACATGTATATTATCTAGGGTGAAACAGATCACCAGCCCAGGTTGGATGCATGAGACAAGTGCTCAGGCCTGGTGCACTGGGAAGACCCAGAGGGATCGGGTGGAGAGAGAGGTGGGAGGGGGGATCAGGATGGGGAATACATGTAAATCCATGGCTGATTCACGTCAATGTATGACAAAAACCACTACAATATTATAAAGTAATTAGCCTCCAACTAATAAAAATAAATGGAAAAAAAAAACCCTCCAGAAAGCAGGACATACCTCAACATAATAAAAGCTATATATGACAAACCCACAGCAAACATTATCCCCAATGGTGAAAAATTGAAAGCATTTCTCCTAAAGTCAGGAACAAGACAAGGATGCCCACTCTCACCACTACTATTCAACATAGTTTTGGAAGGTTTGGCCACAGTAATCAGAGCAGAAAAAGAAATAAAAGGAATCCAGATTGGAAAAGAAGTAGTAAAACTCTCACTGTTTGCAGATGACATGATCCTCTACATAGAAAACCCTAAAGACTCCACCAGAAAATTACTAGAGCTAATCAATGAATACAGTAAAGTTGCAGGATATAAAATTAACACACAGAAGTCCCTTGCATTCCTATACACTAACAATGAGAAAACAGAAAGAGAAATTAAGGAAACAATACCATTCTCCATTGCAATGAAAAGAATAAAATACTTAGGAATATATCTACCTAAAGAAACAAAAGACCTATGTATAGAAAACTATAAAACACTGGTAAAAGAAATCAAAGAGGACACAAATAGATGGAGAAATATACGGTGTTCATGGATCAAAATAATCAATATAGTGAAAATGAGTATACTACCCAAAGCAATCTATAGATTCAGTGCAATCCCTATCAAGCTATCAACGGTATTCTTCATAGAACTAGAACAAATAATTTCACAATTTGTATAGAAATACAAAAAACCTTGAATAGCCAAAGCGATCTTTAGAAAGAAGAATGGAACTGGAGGAATCAACCTGCCTGACTTCAGGCTCTACTACAAAGCCACAGTCATCAAGACAGTATGGTACTGGCACAAAGACAGAAATATAGATCAATGGAACAGAATAGAAAGCCCAGAGATAAATCCACGCACCTATGGACACCTTATCTTCGATAAAGGAGGCAAGAATATACAATGGAGAAAAGACAATCTCTTTAACAAGTGGTGCTGGGGAAACTGGTCAACCACTTGTAAAAGAATGAAACTAGAACACTTTCTAACACCATACACAAAAATAAGCTCAAAATGGATTAAAGATCTAAACATAAGACCAGAAACTATAAAACTCCTAGTGGAAAACATAGGCAAAACACTCTCCGATATAACTCAAAGCAGGATCCTCTATGACCCACCTCCCAGAATATTGGAAATAAAAGCAAAAATAAACAGGACCTAATTAAACTTAAAACCTTTTGCACAACAAAGGAAACTATAAGCAAGGTGAAAAGACAGCGTTCAGAATGGGAGAAAATAATAGCAAATGAAGCAACAGACAAAGGATTAATCTCAAAAATATACAAGCAACTCCTGCAGCTCAATTCCAGAAAAATAAATGACCCAATCAAAAAATGGGCCAAAGAACTAAACAGACATTTCTCCAAAGAAGACATACAGATGGCTAACAAACACATGAAAAGATGCTCAACATCACTCATTATCAGAGAAATGCAAATCAAAACCACAATGAGATACCATTTCATGCCAGTCAGAATGGCTGCTATCCAAAAGTCTACAAGCAATAAATGCTGGAGAGGGTGTGGAGAAAAGGGAACCCTCTTACACTGTTGGTGGGAATGCAAGCTAGTATAGCCACTATGGAGAACAGTGTGGAGATTTCTTAAAAATTGGAAATAGAACTGCCATATGACCCAGCAATCCCACTGCTGGGCATACACACCGAGGAAACCAGATCTGAAAGAGACACATGTACCCCAGTGTTCATTGCAGCACTGTTTGTAATAGCCAGGACATGGAAGCAACCTAGATGTCCATCAGCAAATTAATGGATAAGAAAGCTGTGTTACATATACACAATGGAATATTACTCAGCCATTAAAAAGAATACATTTGAATCAGTTCTAATGAGGTAGATGAAACTGGAGCCCATTATACCGAGTGAAGTAAGCCAGAAAGAAAAACACCAATACAGTATACTAATGCATATATATGGAATTTAGAAAGATGGTAACGATAACCCTGTATGTGAGACAACAAAAGAGACACAGATGTACAGAACAGTCTTTGGGACTTTGTGGGAGAGGGCGAGGGTGGGATGATTTGGGAGAATGGCATTGAAACATGTATATTATCATATGTGAAATGAGTCGCTAGTCCAGGTTCGATACATGATACAGGGTGCTCAGGGCTGGTGCACTAGGATGACCCAGGGGGATGGGATGGAGAGGGAGGTGGGAGGGGGTTCAGGATGGAGAGCACATGTACACCTGTGGTGGATTCATGTCAATGTATGGCAAAACCAATACAATATTATAAAGTAATTAGCCTCCTATAAAATAAAATTTTAAAAAAAGAAAGTGAAAGAGGAGAGTGAAAAAGTTGGCTTAAAACTCAGCATTCAAAAAACAAAGATCATGGAATCTGGTCCCATCACTTCATGGCAAATAGATAGGGAAATAATGGAAACAGTGACAGACTTTATTTTTCTGGACTCCAAAATCACTGCAGATGGTGACTGCAGCCATGAAATTAAAAGACACTTGCTCCTTGGAAGAAGAGCTATGACCAACCTAGACAGCATATTAAAAAGCAGAGATGTTATTTTACTGACAAAGGTCTGTATAGTCAAAGCTATGGATTTTCCAGTAGTCATGTATGGATGTGAAAGCTGGACCATAAAAGCTGAGCTAAGCGCTGAAGAACAATGCTTTTGAACTGTGGTATTAGAGAAGACTCTTGAGAGTCCCTTGGACTGCAAGGAGATCCAACCAGTCAATCCTAAAGGAAATCAGTCCTGAATATTCATTGGAAGGACTGATGCTGAAGCTGAAACTCCTATATTTGGCCACCTAATGTGAAGAACTGACTCATGGGAAAAGACTCTGATGCTGGGAAAGATTGAAGACAGGAGGAGAACAGGACAACAGAGGATGAGATAGTTGGATGGCATCATTGACTCAATGGACATGAGTTTGAGTAAGCTCGGGGAGTTAGTGATGAACAGGGAAGCCTGGTGTGCTGCAAATGGGGTTGCAAAGAGTTGGACATGACTGAATGACTGAACTGAACTGAACTGAACTGAACCTAACCAAGGGCTTCTGGTGGTTCAGTGGTAAAGAATCCGCCTGCCAATGCCAGAGACTTGGGTTTGATCCCTCAGTCAGGAAGATTGCCTAAAGAAAGAAATGGCAACCCATTCCAGTATTCTTGCCTGGGAAATCCCATGGACAGAGGAGCCTAGCAGGCTGCAGTCCATGGGATCACGAAAGAGTTGAACACGACTTAGCAACGATACAACAACAACCTGACCTAGAGCGGATGGGGTTGGAGTTCAAGGCAGGGACCGTGTACCTGCCAGCATCTGGGATCAAACCAGGAGGTGAGTGGGGGAGGCAGGGAACTGCAAGGAAGCTGTGATGGCCCAGGTACCCAGGGCTGTGACCTTTCTGACATATCCTGGCCCTTCCTCTTCTCCCTTATCCTGTCACTCTCGCTTACACACATAGACTCACCCCTCCACGCCTTTTGCAAAGCTGTTCCCTGAGCCTGGAATGCCCTGTGAGTGCATGCTAAGTTGCTTCAGTTGTGTTCACAGGCAAATTACTGATGTTCTCTAAGACTCAGCTCCAAGTGTCTGGCTCTGGGCTCCCACCTGTAGCTCATCCCTCTCCATGAGATCATAACTGACTCCTTAAGAGTCCCCAGGACCTGGCCTAGAGGAGTGTTGGGCGGCAAGGGGTGGGATGATGGTAATTCCTCTTCGCCACTCCTGGACTGCCTCTTGTTCCAGCCCCTCATCCCCAGTGGTCACTCTCAGGGGACCTCCTCCCCCATGTCTGGGGCCAGAATTCCTTCATTATTCTAGTACCTACCACAGGGAGGCACAGAGATCCTCAATGAGCAAAGGCTGGCGGTGGCAGCCCCGGTTGGACTCAGGTCCCACTGATTGAGCCCCAGGTGGCGCTATCAGCCAAGGCAAGAGCTGGGAACCCTCAAGCCCTGGAGCCTCTGGCCCTGGTGCAGCCTGGCATACGGAGACGGTGCAAGGTTGTCAAACCCTTAAATTCCAGAGCTGCTTCTCATCCTATTCAGTGTATCCATATCCAATTTAAAAGCTCAGGATGTCAGGCCTAGATTGACAGTGGTGATCCTCCCAGTGCCCAGATACACAGGAATAGCTATCTTTGCAAGGCCACACAACTGAACCAAGAGTGCCCGTGTCTCCTGAGAGGTCCACCATGGGCAAACACCTGGGCACAGTCATTTCACCCAGACTCTGCCACTATCAGCTATATGACAGAATAGCCACCTCCCCTCTTTGAGTCCAAATCCTACTGCCTCCTGTGGGCAGTGAGAGCTGAAAAAATGGCCAGAGTGCTGGATTCTGGTCCAGGGGTACTGTTCTGGCCAGTGCCCAATCCCTGAGCCTCAGGGACACTGGCTGTGAAATGGGAGCCAGATCCAAGGGTTCTGAGCTGCTGGCGTCAGGATACCTCTGGGCAAGGGAGGCCTGGGTGTGGGGCCAGTGCCTTGGCCAAGGACAGGCCGCTCCTGGAGCTGCCAGACGGGAAGCATTTTCCGGGAGCCGGAAGGGCTGGCGGAGCCCAGGGCCAGGCTGAGAGGCCACAATGGACCCTTGTGTGGAGGTTTAGCTTGGACCCACCCGCGGGCCTGGCCCCTGGGCTGGGGTGGGTCCAGTTTTCTGATCTGCAGCCAGACCCAGCTCCCAAGCAACTCATCCCATGCCCAGAGACTGGGATCCCAGTCCAGCTCCAGACTGATGCCCACAGGCTTGCTGCCTGTGCCTGAATTTCCACCATCTGCCTTCCTGGAATCTGCTTGCCTGAATGACCTCACACAAAATGAAAAAGTCCGTCTCCCCAAGAGGAGCCCCAAGAGGGCAGGGGTGGGCCTACTCCTCTGGCCAAAGGGAGCTCAGGATAGACGCCAGAGCCCGCCTGGTTCAGGTTTGACAAAGATTCCTGGTTAGGGGGCCCATCTGGGATATCTCAGTTCTAGCCTTGGCTGAGCCTTCCTTTTCTCCTCTGCTAATGAGAAGGAAGGAGGGGTGGTAATCCTCATTTGAGAGGACCCAAATGCTGGTGGGGGGACTTTCAATGCATTTGGATCCCCCTCTGCCTCAGGAAGGACTCCACCTAAACCAGACAGCCTCCACTCATCCTCCCCTTCTGCGGGCTCCCAATCAGACTTGCCCTTAGAACCCTGCCGGAAGCTCTGAACTGCCTTTGAGGCTGCCCTCAGGAACCCCTCTGGACCCTGATGTAGGCTACACAGTCTCCATTTTTTGGGCTCCCATGGTCTTATAACATCACTGCTTGGAGCAGAGGATCCTGTCCACCTAATGCTCATGATCATCTCAGCAGCTGTTGCTGGGACCCCTGACCTGATCGGGCTCCCCAGGGAACACTTCACATCAGACATCTCTGTGAGGTCCAGTAAACCGCACTAAGCATGAGAGGAGATGATGCAGAAATCAGCTCTACATAAACTGTATATACCTCTATGAATTGCTAATATTTACAAGATGGAAATTTTTAAAAGACCTTACACTTAGATCAAATTTATAAAGCCTTGGGGTCTAAGATGAGAGGAAAACAGTGGAATGTGACCAGCAGAAAGGTGGATTTGATATCTGGACGCATTAGCAGAGGCATAAAGCCTAGAATATGGGAGGTGACCAACCAGCTTGTCTAGGTAGTTTTGTGCCCATGACTCAGGAATGACTTTGGCACTGATGCCCCTGCCCAGGTGGTTTTAGACCAGGAGCAGGGAAGATGCAGAGTCACTGTCCTTCCAGCTTAATAGGGCCACTTGGGGCAAATAGGGCAGCTGACTTTGGGCCCCAGAGGAGACTTGGGGAGATTCTAGGAGGCTGGTCTCAGCTCAGAGTGAGAAAGGCAGTCCCACAGCAGAAGGAGCTGCTTCGAGAGATAAGCAGTGAGGGTGTGAGAGTGGGGTTTGGATGAACCCTGCTGGGGAGTCTGTGAAGTGGAGCCCTCTTCTGGTGGGGTGGGCTGAGCTTAGGAGACCCTCTCTATGGTAGTGCTTTGAGAGAGTCTGAGCTCCTGAATCGCGCTAAGAGTCTGAGCTTCTGAAGCCAGTGGCGCCCTGGCCCGAAGCCACTGGTAGTGGGTATCTCAGCAACACCAGAAGCCATGCCATCACCTCTGTTTATTTTGAGAGGCTTTGTTGCAGGGTGTGGACCAATATACCTTTAAAAAAATGCCAACAGGAGGCAAGATCCTGCTGTCCCAAGGTCATTTCTGTTGATCTTTGTTGCTGTTACAACTGGGTAGCTGGGAGCCTCGGCAGTGTTTGGAGTTGGCCCTTGGCTTCCTCCTCCCCCAACTTCCTTGCATTGTCAGCCCTAGATCCCAAACCTAGCCTAGGCTGGGTAAGGACAAGAGCACAAGCTTTGGAGTAAACAAACTCAGGCTTGAGTTTCTGCACTACCATCTACCAGCTGTGTGGTCTTAGGCAAGTGGCTTTGCCTCTCTGAACCTTTGTTCTTTCCATGACTTGTTAAACATGGTCAAGAATGTCTGCTTTGAAATTTGTGGGGATTAGAAAGACTATGTGTTAAGGATCTGGCACATACAGAAGCTCAGTAAGTGTGGGCTCCTTTCTCCTTGCCCTTTCTTCTCCTTGGGAGACTTTGGTGCAGTAAGAAAATCTAGACTGGGAGTCAGGACGTTCTGAGTCTGGTCTGTAGGTTTTGTTGTTCACTGGCTGCCTGGCCTCAGGCAAGTCTCTGGCCCTCTCTGACACTGCTTCATCACCTGAGAAATAAGTCAGGGGTACCAGACCATCTCTCTAGGGGTCCTTCCCTTTCCCCAGATACAGAAAGAACACTGACTTTCCTAAGCATGGCTGGGAAACACTCTGACCAGGAGGCAGGCCTCTGGTATGAGGTTAGACCCTGCCCTGACCCACAGGTGACCCAGGACATACCCTTTTCTCCTCTGGACCTTGGTCTTTTCTGTAATGGAATGGAATGGATGTCATGGGCTCTGTAGCCCCTTCGGCTCTGAAGATCCAGGATCCAGCAACCCCCATGGGTCAGGCAGGTCCCCTGTCCATGGACACTCACATCCACCTCCCCACCTATAGCAATAATCTCAAATCTCACATTCTCTGTGGCAGAATCCACCCTGTATCCAGCCTCATGGTCTTTCCTTCACCATCTTCTCTAAGACCCTGAGAGCTACTGGAACTCCTGCCCCAGCTTTCCCTTCTCAGTGTTCAGTGTCCCGTGAGCCACTGGCTCTCTCTAGGTCCTTCTTCCCTGAAATCATAGGATTTTCCCCAGTAGGGAATCATTTTGACCCCCTCTCACTCACCTCACAAGAACAGAAGGACTGTTTGCTTGTGGAAAAGCCCTCACATAATGATGGCTGCACTTCCGAGCACACTGCCTACATCCCCACCATCACAGAGGTATCCTTTTTCCTGAAGCTCTGCAGAAACGCATGCCTCCGGTTGGGCTATAGGCCCAAAGGACTTTATACTTTGCACGTCCTTGGAGAGGTATCCAGAGCACTTGGGACAGCCCTGCACTTAGGCGTCACGAGCCCTGGCATGTGAGGTGAGAGGCAGTTGCTGTGTTGGTCTGGTTCCAGACAGCTGGCAAACGGCAAGCTCACAGCCTCACACCCACTGTGAGGGCTCCAGAGGGCATCTGGATCGGTGAGAGGCCATCACGGTGGCTGGGAGCCCCACCCCTGCTCAGTGTCACCACAGGGGCCCTGCCCAGGTACTGCTCCATCTGCAGGAAGAGGGCTGCCCAGGTGGCAGAGTCCACCCTGCCAGCTCCACCACAATCTTCATCTGATTTCCTCATGGAGAGGTTACCAGAGAGAGAACCTGAGGTCCTCCTTCCCAGTGGGATGGCTGGCCTTACTGGCTACCCTGCCACCATGTTGGTGAGGTCTAGCCAGTATTTCCAAACACACCTGCTCCCCTCCCTCACCCTCTGAGGCTGGGAGCCTCCACAGTCCTGAGCCCTGTTTCCCATGGACTAGCTGACCACACTGTGCATGGCAGTCAGCATACTCCCCAGCTCGAGTGCTCTGGGGAAAAGGGATTGAGTCATCTTGATCCCCATGGCCCATATTAGGGCTTAGCAAAAAATAGAT
Organism: Cervus canadensis; assembly: GCF_019320065.1. Classification (NCBI taxonomy): domain Eukaryota; kingdom Metazoa; phylum Chordata; class Mammalia; order Artiodactyla; family Cervidae; genus Cervus; species Cervus canadensis. Next base: position 47,866,883 of record NC_057396.1, on the reverse strand, counting down.
ACTCAATCGTTTCTCCCATCTATGCCTGGTTTTGAGTCCTCCCAGCACTGACCCATAAAGGCCCTAGCTTCTTCCAACAGAAACAAAGAGCCATTGGAGTGGGCAGTCCTTAGCTACAAATGACGGAATGCTAACGTTAGCCTCGCAGCAGATCCCGAAGGGGAAGCAGGGCCTGTGAGTGGGATGTAAAGGGCGCTGTGGGGGCCTACCAGTCCCTCTGCTTTGGTCTCAGCCCGCTCTCTGCTTACATCCTGACTCCAGCCCAGCCAGACGTGCTGCCTGTGAACTGCCACGTTTCTAGGTGTTCCACCCCAGTGCCCGACCTCTCACTATTCCTCTTCCTGAATGCTTTCTTCATCCCCTTTTCCCTGGAAACCCTCCTGGCTCCTGAGTCTACTGACTGTGGCACACGGAAGTGACCTTTCCTCTCCACATTCTCTCAGTTTTATCTGCTTATCAACTCACCTCACCCTGGAGCTATTGATGATGTTTGTTTTATCTGTCTCAGGAGGGTGCTCTGAGAGAAAGCAAGCAGCAGCCTCTGCAGCCTCAGTTCCCCATCTGTAAAATGGGGACAGTGATCCCAACACTTCCAGGTTGATATAAGAATTAAATGAAATTGGTCAGGTCAGAACACAGCCCGGAGTCATGGCACTTGTCTACACACATGGCAGGAGGTAAGGCACAGCCAACCTGCACCAAAGATTCAGGGGTCTCTAGGCTGGGGTTCTCAGCCCAGTGGAAAAGCTCTAAGTCACTGAACACCGCACCTCACCTCCCAGGCACAGGGAGGAGTGGTCTGGGGATATGGGAGTTCAAGGGGAGAGGGCAGGCACATTTTAATGTCTAAGAAATTAATATGGCTAGTGACTATTAACTACACTCCAGACTTTCATTGGATCTCACCAGTTTTTCCAGCAACATCCTCTTTTTTTCCAGGATCCAATCCAGGATACCGCATTGCGTTTAGCTGCTGAGCCTCCCACTCTGGTCTGTAGTAAGAGACTGATTTTTTTTTTAACTGGAGTATAATTGCTTTACAATGTTGTGTTAGTTTCTGTTGTACAACAGTGTGACTCAGCTATACACATACATAAATCCCCTCTCTCGCTTTAGCCTCTCCCCATCCCCACCCCGCCCTTCTAGGCCATCAGAGCAACAAGCTGAGCTTCCTAGAGACTGACTTTAACTGATGATTTCACATGGAAAACAAGAGTGCTTTTATTGTGGCTTGCTTCACTTTCACTTTCACAATTTCACTTTAGAAAATCCCTGTGAGCCATGACTTTTTCTCACAGGAGCAGTCCACTCCTTCACTGTGATGCCCCTCCCAGCCTTCAGGACCCTGGATGCCCCAAAGAGCTCATGCCCATCTCATTCTCCCTTTCCCTCCTTTTTCTTACTGCAGGGATATTTAACTCTGCCCTGCTGCTGCAACCCACCATGCCACATCGTCTTTAAGAATGCCAATGGCCCTTATAATGGGAATTACAAAACAGCTGAAATTTTAGTTCTACTTTAACTCTCTTCCTGGGGCAGAAATGCTTTGCTCTCAGAGGAATGAATGGGGAGAATCACCAACACAAAATTCCGCCCCCGTCCCCCCCCCTCCCCCCGCCCCAGTTCATCCTCCCTTTCTTCTTTTCTGCAGTTCACACATTCCTTTGGGGGACCCTGTGGTCCTAGGGAAGCCAGTTCGAGGGGTGGAAATAAGACCTAAGCTAGACCAGTCAGTACATTCCATCTCTTGGCCACTGTGATTGGTTCAGGAGAGGCTTGTCACCCGAGGTGACCAGCCAGAGTGAAACTTGGGACTTTTGCAGACACCCTGTTTCACAAGTTCTCTGTTTTGCTCAGGGTGGGGTGGGTGGGGGGTTGGGATGCATCCTTTGGAGGTGAGAGGCCAGCGGCCATTTTATTATTGTAAGTGGTTGTCAAGGAGTTTCATTCAACCTGTTGAGGTAGACAACATGAAGCAATTCTGGGTCTTTTTTTCTTCCTAATTACTCCCTTTACTCTTTCCTCTTTTTTTTTGGATAGGGTTTTTTATAACTTTCTGGTCTCATTCAGTTATTTAAACTCAGACCAGCTAAGTTTAAAACTTCAGTCTCCTATCCAATTCATAGCGATTCTTTTATGCTATCCAGCCTAGAATTGTGACTAGAGGGGCTTAGCGTGGGAATGGACCATGATGTGCCAATGACACTCTCTGCTCTTTGCTGGTCACTAATTCCTGGGAGTGGGGAGGAAGCTTGGCGAGATTTCCTGCCAGCCCAATTTCAGCCGGCAGTAGAGAGGGTTCCCTGCTCTTGCTCTGGTTCCTTCTGGCCTTGGTGGCCTCTGTGATATGGTGGTCTCCACAGAGGGAATGTGTGTGGTTTCTTGGGTGCTGTTTAGCTCTACATTGGCCCCCTTGTTGCCAAGGATCCCCACAGATAGGGGCCACCTGGCCTCCCTTTGTCCCTACCATTGGTCAGTCTCCAGTCCATCCCTCGGATCAGGGGTCCTACTGCTTGGCCTTGTGCCTGCTGATTGGCCGTCTGGTTCCTGTACCTCCTCTGACCCTCACACAGTTTCATAAGGAGCCATGGGAAATATGAGGAACTGGGAGGGGTGGCCCTATTTTCCTCCACTATATCCTGGTTTTGACAAGCTTGCTGACACAGGCCCTTCCATGAGCTTCTTATCTCCAGAATGCTCTAACCCACTATCTGTGTTCACAAACAACCCCTGTCTCATGGGAACATGGCCCAGGTCCCCCTTGCCCACAGCTCGGCTTTCTCCCTACACTTTATTCAGGCAGCAGCCCCAGCATGAGCTTGCAGGGTTCCAGCTCAGAGAGAGTATCCAGGAGGAGAAGCCCCTCTCCCCATGCAGGCACCCCAGTCTCTTCAAGGAAGCTCTTGGATGCTGCTATTCTCCCTCCTCTGCCTTCCATGTGCACTTGCTCAGCTTTGATGGGGAAGAGAAACCTGGGAGATTTAGAACCTTTATTGGTTGAAATGTGGAAGAATTAACATTTAAAGGGGCCTGGAAAGCTGCAGTGGAATTTTCAGCCAGGATCTTCTCTCTCACTTCAGAGATGAGCTCTATGCCCACATCTTTGATCCCAGCCTTACTCCAGCACTAAGTAGGCCCCTGCCTGCCTCAGCTCTGAGCTCTCTATCACCTATAAAGGTGGAAAATGACATATTTAGCTGAACTAGCTCAGAGGTACATCTACCACAAGATGGCTTTCTGATCACAGTGAAAATAAGTGCTGGAGTGTTTCAAAGTCATAAGTCCTTGGCATTCATTAGTTTGCCCTTCAATCTGATTAGCAAGTAGGGGCCAGCAAGTGCCAATCCTCCTGGGTACCAGACTCTCCTCAGTGGAAGAAAGGATGCCCAGGGCTTTTGCCTGAGCTTCAGATTGGCTCTGCAAATCCGTCTATTAGTTGCTAGCCTCCTGCCTGCATCAGCCCATGTCTCCTGCCAGGAAAGCAGACTCAGGAGGCTGGGTATATCAGCATCCCTTCTGCCTCCCTAGTTGGCACTGGCTCCCCAGCCAGAATTCTGCTGCTCTTTCTTATTCTCTGAGGACTGCCCAACTCACCTTCCCCTCTTCTTCCTCCCACTCAGTTAACAGGGAGAATTTCAGAGATAGCATCATTTAGGGGCCCAGCAAGACCCAGATGGCCCACTCAATGGAAAATGGAGGAGGTTTCTTTTCTTTCTTTCTTTAAAAAAATTTTTTTTTTCTTTTTGGCTGCACTGTGCAACATGTGAAACTTCCCCAACCAGACACCAGGGATGGAACCCATGCCCCCTGCAGTGGAAGCGAGGAGTCTTAACCACTGGACCACCAAGGAAGTCTGAGTATAGGGGAACCTGAAGTGCAATAACCTGGAGCTAGTAGTAACTGAATGGTCTGAATGGCCAAGGCGGGTGAGGAGCAGTTGCTAAAACCTGGAATGAGAGAGTCACATAGAGTCAGCCTCTTTGAGAGGAGCAGTGACCTTTAGTTGAGGGACAGAGCCAACCCAAGTCACTACCACAAGAAGGGAGACAAGGGAGTAAATTACCCTGCCCTCACTCTCCTCCCTTCCTGGGATCTCCATTGGCCAAGTCCAGCCTGAAGCCAGAAGCAAGGACTTCTGTTAACTAAGTCCACCCAGGTCACCCTCCTGGGGCAGAGAGCAGAGTGGGGAAGGCTAGAGAATGGAAAATACCCAGCATAGGCAATCCAACACCTGGGGAGTTTGTGTCTTTTTGTGTGTGTGTGTGTGTGTGTGTGTGTCTTTTTCAGTAAGGCTTCCCTATCGCTTATTACCCATGGTTATCTGTTCTAGCAGGGCCAGATTCTCCAAGTACATCTTGTCCTACAGTTCATGGCTCATAGAACAAGTCTATTTAGTCTTAACGCACGTGGGGAGCACTTGTCTCCTTTCTGTTGTCTTTAAGATAAACGAATCCTGGCACCTCCCCTTATCACTGCATACCACTTTAAATGGCACTGGTCATTCGGTCATTCCTGCACAGAGTTGAAGGCACTGAATTGCAGCTTTGAATCCATGTTTAGTTCCTACTGCCAGAGCCTCTGCCTGCCTGCCTGCTAAGTCACTTCAGTCGTGTCTGACTCTTTGTGATCCTATGGATTGTAGCCTACCAGGCTCCACTGTCTGTGGGATTCTCCAGGCAAGAACACTGAAGTGGGTTGCCATACACTTTTCCAGCCAGAGCCCAAAACCTCTTAATTTTTGCCAATTCTCTCCTTCTATCCCACCAACATCCTGTAATATTTCATTGGGAAGCTCTAACCACAACTCAGCATCCTCTTCTCTTGTCCCAGGGGCTACACTCTCTGCAAATATCTCTCCTTTCTGGTAGCATATAGCCTTGACCAGAGGTTTTCAGTGCTTGTCTAGCAGTCAGCTCCACGGAAGCAGCTCCAGCACCAGGAAATCCTGTCTCTGAAGCTTAGGCTGAGACGGGAGGGAGTTGGGGGCCAAGTCAGTCAAGGATATCTCCCCCAGTCCACCTCGCCCCTTCCTGGAGATACTCTGGCTTCTTAATAAGTCATGTGTCCTTCAAGGTTGGATTAAACAGCCTGGGGTCACATAAGGAAGTTTGGGGGAGGGGGTTTGACATCAATCTTCTGAGCTCATTTCATAAGGGTACATGTCTCCGTTTTTCACGGACTGCTATTTTTTCTATTCCCGTTTCTGGTATTAGCACCTTGATTTCCTTTGGGAGATTTTCCTGCCTGTGCTCTTAATTCAAGGATTTCTTGTGTGGGTCACCCCATCCTCCTAGTTCCAGGGTTGGAGAAGTAACCCAGCAAGACCCATAAGACTCAACCCCGGTACTTCCGCAGAACTCAGGAGAGTAAGCTCTTTCCAGTAGTGTTGATGATATCTTGATTGTACTTCAGGACATCTTGCCACCTCATGGGTGGACATAAACTGAGAGAGAAGCCAACGCAAAAGAAGGCAGAGTGGTGAGGTGGAGACAAATTCTTAGAGCCTGGATCTAGCCTTTCCTGAAGCCCTATTTCTGGCTTTCACATTTTTGTGAGCCAATAATTCCACCCTCTCTTTTTATGTTTTTGGGTTTTCTTTACTTGATTTGATTAACACATTAGAGTTGAGCTTCTGTACTTTGCAGCCAAAGGGATCATGATTAATATACCTTCTGAACAATCCAGTTTAAGTCTGAATTTGGCAATAAGGAGTTCATGATCTGAGCCACAGTCAGCTCCCGGTCTTGTTTTTGCTGACTGTATAGAGCTTCTCCATCTTTGGCTGCAAAGAATATAATCAATCTGATTTCGGTGTTGACCATCTGGTGATGTCCACGTGTAGAGTCTTCTCTTGTGTTGTTGGAAGAGGGTGTTTGCTATGACCAGTGTGTTCTCTTGGCAAAACTCTATTAGACTTTGCCCTGCTTCATTCCGTACACCAAGGCCAAATTTGCCTGTTACTCCAGGTGTTTCTTGACTTCCTACTTTTGCATTCCAGTCCCCTATCATGAAAAGGACATCTTTTTGGGGTGTTAGTTCTAAAAGGTCTTGTAGGTCTTCATAGAACTGTTCAACTTCACCTTCTTCAGCATTACTGGTTGGGGCATAGGCTTGGATTACCATGATGTTGAATGGTTTGCCTTGGAAATGAGCAGAGATCATTCTGTCATTTTTGAGATTGCATCCAAGTACTGCATTTTGGATTCTTTTGTTGACTATGATGGTTACTCTATTTCTTCTAAGGGATTCCTGCCCACAGTAGTAGATATAATGGTCATCTGAGTTAAATTCACCCATTCCAGTCCATTTTAGTTCGCTGATTCCTAGAATGTTGACATTCACTCTTGTCATCTCCTGTTTGACCACTTCCAATCTGCCTTGATTCATGGACCTAACATTCCAGGTTCCTATGCAATATTGCTCTTTACAGCATCGGACCTTGCTTCTATCACCAGTCCCATCCACAACTGGGTATTGTTTTTGCTTTGGCTCCATCCCTTCATTCTTTCTGGAGTTATTTCTCCACTGATCTCCAGTAGCATATTGGGCACCTACCGACCTGGGGAGTTCCTCTTTCAGTAACAATCCACTTTAAAAACTTGAATTATAATTAATTTATGAGGTTGTATTAGTTTCAAGTGTGTAAAATGATTCAAGAGAATATATATATTCTTCAGATTCTTTTTCATTATAGGTTATTACAAGATATTGAGTATAGTTCCTTGTGCTATACAGTAATTCCTTGTTGTTTACCATTTTTAATATATAGTAGCATGTATATGTTAATCCCAAACTCCTAATTTATTTCCTCCCACCCTTTGAGAATCCTTTGGACTGCAAGAAGATCAAGCCAGTATATCAACTCTAAATATTCACTGTAAGGACTGTTGCTGAAGCTGAAGCCTCAATAATTTGTCTACCTCATGTAAAGAGCTGACTTGTTGGAAAAGACCCTGATGATTGGAAAGATTGAAGGCCAAAGGAGAACGAGGCAACAGAGGATAAGATGATTAGATAGCATCACTTACTCAGTGGACATGAATCTGAGCAAACTCTGGGAGTTAATGGAGTACAGCAGAGCCTGCCCTGCTACAGTCCATGAGTCAGACATGACTTAGCGGCTGAACGACAACAACAACCCTTGCTATCCCCTTTGGAAACCGTGAGTTTGTTTGCTATGTCTGTGAGTCTATTTCTTTCTTGTAAATAAGCTCATCTGTATCATTTTCTTTTTACATTCCACATATGAGCAATATCACATGATATTTGTTGTTCTCTGCCTGACTTATTTCACTTAAGATGATAGTGTTGGGGCCTGGTGGTCCAGTGGCTAATACCCTGTGCTTCCAATGCAGGGGGCCCAGGTTCAATCCTTGTTCAGGGAACTAGATCCCACATGCCACAAGGAAGATCCTGGGTGCCTCATCTAAGACCCAGTACCGACAAAAATGAGCTAACCTCTAAGTCCATTCATAATGCTACATAATTTCATTCTTTCTTATGGCTGAGCAATGTTCCATTACGTATATATACTACATCTTCTTTATCTATTCACCTGTTGATAGACATTTAGGTTGCTTCCTTGTCTTGGCTATTGTGAATAGTGCTGCTATGAACATTGGGGTGTATGTATCTTTTTGAATTATAGTTTCTTCCAGATATGTGCCCAGGAGTGCTGGGTCATATAACAACTCTATTTTTAGTTTTTCCAGGAAAGTCCATACTGTTCTCAATAGTGGCTGCACTATGTCACATTCCCACCAACAGTGTAGGAAGATTCCTTTATCTCCACACCTTATTGAAAACTCCATTCTTGATCAGGCCAGAATGCTGACCTCATAGCCACAACTTCCCTCTGGCACTGAGGTAATAGTCTAGGGTCATCTCTACTTGGGCTGAATTAGCCCACACTGGCACTTTTGCACCAGTGGGGAGGGAGTAACATGTTGACTTTTTAATTTTTATACTGCTAAGAACACTCAACATGAGATTTGCCCTCTCCTAAGTCCACAATAGAGTAATGTTAACTGTAGGTACAATGTTGTATGTTTGGCTCTTTACTTAGGGTAATGACTGAAACCCATATTAAGGTGAGAATTTAACTTCCTATCAAAAGCCCCAGGCAGGCAGCTACTGGGACCACGTGCCACAACTACTGAAGTCTGCCTACCCTAAAGCCCATGCTCTGAAACAAGAGAAGCCACCACAATGAGAAGCCCGCACTCTGCATCTGAAGAGTAGCCCTGGCAGCAATGAAGACCCAGCACAACAAAGAGTAAATAAATAGAGTAAAAAAAAAAAAGCCCCGGGCAGGGTCCCAAATTGCACTTCAACTGTGTCTGCCCTCCCACTACAGTCTTTACTCATGGCTGTCACCAAGGAGCATGCAAGACTCACTACTCCTCTCAATTATCCTAAAGTAGATCTTCACTGAGTTCCCAGGTGGCCCAGTGGTAAAGAATCTGCCTTCCAGTGTAGGACATGGGTTCAACCCCTGGGTGAGAAAGATCCCCTGGAGAAGGAAATGGCTATCCACACAAGTATTCTTGCCTAGAGAACCAGGGACAGAGAAGCCTGGTGGGCTACGGTCCATGGGGTCACAAAGAGTCAGACATGACTTAGCGACTGAGCACAAGCATGAAATCTTCACCACGAGGCCTTAGTGAGAAATGCACATCACATTGAAGATTTCTATTTAGAGATGGAGTAGGGTTTACATCAAATTACATCAAGTCATCAAGTCATCTTGCGTTTACATCAAGTGATGCCAAGCCTTTCTCTTTTCCAGGGTCTCCCATACCCTCTTTTCTTGCCTCATTTTTTGCAGCACAGTTTGCTCTGGGCTTCTCTTCTTTACCCATGAGGTAAGGCTGTGATCTAGTGTAGGAAAGGCCATCACCCTGACTAAGACTTTGTTCTCAGCAAATCAGAAACCCTCAAGCTACCTGGTTATAGCTTCCTGAGAAGGCATGTGAGGAAGAGAGGTTTTAAACTGTCTGAAACAAATTTACATATATACATATATGTATATATATTCCTGCCATGTGTTTTAATTCTTTAGAATCAAAGATATACCTCACTACTATATCACCCTCTAACTGAAGTTTCTGCAAGTTACCTGGAGTCTTTTTAAGGAATTATTCTTCTGCTTAAATTGGTCAGTTTGTTTCTGTCACTGATTCCCACAGCCCAACTGATGCTGTGGCTCTCTTCTTTACTTCAGCCTCTGCTTCCTCCTGTTCTGACTCAAGCCCTTCTCTCTGTCTTCCTGCCTCATCTCCTGCTGCTAATGGCTTGGCTCCTTTCTCAGAAGGAGGATGAGGAGTGTTGGGCCCAACCCTTGTTGCCCCAACTTGGGAAGAGCTCTGGGCCTGGCCATCTCTGCAGCCTCCAGCAAGTTTGTAAACCAGCTGCCGTTGGGATGCTCAGCCTTAGCTAAGGGAGGTGGGGCAGGGGAGCATGTAGAACAGGAGGTGGGGAGACTCCTTCACAAAACGGCAGGCATGGGAAACACTCTGGGGCTTGGTCTGTTCAGAACTGGAGGTGACTGTCCCCTTACCTCAGAGCTGCTCACATCACACCTGGATTGTGACCTCGGAATCCAATTCCCAGTCCAGGAGAGAGCCCTGGGCTGAGTGAGGCCTAGGTGACCAGAAGAGAGAGACAAAGAGGGAACATCAGCTACAAGGGCCTGGTGAGGGAAGGATGGAGCCCAAAGGACATGGTCTCCATCTGTACCTACTGACAGCTCTCCTAGCACAGGAACGGAGTTGTCCTAGGTGGCCAGGAAGGAGCACCAGAAGCAGATGTGAACATTACAAGGGGGCTGAGAAATATGTTCTTACAGCCAGAGCTGTCCCACAACAGTCCAGGCGACCTCTGACAACAGTGAGTGCTCTGTTGTTAGAAGAACTCGGTAAAGTCCAGGTGACTATCTGGCAAAGCTCCGATGGAGAGAGTTCCTACAAGATTAAATTGGCTGAACCAGGTACTCTGTGAGGGCTCTTCCAGTCCTGAGCTTTGATATTTGGTATATTGTCTTGGAATAAATGAAGACTGAATGACTACTTAGTACTTTGTTTGCTAAATGCAGGTTGATTTGTGAAATCAGAAAGAAAGTGAAAGATTTAAATTAACTGGTTGTTCCAATAAATGCAAGATGCTCAAATAAAGACTGGTTCATTCATTGATTAGCTGAATGAAGATTGATTGCTTCATTGCAAGAATGAATTAGCAAATACAGGGCATAGATAATCAGGCTGGTTAAATGAAGATTTGATTCAGTTCCTTGGTTCCTGCTGTATTCACTTATCATGTCCTTTATCCTGTTTGTCTTTCTTTTTCTTACTAGTGTAGTCTTGAAGAAATGTTTCCATTTTTGTGCTGGGTATGGAAAACATCGCAGTCTAAAGATTCCTCTCCCATAATCAGGATTTCATTGTAGGCAAATTTGGTTGCCCAGGCACATGCCTATAGTGACTGATCTAACCTGCTTCATGACTGATGAGAGATCTGAATTTAGCATCTTGGCTAGGGGAACTGAAGGTCAGAGCTGGGGCTGGGCCTCATCTGGGCTGGCTCATGTGTGGGCAGAAAAATGCTATCTTTGTGGGTTAGCAGAGGGTGCCTATTTGGCAAGAAAGTATCTTCCCAGGGTTTCCCTGGTGGCACAGTGGATAAAAATCCACATGCCAATGCAGGGGACATGGGTTCCATCCTTCCTCTGGAAAGATCCCACATACTGTGAGGCAGTTGAGCCTGTGCACCATAACTACTGGACCAGGGCTCCAGAGCCCTCGAGCAGCAACTACTGAGCCCATGCGTCACAACTACTGAAATCTGCATGCTTAGAGCTCATGCTCCACGACAAGAGAAGCCACCACAATGAGAAGCCCGCCCACCACACAACTAGAGAAAGCCCGTGTGCAGCAACAAAGAACCAGTGCAAACAAACAAAATTTGATTTATATTATATAAAGAAAGTATCTTCCCAAACATTTGTTTCAAGATTCCTAAAATTCCAGCAGTACAGAATCACACCTTCTTTGCACAACAGAGCTGAAAGACTGTCGAGGTGGTACATTCCAACAACGTGTTGTTCAGATTATTGCCTTTTGAAATAACATCCCTGGTAAAATATGAATGGAACCAGGGAAGGGATGTATGTGAAACTCCAGTGGGTGGATTAACCTACTAGTGCCATCAACTCCTGAAGTTGCTTTGGTCTGTCACCTGAACTCAGTGTCCCCAGTGTGGTTCAGAGGGATTTGGACACAGGCTGGACATGTTTGATAGAGGGAGACAACCTGAACACCTGAGTACAACCCTGGGCTGTAGACCTGGGTGAGGGGGCATGGCGGAATCTTGAGGGTGAAGAGCAGCTGGGGGCTCTTGAAGGGTACCTGAGAAGGACCTGCAGGAAGTGAAGTGCAGAAAGAGGCCCAGAGTTGGCTTTCCCTCCCATTTCCCAGGGTTGTCTTGAGCTGACTTGGGGGCAGAGGGATAATACACTTGTCTGGTCCCCCTCACCCTGCCTCAGGAAGTTGAGAACTACGTGGAACTGGTATGATTACTCCATCAACTTAGGATACAAATTATAGTCACATTCCCCCACTCCACCTCAATAATCGCTTAGACTCCCACAAAATCTTATTAATAGCAGGTTTTATTTGTAAGACTGTCCCTCTGGAGGCTGCTTCTTCCACCTCATCAGACTGCTCACACACCTCAGGGATTAACTGATTTCAAACAAGGTTACTGCTGAGCTCCAGGCTTGTTCCACACGCAGCTCAGAAGCCCAGCAGCTAGGAACACACAACCACCAGCATAAGTCCCCTCTCCCATACCACTGAGTTCCCCCCGGGAGACCCAGGGGTCCTTACCCCACTGAGCAGTGGAGCTTACTAGGGATAGCTGTCCTGGGAGAGAGTTGAATACTCTTGAACCTCAAAAGGGAAGGGGCTGGGCCTTCTTCCACCAGCACTCTGGAAGCTCCTTCAGTTCAGTTCAGTCGCTCGGTCATAACGACTCTTTGAGACCCCATGGACTTGCAGCACACCAGGCCTCCCTGTCCATCACCAACTCCCAGAGCTTACTCAAACTCATGTCCATTGAGTCGGTGATGCCATCCAACCATCTCATCCTCTGTGGTCCCCTTCTCCTCCTGCCTTCAATCTTTCCCAGCATCAGGGTCTTTTCAAATGAGTCAGCTCTTCACATCAGGTGGCCAAAGCATTGGAGTTTCAGCTTCAACATCAGCCCTTCCAATGAATATTCAGGACTAATTTCCTTTAGGATTGACTGGTTGGATCTTCTTGCAGTACAAGGGACTCTCAAGAGTCTTCTCCAACACCACAGTTCAAAAGCATCAATTCTTCGGTGCTCAGCTTTATAGTCCAACTCTCACATCCATACATAACTACTAGAAAAACCATAGGCCTTGATTAGATGGATCTTTGTTGGCAAAGTAATATCACTACTTTTTAATATGCTGTCTAGGTTGGTCATAACTTTTCTTCCAAGGAGTAAGCGTCTTTTAATTTCATGACTGCAGTCACCTTCTGCAGTGATTTTGGAGCCCCCCAAAATAAAATCTGTCACTGTTTCCCCATCTATTTGCCATGAAGTGATGGGACTGGATACCATGAACTTAGTTTTCTGAATGTTGAGTTTTAAGCCAACTTTTTCACTCTCCTCTTTCACTTTCATCAAGAGGCTCTTTAGTTCTTCTTCGCTTTCTGCCATAAGGGTCGTGTCATTTGCATATCTGAGGCTATTGATATTTCTCCTGGCAATCTCAATTCCAGCTTGTGCTTCTTCCAGCCCAGCGTTTCTCATGATGTACTCTGCATATAAGTTAAATAAGCAGGGTGACAATATACAGCTTTGAAGTACTCCTTTTCCTATTTGGAACCAGTCTGTTGTTCCATGTTCAGTTCTAACTGCTGCTTCCTGACCTGCACACAGATTTCTCAAGAGGCAGGTCAGGTGGTCTGGTATTCCCATCTCTTTCAGAATTTTCCATAGTTTGTGGTGATCCACACAGTCAAAGGCTTTGTCATAGTCAATAAAGCAGAAATAGATGTTTTTCTGGAACTCTCTTACTTTTTCAATGATCCAAAATATGTTTGGCAATTTGGTTCCTCTGCCTTTTCTAAATCCAGCTTGAATATCTGGAAGTTCATGGTTCACGTACTGTTGAAGCCTGGCTTGGAGAATTTTGAGCATTACTTTACTAGCGTGTGAGATGACAGCAATTGTGTGGTAGTTTGAGCATTCTTTGACATTGCTTTTCTTTGGGATTGGAATGAAAACTGACCCTTTCCAGTCCTGTGGCCACTGCTGACTTTTCCAAATTTGCTAGCGTATTGAGTGCAGCACTTTCACAGCATCATCTTCTAGGATTTGAAATAGCTCAACTGGAATTCCATCACCTCCACTAGCTTTATTTGTAGTGATGCTTCCTAAGACCCACTTGACTTAACATTCCAGGATGTCTGGCTCTAGGTAAGTGATCACACAATCATGATTATCTGGGTCGTGAAGATCTCTTTTGTATAGTTCTTCTGTATTATTCTTGCCACCTCTTGTTTATAGCTTCTGCTTCTGTTAGGTCCATACCATTTCTATCCTTTATTGTACCCGTCTTTGCATAAAATGTTCCCTTGGTATCTCTAACTTTCTTGAAGAGATCTCTAGCCTTTCCCACTCTATTGTTTTCCTCTGTTTCTTTGCACTGATCACTGAGGAAGGCTTTCTCATCTCTCCTTGCTATTTCTTGGAACTCTGCATTCAAATGGGTATATCTTTCCTTTCTTCCTTTGCTTTTCACTTCTCTTCCTTTCTCAGCTATTTGTAAGGCCTCCTCAGACAGCCATTTTGCTTTTTTGCATTTCTTTTTCTTGGGGATGGTCTTGCTCCCTGTCTCCTGTACAATGTCACACACCTCTGTCCATAGTTCATCAGGCACTCTGTCTATCAGATCTAACCTCTTGAATCTATTTCTCACTTCTACAGTATAATCATAAGGGATCTGATTTAGGTCATACCTGAATGGTCTAGTGGTTTTCCCTACTTTCTTCAGTTTAAGTCTGAATTTGGCAATAAGGAGTTCATGATCTAAGCCACAGTCAGCTCCTAGTCTTGTTTTTGCTGACTGTATAGAGCTTCTCCATCTTGGGCTGCAAAGAATATAATCAATCTGATTTCAGTGTTGACCATCTGGTGATGTCCATGTGTAGAGTCTTCTCTTGTGTTGTTGGAAGATGGTGTTTGTTATGACCAGTGCGTTCTCTTGGCAAAACTCTATTAGCCTTTGCTCTGCTTTGGAAGCTCCTTTGTCCCCTGCAAATGTGTTGCCTTCCTCCCCAACTCTGTATCCCATTGGATCTTGTGAGAGATAGCCTTTGTCAGGCCACAAAGCATTCTGTTTTGTTCTGCCAGAGGCTGTTTACATCTGATAACCTCAAGTGGCTGCTAAAACAGAGAGGGCCTCCTCCAAGTTGGCTGGCTAAGTCCTTCCTCAAGGACAAAGAACAAGAAGCTTCCTCCTGTTACACCCAGCCTCCTCCACTTAGCACTCTAGAAGAGAAGTGGCCATGAGTCAGGGACATTTTGAAACCATGGAATCCAGTTGGGACTGGAACCCACCGTCTTTTAACTGGGATCACACACCTGGCTTTGGGACTTAATGAAACTCTGGTTCTTGATTTCTCATTGCAGAAAGAATTCAGCGAGAGACCAAATGATAGGTAAGAAGTGGATTTATTTAGAGAAAAACACACTCCACAGACAAAGTGTGGGCCACCTCAGAAGGTGAGACAGGTACCAGGGTATGGGATTGTCAGTTTTTATGTTGTTATTGTTCAGCTGCTAAGTCATGTCTGACTGTTTATGACCCCATGGACTGCAGCACGTCAGCTTCCCTGTCCTTCACTATCTCCTGGAGTTTGCTCAGATTCATGTTCATTGAGTCAGTGATGCTATCTAACCATCTCATCCTCTGTCACCCCCTTCTCCTCCCACCATCAATCTTTCCCAGCATCGGGGTCTTTTCCAATGAGTTGGCTCTTCGCATCAGATGGCCGAAGTATTGGAGCTTCAGCTTCAGCATCAGTCCTTCTAATGAATATTCAGGGTTGATTTCTTTTGGAATTGACTGGCTTGATCTTGGACCTATTTGATTCTCATTAGTTTATGTCACGTCCTCGGGTTATGTCATTCTTTTAAGGGTCATGCCTTGCCTACTTCCCTCCTGTTTTAACTTTACACTGTGCCACCAAGTTCCCCAGAAAGACTTCAGGGACCTCTAGGTGGGGCAGGACAGGGAAGGAGAGACCAAAAGAAAGTATCCTCACACATGAGCACCCCACCCCAACACCTCACCAGCCCCTCTTGTCTCCAGTCAGCCACTGCCAGCTCCTCATCTAGACTTCATGAAGCCACCCAGAGAGGAGGCATGCCCTGCCCAAAGCGACACTTTCATGACTCACTGCCCAGTGCTCTCTCCTGGGCTGGGATGCTGAGAACAGACCATGTTAGGGGTGGCAGTGTTTCTCTGAGAGGTGATAATCTGTGGCTTCCTGGCTCTAGAAGCCTCTTCATCTGGGCCATGGTGGGGCCCAAGTCACTAGGAATCAAAACTAGGATGCTCCCCAGGGAACTCTGCTCAATGTTATGTGGCAGCCTGGATAGGAAGGGAGTTTGGGGGAGAATGGATATATGTATGTGCATGGCTGAGTCCCTTTGCTGTCCACCCAAATCTATCACATTTTTAATCTGCTCTATTTCAGTGCAAAATAAAAGTGAAAGTTTTTAAAAAAAAAACAAAACAAAAGCAAACTAGGATGGTCCCACACCCAGGTGCAGAGGCAGCCACTTCCTTCTGGGTGTGGTAGGGACGCCCCTACCCCCAAGCACTTCCCAGCCCATATACTTCCTCCTCCAGTCATGCCCCCTCCATCATGACTTCTCCCAACTCACAATGTCCCTAATCACTTTTCCAGCCTGTGTCCTCAGGAGACCCCTTCAAGCACAGGATGACAAGACAAACTGATAGTTCAGACAGGAGGCTGCCCAGAGGAGTTTATCCAGTCAGCCAACTGTCACCAAGAGGCAAAGCCTGCCTGAGGTGCTGGGGAACTTTGATTTGGAGAGTAGGGTGTCTGGAGCCAAGGTCAGGGGCTTAGAGGACAGACATCTCCTCCTACTCTAGCTGCTCTTACAGGCCTAAAATTCCTTGGCCTTAATTTCCCAGCAAAGTGAGAAAGTTTTAATAGAACCCCATTCTCGGCCCCAGAGGGCAAACAGCAAGGCCCTGACCTTGTATGGAGTGGGGAAATCTTGGAGGGCTTCCTGACATAAGGGACCCCTAATTTGAAATCCAAGCAATCTATGAAAGTTGGGCAAGCCCAAGGGGTATGAGTTAGACGGAGGTGGTCTAGTCATAAGGGGGTAGCTCTGACACTGCCTGGGGGCCTCTGTGTCCTGAAGACCCAACGTGAGCTGGGATGGGGGTATGGGAGAGGATGGTTCTTGGTCCCTGGATGGAGGGATGGGGAGGAACGGTGGGGGATGGTCTGTTTAGGAAGCTTCAGTTCAGTTTAGTTCACTCACTCAGTCGTGTCTGACTCTGCAGCATGCCAGGCTTCCCTGTCTATCACCAACTCCTGAACCTTGTTCAAACTGGTCCATTGAGTCGGTGATGCCATCCAACCATCTCATCCTCTGTCATCCCCTTTTCCTCCTGCCTTCAATCTTTCCCAGAATCAGGGTCTTTTTCAAAGAATCAGTTCTCTGAATCAGGTGGTCAAAGTATTTGAGCTTCAGTTTCAGCATCGGTCCTTCCAATGAATATTCAGGACTAATTTCCTTTAGGACAGACTGGTTTGATCTCCTTGCAGTCCAAGGGACTCTCAAGAGTCTTCTCCAACACCACAGTTCAAAAGCATCAGTTCTTTGGCGCTCAGCTTTCTTTATGGTCCAATTCTCACATCCATACATGACTACTGGAAAAACCATAGATTTGACTAGATGGGCCTTTGTCAGCAAAGTAACATCTCTGCTTTTTAATATGCTGTCTAAGTTGGTCATAGCTCTTCTTCCAAGGAGCAAGTGTCTTTTAATTTCATGGCTGCAGTCACCATCTTCAGTGATTCTGGAGCCCAAGAAAATAAAGTCTGTCACTGTTTCCATTGTTTCCCCATCTATTTACCATGAAGTGATGGGACCGGATGCCATGATCTTAGTTTTTTGAATGTTGAGTTTTAAGCCAGCTTTTTAGAGGGGAGTCTTACACAGGTGAGGGCAAGGTGCCCAGACCTCTCAGGAGCCCAGGATGTGGAATCCCACCACCCTGGGAGGAGCTTCCAGGCCTTCCAGGGTGGGTCTTAGCTGACAGCCTGGCTGGTTGTGAGAGCTCTATTTGGCCTGGTGGCTTTCTTCCTGATAACTTCCAAACTCCCTCAGAATGTTTCCTTTATCTCCACCTGATACCCTCTCTCCCCCTACCCCAGGCTCCACTTCTCTGCCTCTGTTTCCACCTACCAGCCTGGTGCAGCATGGGCCTCAGAGATGGGGTTGGGATGGCCTGTGTGGGGTGGGGGGGTCAAGGGTGGGTGGGGATAAGGTTGTAGTTCATCATGATTTGGAACCCTATCATGTCAGCCAGAAGGGGACATGGGAATTGTCTAACACAAATTAACTATTTTGATTAACAAAGCTTAGACCCAGATATAGACGTGGGGAGGGAGTTGTCCAGAGTTATTCAGTGAGCTAGGAACAGAAACAAGATTAGAACCTGGATCTTCTGAACCCTACTGAGCACCTTCTTTCTCTGCCCAGAATCCTGCAGGAAGGAATTAAGCCTTTTAGCTAGTGCTGTGAGTCTCAACCTTATGTCAGCTTGAGACACTGTACTGAAGTTCAGTGTGGCCTTGCAGGATTCTTTGGAGCCAGTTTGCTGATAAACCGAGACAAGGGCACGAATGCATGATTTTTGGGTTTGTTTCTTTATTTTGTTTTTGCTGCTTAATTTATTTTATTATTATTTTTAAAACTTGTAATTTTGTGTTAGGGTACAGTTGATTAGGGCTTCCCTTGAGGCTCAGACAGTAAAGAATCTGCTTGCAATGCAGGAGCTGTGGGTCTGTGGGTTTGATTCCTGGGTCAGGAAGATCTCCTGGAGAAGAGAATGGCTATCCACTCCAGTATTCTTGCCTGGAAAATTCCATGGGCAGAGGAACCTGGTGGGCTGTAGTCCATGGGATCACAGAATTAGACATGACAGAGCTACTAACACTTTCACTTTCATAGATGCTTAACAAAGAATGTTGTGAATAGTTTCAGGTGGACAGCAAAGGGACTCAGCCATTCATATACATGTATCACTCTCCCCCAAATGACTCTTTTATCCAGGCTGCCGCATAACATTGAGCAGAGTTCCATGTGGTATACAGTAGGTCTTTATTGATTATCCATTTTAACTACAGCAGTGTACAGGCAACTATTGTTTATTCTGGAAGTCTTTGAGTCTGTTTCTGCTTTGTAAATAAGTTCATTTGTATCATTTCTTTTTAGATTCCACATGTAAATGATGTCATGTCTGACTTATGATGCTTCTCTGTCTGACTTACCTCACTCAGTATAACACTCTCTAGGTTCATTCATGTTGCTGCAAATGGCATCATCTCATTCTTTTTAATGGCTGAGTAACATTCTGTACCACATCTTCTTTATCCACTCCTCTTTTGATGGACATTTAGGCTACTTCCATGTCTTGGCTGTTGTTAACAGTGCTGCAATGAACATTGGGGTGCATGTATCTTTTCGGATCATGCTTTTTTCTGGATATATGCTCAGGAGTGGGATTGCAGTGTATATGATAGCTCTATTTTTAGTTGTTGTTGTTTTTTTTTAAGGAACCTCCATACTGTTCTCCATAGTAGCTGTACCAATTTACAATCCCACTAACAATATTGGAGTGTTCCCTTCTCTTCATATCCTCTCCAGCATTTATTGTTTGTGGATTTTTTTAATGATAGCCATTTTGGCTGGTGTGAGGTGCTATCTCATTTTAGTTTTGATTTGTATTCTTCTAATAATTAGCGATATTGAACATCTTTTCATGTGCCTATTGGCCATTTGTATGTCTTCTTTGGACAGATGTCTGTTTAGATCTTCTGCCCATTTTTTGAGTGAGTTGTTTTGATGCTGTTAAGCATCATGAGCTGTTTATAAATTTTGGAGATTAATCCCATATTGATCACATCATTTGCAAATATTTTCTCCCATTCTGTGTGTCTTTTCATTTTGTTGTTTCCTTTGCTGTGCAAAAACTTTTGAGCTTAAGCAGGTCCCATTTGTTTGTTTTTGTTTTTATTTCCACTATTCTGAGAGATGGATAGAAAAGATATTGCTGGAATTTATATCAGAGTGTTCCGCCTGTGTTTTCCTCTAGGAGTTTCATAGTGTCCGGTCTCACATTTAGATCTTTAATCCATTTTGAGCTTATTTTTGTGACTGTAGTTAAAGAATGATCTAATTTCATTTTTTTCACATGTAGCTGTCCAGTTTTCCCAGCACCATTATTGAAGAGACTGTCTTTCCAATTGTGTGACCTTGCCTCTTTTGTCATACTCATTAACCATAGGTACATGGACTTATTTCTAGGTTTTCTATCCTGTTCCATTGATCTGTATGTCTATTTTCGTGCCAGTACCATACTGCTTACTAGAGGAGGGCATGGCAACCCACTCCAGTATTCTTGCTTGGAGAATCCCCATGGACAGAGGCAGAGGAGCCTGGTGAGCTATATTATAGTTCATAGGGTCACAAAGAGTCAGACATGACTGAGTGACTGACACACACACCACACTGTTTTGATGACTAGCTTTGTAGCATAGTCTGAAGTCAGGGAGCCTGATTCCTCCACTCAGTTTTTCTTTCTCAGTGCAGGAGATGGATGCTTGTTTTATAAGATGTTCTGCATTCCAGCCAAGCCAGGATATTCTCCTGTCAATTTGTTTGTTGTTGTTGTTTAGTTGCTAAGCCATATCCAACCCTTTCACAACCCCATGGACTGTAGCCTGCCAGCCTCCTCTATCCATGGGATTTCCTAGGCAAGAATACTGGAGCGAGTTGCCATTTCCTTCTCCAGGGGATCTTCCTGACCCCGGGGTTGAACACAGGTCTCCTGCGTTGCAGGTAGATTCTTTACCACTGAGCCATCTGGGAAGCCTGTCAATTTGTTTAGATTATTATTATTTTAAAAAATATTTATTTATTTATTTGGCTGCATCTTGGCTGTGGGCTTCCCAAGTGGCGCTAGTGGTAGTAAAGAACCCACCTCCCAATGCAGGAGATGTAAGAGATGCGTGTTTGACCACTGGGCTGGGAAGATCAGGTGGAGGAGGGCATGGCAACCCACTCCAGTATTCTTGCTTGGAGAATCCCATGGACAGAGAAGCCTGGTGGTCTATGGTCCATAGGGATGCAAAGAGTCGAACACAACTGAAGCAACTTCGCACACATGCGTGCATTTTAGTTGTGACACAGGGTCTTTGTTGTGTCATAAGGGACCTTGCGTTGTGGTGCACGGACTCTCTAGTTGTGGCTTGCAGACTCAGTAGTTGCTGTGCTCAGGCTTAGTTGCCCCGGGGCACATGGGATCTTAGTTCCCCAACCAGGGACTGAACTCGAGTCCCGTGCACCGCATGGTGAACTTTTATCCACTGGACCACCAGCGAAGTCCTTGTTTAGTCCATTAATTAAAGTGAATGTATAACATTCTGAAATTCAGGTAAAGATTTTGCAGACACTCATGACTGAGGCTAGAAACCCTGTTTGAGAAGTGAGCTGGAAGGACAGACAGTCCTGGAGAGGTGAGCAGACAGATCTACACTGCAGAGTCCACTGTGATAGGGCACAGTGTGGGGCTGGACTCCTGCCCTTTGCCACATGCCCCAGTCCCTCAGCTTTCTCCCTGGGACAGGCAGTCCTGGGAGTGTCCTTCCTGTGGTTTGACCACATGGGAATCTGCAGGTTCCTGACAGAAGTCAGAGTCCTTCCTTGATGAGGGATCCTGGGCTGGACATGCCCTTTTCTGGGCTTCGATCTCTGTCTGTAATGCAATGAAGTGAAGGGATTAGTGGGGAAAGGGTAGGGAGAAGGAGGCAGGAGCATCTGTTTGTTAGAGCTGCTGCTGAAAACTGGGCAGCTTTTCTGGTAGTTGAGATAGGTCCAGAGCTAAAAAGATCATCTCACCTTTTGCTCCAATTCTGAGACGTCGTCTTTCAGAAACAATCCAAGAGGGAAAGGCATGGCTCTAGAAAAAACTGATAATCATCCTTTAGTTATAATCCAGAGTTTGCTTCCTTGTGTCAGCCCTGGGAAATTAACAGATCCCTCCAAGTTCCCCCAAAGTGATCTCAAAGTGTTATAGCAGGAATTTCCTGGTAGTTCAGTGGTTAGGACTCCATGCTTCCAATGCAGGGGGTGGGAGAAGGAAGCGGATCAGTGTGAAGTCAGGGGACCCAGAGCTAGAGCACAATAGGCCTGGTCCTGGAGAAACGGAAGGCCAGCTGACCTCAGTGAAGTTAAGAGCCAGGACTAGGGCCACCTCTTTTTTTTCACCCGCTGTGGGCCTCCCAGCTTCTTTGGCTCAGGAACGCCCAGGATTCCGGGCATGTCTGCCTGTAGCCTTCTAAAAATACCCCGGCTGCCCAACGCCTCCCAGATGTCTGAGCGCTGACTCTGTGATTTCCCTGCTGGTAATAGGTCAGCCCTGACATGGGCAATTGGGCTGGCTCAAGCCACTTCCTCTGCCTCCCACCACCCAGTCTACCAGAAGCTTAACCCAGGCCCTCCTCCAAACCCTTGAAAGGCAGGCAAGGGTAGAGGCCTGATGGCCTGAACTGAGAGAGCTCAGAGATTGTTGACTCCAGTCCCTTCTGAGAACAGACAGGAGAACTGAGGTCTGAAGACTTGCCCAGGGCTCTTTGGAACACTAAGGTCCTCCCCAATTCACTCCCCAGTGCCGCCAAAATCTTGGCTGTCTGGGTGCTGATACTATACTCTGGCTAATACTATACTCTGGCTAACTTCAGAGGGCCCCTGAAACAACTCAAAGAGAGATATTAAAATAATTAGGTTCATTTGGTAGGTTAAATTATGTGGAAAGTATTATCAAATGAGTAATGAATCTTCTTAGGTTATATTATATGGTAAATATTACTAATATAAATATTCTACAAATTATATGGCGTTCCTAAAATTCTGACATGTCCTGCTAAAATGTTATCAGTCATGATTCAAGTCACTATGTTAGAGTATTGTGTGTCACAACACCAGCACCCTGTTCATGCCTGCTGCCCACTTCCCACTTGCTGCCTGGGCTCCAGGTCTGAAAGCTGGATCTGACTTCCCCACTCCAGCTGTAAGCTCCTGATAGCAGCGATGCGGAGGATCCCTGTGATCCCCATGGTGCCTGGAAGAGTGTCCAATCTGGAGCACATGTCAGTAAGTGTAGATTGGATTAAATGCCATAGTGGCAGCTAGGGCTGTGCACAGAGCCCTGGACCAGGGACTAGAGCCTCTGGGTTCTAATCCAGGGTCAGCCCCTGTGATGCTGTTCAGTTCAATTCAGTTGCTCAGTCATGTCCGACTCTGCGACCCCATGGACTGCAGCATGCCAGGCTTCCCTGTCCATCACCAACTCCCAGGGTTTACTCAGACTCATGTCCATTGAGTCGGTGATGCCATCCAACCATCTCATCCTCTGTCGACCCCTTCTCCTTTTGCCTTCGATCTTTCCCAGCAACAGGGTCTTTTCAAAGGAGTCAGCTCTTCACATCAGGTGGCCAAAGTATTGGAGTTTCAGCTTCAACATCAGTCCTTCCAATGAATATTCAGGACTGATTTCCTTTAGGATGGACTGGTTGGATCTCCTTGCAGTCCAAGGGACTCTCAAGAGTCTTCTCCAACACCACAGTTCAAAAGCATCAATTCTTCGGCACTCAGCTTTCTTTATAGTCCAACTCTCACATCCATACATGACTCCTGGAAAAACCACAGTTTTGACTAGATGGACCTTTGTTGGTAACGTAATGTCTCTGCTTTTTAATATGCTGTCTAGGTTGGTCATAACTTTTTTCCCAAGGAGTAAGTGTCTTTTAATTTCATGGCTGCAGTCACCTTCTGCAGTGATTTTGGAGCCCCCCCAAAATAAAGTCTGTCACTGTTTCCACTGTTTCCCCATCTATTTGCCATGAAGTGATGAGACTGGATGCCATCACCTTAGTTTTCTGAATGTTGAGTTTTAAGCCAACTTTTTCACTCTGCTCTTCCACTTTCATCAAGAGGCCTTTTAGTTCTTCACTTTCTGCCGTAAGGGTGTTGTCATCTGCATATCGGAGGTTATTGATATTTCTCCCGGCAATCTTGATTCCAGCTTATGCTTCATTCAGCCCAGTGTTTCTCCTGATGTACTCTGCATATAAGTTAAATAAGCAGCCTTGATGTACTCCTCTCCGTATTTGGAACCAGTCTGTTGTTCCATGTCCAGTTCTAACTGTTGCTTCTTGACCTACATAAAGATTTCTCAGGAGGCAGGTCAGGTGGTCTGGTATTCCCATCTCTTTCAGAATTTTCCACAGTTTGTGGTGATCCACACAGTCAAAGCTTTGGTCTAGTCAATAAAGCAGAATTAGATATTTTTCTGGAACTCTCTTGCTTTTTCTATGATCCAACGGATGTTGGCAATTTGATCTCTGGTTCCTCTGCCTTTTCTAAATCCAGCTTGAATATCTGGAAGTTCATGGTTCACGTATTGCTGAAGCCTGGCTTGGAGAATTTTGAGCATTACTTTACTAGCATGTGAGGTGAGTGAAACTGTGCAGTAGCTTGAGCATTCTTTGGCATTGCCTTTCTTTGGGATTGGAATGAAAACTGACCCTTTCCAGTCCTGTGGCCACTGCTGACTTTTCCAAATTTGCTGGCATAGTGAGTGCAGTACTTTCACAGCATCATCTTTTAGGATTTGAAATAGCTCAACTGGAATTCCATCACCTCCACTAGCTTTGTTTGTAGTGATGCTTCCTAAGACCCACTTGACTTTGCATTCCAGGATGTCTGGCTCTAGGTAAGTGATCACACCATCGTGATTATCTGGGTTGTGAAGATCTTTTTTGTATATTTCTTCTGTGTATGCTTGTCACCTCTTCTTAATATCTTCTGATTCTGTTAGGTCCATACCATTTCTGTCCTTTATTGAGCCCATCTTTGCATGAAGTGTTCCCTTGGTATCTCTAATTTTCTTGAAGAGATCTCTAGTCTTTCCCATTCTATTGTGATGCTGTATGTCCTCATTAATTGCTCTGAATGAGCCTCTGACTAATGGGCTCTGGAAGAGATGATGTCCAGGGTCTGAGCCAGCTCTGCTGTCCCAAAGCCATGAACTGATGGCCCATTAGGTATTCTGTCTTCTCCTTTGCTCCACTGTGTGTGGGGAGAGATGGCATATCTGGCTGGTTCCATCCAGCTCTAGCTTCTCAGCTTCTACTCTTCCCTGGGTATCTCTGAACATCGTATCTCTGGTCCCAGCCCCATCTCCAGACCCCACTCTTTCAGAGATGCCACTCTCTGCCTCTGTAGTTGGGTACCCAAGAGTGAACACACTTGCCCCATCCCCCTACCTACTAACTGCATGAACTTAGGCAGAGCATTGAGCTTTTCTGGGCCTCCGTCTTATCACCTGTACAATGGAGATATATTAGAGGAATGTTAGGAGAATCAAAGGAGATCCCACCTGCAGAATGTCTTCCCTGACCTGTCAGAATGGCTCAGGTGCCTTTGTTGGCTCCCCAGTTCTGCCTCCCTCCCTCAGGCCAAATCCACACTGTGTGGTCATTGTCTCTCCATGTATCCATCCCCCACCAGAATGGGGGCTCCTTAAGGCCATAAGTCCCCAGGGCCTAATAGAGTCTTCACAAATGAAGGTCATGGGAAACTTGTTGAGCAACATGTGAATAAAGCCTGAGGGAAAGGCGAAGGGTTGTGTAGAAGTCTGGGAGTCTGATTTTGGAAGGACCTTGAGAGCAGGCAAAAATGGTAGGTAGGAATACAGAAAGCTGCTTGCAGCCCTGCTCTCACTTCTCTGATTGGTTAATTTATCTGTGAAGATCCCTGAGAAGCAATTTCTTCCCTGAGAAAGCTGGTCATCCGTGCACATGATGCACTCCACTGTAGAACTCTTCACATGTTTGTCTCTCTCCTCACGATGTGCTGAGTTCCCTGAAGACAAGACCTTGTTGGATCTCATTATGAAAGTGAAAGTGAAAGTCATGTCTGACTCTCTGCGACCCCATGGACTATAGGACTATACAGTCCATGGACTTCTCCAGGCCAGAAAGATGGAGTGGGTAGCCTTTCCCTTCTCCAGGGAATCTTCCCAACCCAGGGATTGAACTGAAGTCTCCCACATTGCAGGCGGATTCTTTACCAGCTGAGCCACAAGCATTAGATCCAGTGTGAGTACAGAAAAGGTTGTGGAGAGAAAAAAATAGATGGAGGCAATGATTTCTGAATCTGACATGGGGTTGAATTGCCTCATCTTTAATGACTCTCCCAGCCCTAGCTCAGTTGGTAAAGAATCTGCCTGCAGTGCAGGGGACCCAGGTTCAATTCCTGGGTCAGAAAGATCCCCTGGAGAAGGAAATGGCAACCTGCTCCAGTATTCTTGCCTGGGAAATCCCATGGACAGAGGAGCCTGGCAAGCTATAGTCCATGGGGTCGCAAGAGTTGGACACGACTTAGCGACTAAACCACCACCACCAACCTTGGGGATGAAACTAAGTTACCAAGCAGTTGTCTTCCTTCGAGAGGCACAGGAGGGTTAATTTAAGTATGACCAGTGAGGACTGGTAAAGAGTTGTGAGAATATATTCCCAAACTCCATTTTTGAGCTCGGACTTTTCTCTGCTGAGGGAAGGCTATAGAAGCCAGACTCTTAAATATAAAAGGTCCCTGAATAAACCAAAGATGTTTTTCAAGCCCTTGATCTGAGCCTGTTTACTTGTATCTTAGACATTAATTTTACACCCTTGGCGACCTGGTTGTAGACAGTTTAAAGGTTAATTGGTAGCCAGCTTGGGGGTGAGAAGTTGCTGTTGTGGTCAAGTGGGTGGGCACTCACCGAGGCAGCAGAGAAGCAACACCGTCTGATGGGGGCAGTGAAAGGCAGACAGAAGAACAAAACATTAGACAGGCAAAAACACGTACGAGCAACACAGATTGGGACTATTTAGTTCAGGTTGGGCTAAGTCACTCAGTCATGTCTGACTGCAACCCTGTGGACTGTAGCCTGCCAGGCTCCTCTGTCCATAGGATTCTCTGGGAAAGAACATTGGAGTGGGTTGTCCTTGCCTCCTCCAGGGGATCTTCCCAACCCACGGATCAAACTCGCATCCCTTAAGTCTCCTGCATTGGCAATCGTGTTCTTTACCACTAGCACCACCTGGGAAGCCCTTTTAGTTCAGGTCAGGCCTCCCTAAAATCAATGCCCTGGGTATGTCACTGCTTCTGCTCTGGGGAAATCCCTTTCTGGACCTCGGTCTCATAGGGCTTCCCAGATGGTGCTAGTGGTAAAGAACCTGCCTGCAATGCAGGAGACGTAAGAGTCACAGGTTTGATCCCTGGGTCAGGAAGACACCCTAGAGGGGATGGAGTCCAGTATTCTTGTCTGGAGAAGCTGCAAAGAGTTGGACATGACTGGAGTGACTTAGAATGCATGCATGGTCCCCACCTGTAAAACAGACAGGCTCCATCAAAGGCTCTGAGTGTTTATAATTCTGTAGGAGTTCCCTCATGTGAGGCTGTTCACTTCACAACTATACAGGTCAAATGAGGTCAAGACTCCAATCTCCAGGATTTTGGGTAATTAGGCTTTCCTGCCACAAATCCCCAAGTGTGGAGACTGTCCTTAGGGGGAACCCACCACCAAACCTGTCTGGGCTGGGCCCCCAGAAAAAAGAAAACTGCCAGGAGCTGGCATAGAGCCCGCAGCCCATGGTCGGCTTGCTGCCTAGGGAAGGGGTGAAAAGGAAGCCTGACTCTGAGTGAAACGGAAGTGCCTGAGGTCTGACAGTTGCTCTCAGCGTTCTGCAGCCAGGAGGGAAGTAAAACTGTCTGGGCACCTGGCAGCTTCCACCCTGAAAGCCCATGGGACAGCAACAGGTGAGAGCATAAGTGCGTTCTCTGGTTCAGAGCTGGGGCCCATGCTGGTGGGGGTGTGGGTGGGAGACAGAGGTCCCTGGAGAACAGGGAGATATGCACAGCCTAGTGGGTGTTGAAAAGCTGTCAACAGAGAGCACCTAATCCAGCCTGGGGCTCAGGGAGAGCTCCAGAGTGGGTTAAGTGACAGAGGTCACTTAACCTGCCCAAGGTCACAGAGCTAAAAAGCAGTCCCACTGCACCAGAGACTTGAAAGTAAGAGGAGTTCAGAAAAAGACACAGCTAAATAGAAATCTAGTCAGCTTGTGCTTAGTTGCTTAGTGCTGGCATCAAGATCTTAACACGGCCATGGAGACCTAGAGGCAGGAAGATTAATTCTGATCTGGGAGAAGGAGGAAGGTTTTCCAGGAGCAGGGATTTTGAGTAGAAGTTTGGAGGATGAATATGAGTTTATCAGGCAGAGAAGAGGAGGGAAAGGGGAGGGAAGGTGGAGGGAACAGCAAGTTCAGAAATGTCAAGTTGCTAAAAGAACCTGAGGAGGTCTGGAGAGGTATGTATAAATGTGTTTGGAACAAAAGGCACCTAAAATGGTGAGAGTGAGAAGTGAGGCCCGGTAGATCAGCAGGGGTCATGTGGTGAAAGGCCTAGAAAATCACATTAAGAAGCCTGGGCTTCATCTGGAGGATAGGAGGAGCCTCAGAAGAGTCTTGAGCCGCAGGAGGGCAGAGGATAGGAGACAGCTGGGTTGGGGGAGAGGCAGGAATGCTGGCAAGGAGGCAGTGACAGAACATTGAGAGTATTAGGTCACTGTCAGACCCAACCCCTGTTGAGAAATTGAAACTTTTTAGGAGACTACAGAGGTATGGAGGAAATGAGAACTGAAACCTGGGCCCTGTTACGGCTGCGGTCTGGGCAGGTGTGCTTAGTAAGGGAAGTGAAAGGGTTTGGCTGATTGGCAGCCCAATCCTGAGGAAGGTGTGAGAGTTTGTGAGGGAATGTGGGAGACTTGTCCTGGGGCGGGAGCCCTGCTCCAGGCTAGGGCAGCGTTAGGTGCCACGTCCAAGGAGGCAGAGAGGCACCTGCCACTGACACTGTGCAGCCCTCCAGGTCCCTGCCCCTCAGAGATCTCACTTCCTTCTGCCAAGCCTTTGCTCAGATGTCTCTTGAGATAAGCTTTTTGTCCCTCTCCTCCCCGCCTTTCCAGCATCCTGTGATTCCCCATCAGGCCCTGCCTGGTCCTCCAGGGAGCCTCCTCTGGCCAGAGCAGGTCCCTGACTTCCCACCCTGCCTGAGCGGTGGCCTGGCCATGCCCTGCCTTGAGGCATGTCTTGTTCTGTGGCCTTGGTTCACTACTCCAGTCACTGTTACCTTGCAGCAAGTGCCCCTCTCTCATCTGACTCTTCCCACAAGAGTGCATTTAGAGAGTGACAGTCATAATCAGACCCCAGGGCCCTCAAAGAAGCCACATTACCCTTGTTTGTCCTAGAGCAGGTGCATGGGAGGGCTGTTCATAGGCCACGCTGGTTGGGTCTTTGTTCTGGAGAAAGTCTCGGCCTGACTGAGTCAAATAGGCAGGTCTTGGTGGAGGGTCCCGTATTCTTTTTTGTAGTCTCTCTTTTTTTTTTTAAAAAAAAAGATTGAAGTATAGTTGATATACAATATGATGTAAGTTACAGGTATACAATATAGTGATTCACAATTTTAAAGGTTATACTTCATTTATAGTTATTATAAAATATTGGCTATATTCCAACCTTGTAGCTTATTTTATACATAACAGTTTGTATTATGCCTATCCATCCATACATTGCCCCTCCCCCTCCTCTCTCCCCACTGGTTTGCTCTTTACATCTGTGAGTGTTCCTTTTCTGTTATTTTTACGAGTTTGTTATATTTTCTAGATTCTAGTTTCCACATATAAGTGATATCATTTGATATTTGTTTTTGTCTGATTTATTACACTTATAATAGTATAATAGTCAGGAGGCTAGCAAGAAGCAATTCACCTCTAAGGGTTCAACAGAAGGGACTTAATGAAGGGACTGCTGTATTGAGACGTGGGCTGGTGAATGGAACAAATGAAAAATGGTGAGGCACCCACTCAGAGGCTAGGGCTGAAAGGAGGGACGGGAGTCCCATCACTGGAGCTGTGAGAGGTGGGCCTGCCAAGAAGAAATGGGATCAAGGAGGTCAGAGGGGAGGCAGCAAAGAAGGGAGGGAGCAAAGGGGGAAAGCCCAACCTCTCTCTCCTCTCACCCTCTGGTCTCCTGTCATTTCTCATCATAAAAACCCAAGTAGAAGCCAGTTAGGAAGTGTGCCTTGTGATGCAGCCCACAGGGATCAACCTCTTGCAGGGCTGAGGGTCGGGGTCGGGGTGCAAATAGAGGATAACCATCTCCGGAGATGCATGAAAAATTGTCACCCAGGTGGAATATCTGGATTATCCCTATGGCTTTGACCCAGTCATTTCTCTGTGATCAGTGCTGGGTTGGAGAAGGCTTTCCTTACTGCCCTAGAAAGAAAGGGCCAAACTTCATATTTACCTTCCTATTGCTATCATCTAGAAAGCACTGTCTGGGGACTTGGAGAATAACAGAGCCACAAGGGTCTCAAGCATAACCATGTGTTTTGCTGAAAGTTTTAACTTTCGTTTCAGGTTCAAAGGATTTGTTAACAAAAGAAACCACTTGTTATACACAAGTAAACAATTCCAATATTTAATAGAGAATTATCTATCTTACTTTCAGTATACAGTCACTAAAAAAAAGAGAATCAATATCTAATAGAGAATTATCTATTTTACTTCCAATAAACAATCATTAAAAGGAAAGAGAAATAGAAAACTAAAGGAGAGTAATAGTACATACATCACCAAATTGGGTTTTGACCGACATCCATATTCAAACAGTGCTGAGAAGTCCCGTGTAACAGCAATCTGGAGTCCCAGTTCAGGAAAAAGTCCCGGGCAGTGTGTCTACTCCGTGAGTGAGACTTCAAAATTGTAGTTTGGGGGTTCCCCCTTATAATCCCAGGCTGCAAACTGATATCATCATCAGAGAAAACTTCAGCTCTGGTTTATGTTAATCTTTCTTATAGTGCTATTTGTTTTGTTTTGCAAATCTTGGAATGTTGTTAAGCCCAGCATGGGTGGCCAGAACCCCTCCAGGGGCTCAACAATTCCAAGATCTGTCCCCTATCTAATCTGTGGTGCCAGGTGGCCGGTATTCACAGTAGGCAGGTAGTCAGGACAGTGTCCAGGCACGTCAGAAGCAAGGTCAGAGGCCTGCTCTGCTTCCTCAGTCTCTGAAGCCTGAACAAGACTTTTGTTGTTCAGTCACTCAGTTGTGTCTGACTCTTTGCAACCCCATGGACTACAGCATGCCAGGCTTCCCTGTCCATCATCATCTCCCAGAGTTTACTCAAGCTCATGTTCATTGAGTCAGCAATGCCACCCAACCATCTCATCTTCTGTTGTCCCCTTCTCCTCCTGCCTTTGATCTTTCCTAGCATCAGGGTCTTTTCCAAAGAGTCGGTTCTTTGCATCAGGTAGCCAAAATATTGGAGCTTCAGCTTCAGCATCAGTCCTTCCAATGAACATTCAGGGTTGATTTCCTTTAGGACTGATTGATTTGATCTTCTTGCAGTCCAAGGGACTCTCAAGAGTCTTCTCTAGCATCACAGTTCAAAGGCATGGATTCTTTGGTGCTCAGCGTTTTTTTTGTCTAGCTTTCACATCCATACATAGCTACTGGAAAAACTATAGCTTTGACTATATTTACATTTGTAGGTAAAATAATGTCTCTGCTTTTTAACACGCTGTTTAGGTTTGTCATTGCTTTTCTTCCAGGGAGCAAGCATCTTTTAATTTCATGGCTGCAGTCACCATCCACAGTGATTCCCTAATACCACGCCAACATACACCATGCCTGAGAAAGAGAGAGAGCTGGGCCCCAGGTCACAGGGCCAATGTGAGATAAATAGTATCCAGATTATACAGTGAAGACCACATAGCTAGAAAGCAGTAGAGCCACAATTCAAACCAGTTAGCCTGACTTGTTTGAATTTTGGACAGAGGAGCCTGGTGGGCCACAGTCCATGGGGTCGCAAAATGTCTGTCGGACACAACTGAGTGACTAAGCACAGCACAGTCTGACTTAGAACTTAACCCAAGCTCTTAGCCATGACCCCAAGCTAAATGCCCAACATACAGGGAGGAAAGCAATGGAGTTAGTGAGACCCAGCCTAAGGTGCCTTGTCCTCAGACCTACCCTCTGTCCCCTTTGTGGTCCATGCACTCACAAGCCTCCCCCTGTGGGGAGGAGCAGTGAAGTCACTACCCAGTGTACCTTGTGGGGATAGAGGGCTCAACAAAAACAGACGACAGGCCTGAATAGGCCCTCAGGCAACACCCTTCCTTAGGGAGCTGTACTGGGCCTTCTATTCTAATATCTGGCTGCCCACACTGAACACTCCACTGCTGGTAAACCTCAGGTTCTTCAAGCTTTCAAATCCATCCATCCATCCACCCATCCATCCATCCATCCATCCAGGATTCCTTGTCCTAAGTGCTGGGAACACCCTGACAAATAAAACCTCCTCCCAGAGATCTATGGGGATGGGAAGCACTGATAGGATGGGTGAGATAGGGAATGCACATGCTTATTACAGAGTGTGAGAGACACCCTAAAGGGGTATCACTTTTCCAAAAAAAATCATTTTAAATTTTATTTATTTTTGGCCGGGCTGGGTCTTCTCATTGCAGTGGCTTCTCTAATTGCATAGCATGGACTCTAGGTGTGTGGGCTTCCCTAGTTACAGCATGCAGGCTCAGTAGTTGTGGCTCGTGGGCACTAGAGGATGGCTTAGTTGCCTCACGGCATGGATCTTACTGGACGGGATTGAACTTGTGTCCCCTGCATTGGCAGTCAGATTCCTAACCACTGGACCACCAGGTAAGCCCAACACTTTTCAAAATTTAAAGCAAACATCAAAGTGGGACACCCATGGAAGACCACAGTTCACCTCTGCAGACTGATTTCCCAGGATTCACTACTCAGGCTGTTCCTAAACATGGCTCAGGCCCAGCCAGCCTGCGGTTTCTGCTCTCTCTCACTGTTCCTTTCCTGGGAATGTCCACCTCCCATGCATCAAAGCCCACTTCCGGTTCAGCCTTCTGAGTCCCCTCTTTTAGACAGAGGCAGCTTCCCCATTTGGAGCTAGCACAGCTAGCTTTGGAATTTCTTACTCATGCTCAAACAATAGTGAAGCAATTCTTGATCTTGTTTCTCCATCTGTAGCTCCTGTTAATTCAATTTTTCATTTTCTCCTCCCTGGATACTACACTTACTCTAAAAGTTTGAAAGTTTGGCAGCCCAGTTTTCGAGAGATGAGGTTGGGTGAGGCCAGAGACTATGACAGAGTTGTTAATCATTTGGATACTGGAGTTGCGATCCTGCTTCTAACTGTGTGATCACGAGGAAGTTACTTAACCTCTCTGAACCTCTGTTTTCCCATCCTTAGTGAAGTGAAAGTCACTCAGTCATGTTCGACTCTTTGCGACCCCATGGACTATAGAGTCCATGGAATTCGCCAGGCCAGAATACTGGAGTGGGTAGCCTTTCCTTTCTCCAGGGGATCTTCCCAACCCAGGGTTCGAACCCAGGTCTCGTGCATTGCAGGTGGACTCTACCAACTGAGCTATCAGGGAAGCCCTTCCCATCCTTAAAGTCAGGATAATTGGTGTTGTGAGAATCAATGAGTTAATATAGTCAAAGCCCTCAGGGCTGTGCCTGGTACTCCATCAGTGTGTAAGAAATGTTAGCTGTTATTATTATAGCTATCGTGAGGGGCCAGGCCAATGTGCTTGTAAACAACTCCTCACACCCAAGCAAAGCTTGTGCAGATATACAGAGAGGCTCAACACACAGCCATACTTTGAGATGAGGCTGGGTGGGTAACTGTAACCTCATTTTAGAGATGGGCATAGGCTCAGACAAGGCAGGGGCATTCATTCATCTAACAAATATTTATGGGCAATTTCCGCATGTCAGGCCTCTCTTCCCACACAAAGATTTCTGAATCCTCAGGGGAGGGGATGAAGGTATTGTGTTTTAAACAAGCACCCTTAGGTGATTCTCAGCTGAGGCAAGTCTGAGAAAAACACATCCCAGGATACTAGGGCAAGCATCTTGCCAGATTCCAAATTTGGAACTGGGTTTGATAGGAAACACCATCTTCTGGTGGCAGATTTGTGTATCAGTTTAAGAGCACAGACCCTGGAGCCTTGATTAACAGGGTACAAATCTTAGTTTGCATTACCCTTAGCGACTGCAGGGTAAAACGTGGCCAATAGTATTACCTACTTCAAAGTTGTTGTGAGAATTACATTAATTATTTATGTGACATGCTGACACATAGTAGCTATTATGAAGTGTGAGCTATTATGATTACTGTGCCCAGTGTAGATAAGCATCAGAGAAGGCAGGGGTGGTGGATTTGACGCTTCTTACCCCAGGATTGGCTCTGACTACAGTGTTGGCGTGTCTGTCTCTTCAGGGAGATTCACCACCTGCTCCCTTCCGCTGGAAGAGCTTTCCTGAGCCAGGGAATTCCCTCTCATAGCAACTGACTGCAGCTTCCAACATTCTGATGCCATGCACACTGCCTGCAGCAACATGGCAAGAATTAGATCCCATCGTGGGGCCAAGGCTGGACTGGGAAGACAGATGAGTTTAGGGATTGGAGCTGTCCATTTAGGAGGGCTGAAAACCAGAGAGGGAGTACAGTTCCTGGGGAAACTTCTCTCCATACACTGGGCCAACTTTGGTTGAGAGCGGTGCTCAGCTCACCCATGCCACAGTACGCTGGTGTGTGGATGGATGTGTTGCAGACAGGCAAAAGGTGGGTGCCCAGGGAGAAGGCAGGATGCCAGGGCCTCTGCCAGCCCTCCAGGACACTCATTTTGGCCTACCGCCCCCCAGCAGGGAGCAGGCAAGCATGTTCTGTTTTGGCATTAACTAGGCAAGCTGTGGGAAAGTAAGCAGCAGGCTTCCTAAGCTGAATAGGATCTGCTCCCACCACAGGTCAGTGCACGGTGGTTACAGAGCTGTCCCTCCCCCATAACAACTCTCTCCCCTGGTCCCTGCCTGACTCCCCATCCCCCAGCTCAGCCTGGAGGGTCTTCTCCGTGGAAGAGGCTCCCAGATGGGTAGCATCCCATGCCTTCCAGGCTGGGAAGTCCCAGTGTCACAGAAGAGGAAATGAAGGCTGAGGGAGGGCAGGGACTTCCCGGGTCCTCACAGTGAGTCAGGGCAAAACCAAGACTGTAGCTGGGCTCAACCTCCTCCCACGGGAATTCCTCTTTTTGTGTTTTATTATTATTTTTTTAAACTTGCAAACAAAACCAGAATGAAAATGCAGGGAAGCTGAAGGAAAACACATGCACACACAGAGGAAACTCATATTTGTAGGCCAGGATGTTGTAGGCATTTTATATAAACATTCCCATTTAATTCCATCACAACCCTGCAAAAAATCATTATTCTCCTTTTATAGACAAGGGAATTTGGTTTAAAAAAGGTTTTAGGACTTGGTCAAGAACCCAAAGCTAGACAGAGGAGGAGCTGGACATCTGACCCAGGTTTGCTGACCCCAAATCCCTGTGCTGTCCACCCAAACCTGTTTTACCCATTGGTCCAGCTTCACAGAGTGGTAATCACAGTGCAGCTCCCAGTGGGAAGCCCTGGTCAGCATCCCACATGGCAGTCATTCAGCCTTCATGAATGTATCCCAGGTTGGGTAGTCACTTGACATAGCTCCCCAGCCCTTTACAGATCATGTACCTGTTATTTCATTTGACCTGCACCCACCCACCGAGGAGGAACACAGGACAGAATCTGCAATGTGCCAAAGGTCACACTCAGCAAGTGCCTGGTAGAGATAGGACTAGGTCTGTGGCTTCCTGCCTCTTGATGTCAAAATCATGTGATGGTTAGCTCCTATTATAGCCTTGGCACTGTCTCCTCACCTCCACCCCGAGCTGTAATACTCCTTGACAGGGGCACTGACAGAGCACGTAATTCCCTACCCCAGTGCCTACCTCTCAGGGACTCACCTCTGGCCTTAAATCCCTGCTACCTGACTCTCCTGGGCTGACCTGCATGTCCTGACTTTACTGCTATACCTTTGGTTCATACGTTGAGATTGCGGGCTGCTGCAGTACAGGGCCTGGAGTATACCCCAGATAGCTGCTTACAACTGAGCCCAGAATAAGGGGCTTATTGACGCTGGATGGAATCTAAGATCTAGCTCTGCCACAGACTCACTTTGTGCCCTAGGAAGCCTCTGCCCTCTTCTTGTGGCTACTGATTTTGAAGCCTCACTCCAGTGGGCTGTGATTCTCTGTCTGAGAGCTGTGGAGGAGACAGGCTCATTTCTACATTAGGCTTAACAGAGGCCTGTATGAGAGATGCCTCAGGCAGGAGCAAACACCAGTGTGTGTGTGTGAGCTGGAGACAGAGGGGTAAAGGTGACTAGGGTAGAAGGGAGGTGAATGGGGGTGGAGGTCACAGACAGCATTGTCTGCAACAGCATCCCCAGGTCAGCTTGCAGGGCAGGGTGCGGGGCTTAGGCAGGAAATAGCTGGCATCTGGATGGGCAGACAGGTAGTCCTGAGAAGTCTGCAACAATGTGAGTGGGGGATAATGACAAAGCAGGGAAGGGTGTAGAGGAGGCTTTGAATCCCCACTACAGGAAGGGGTGCCTTGGTGCATAATGGGAAGATGGGATGGTGGCCACCTTCTCTGGAGAAAGCCTTGAATGGAGTACCAACCTGTCGTGGGTGTCCATACTGGGGTGCTGGCGTGGGTGAGGTGGGGTGCTGTTCCATGCTAGCCATGCTCAAGTGCTGCTGCATACTTTACCTGAGGTTTCTCCTGGGAGGCCTGTGGAATACTAGAATAGCTCACCTTTCAATGCCCACTCTTATATCTGTGCCAGGCCAACTTTCAGTTCTGGCTCTGACTTAAACTTAGAATCACATTCCTTCCAGGAGACTATATAGCCGCAGGCATGCTCAAGGGAGAGCACAGCTTCAGAGCCAGAGGTAGTCAGGGGCCAGGCCTGACTCTCCTGTCCTAACTGTGTGACCTTGGGTAGGTCATTTTACTTCTGGACCTCAGTTTGTGAAATCTGTGAAATGGGTCACATGTATCGCTAGGGGTTGTTGTGAGGGTTAGAAGCAATGAAAATAATATGCTTAGTTCAGAGCTTGAAACATGGAAGAGGCAAAATAAATGGTAGCTGTTATTAATTCCTTCCCAGGGTAAGAATCCCATCTGTGGCCTCCTCAAAGGAAGGGAGCCAGTACCTGGTTGCACAGTCACAGGGACAGAGGAGCTCACTCCCTCCAGGGGCCACTCTGCCTGGAAAACGTCCTTTAGATGCAGCTGAGACCTGTACCAGTTCTGTCTCCAGGGCCACAGGAAAGTTCTGTGGCATTTTCCCCAAAGAATCTCAAGAGATCTGACTATAACAGAGTGCTTGCTTGCATTGCAGGAGCAAGGCTCTGGAAGTCCCCAGCCTGGTTCAAAGGGGACATTTTAGTCAGGCTTACATGTTATAGAAATCTCTTTCTCTATCCCTGTGGAGTCTGGAACATATGGATTGTACCCTCCCAAGTCTGCTTTTTTTCTTGGGTGAACTCTCCCAATTTCTTGAACACTTCTCATAGAGGCAACCTCAGGCAGTGCAGTGGTAAAAGAATCCACCTGCCAATGCACGAGATGGGAGTTTGATGCCTGGGTCAGGAAGATCATCTGGAGAAGGAAATGGCTACCCACTCCAGTATTCCTGCCTGGGAAATCCCACGGACAGAGGAGCCTGGCGGGCTACAGTGCACAGGGTCACAGAGAGTCGGACACAACTGAGTGGCTGAGCATGCATAGAGGCAAACAGGAGAACTGAGTTCTGGTCCCAAATCCATCACTTCAGGGCAAGTCACTTATCTTCACCGAGCCTCTGGTTCCTCATTTGTAAAATGAAGAAAACAACACTCTCTCATAGGATGATAGTGAAGCTTAGCTTGGAAAAGTAATATAAAAGTCTGGGGTTGGGAAAAGGCACTTGGTAAATATTAAATACATTTTAAAAGAAACCACATTTTTGAGAAATGTTAGCAAGTTAGCCCATCTGGTGTTGCCTCTTAGCTTCTTACAACACCTGTAAAGGAAATCATTCCAGAAAGTCAGTGCCATTCCTGGCTTCAGAATAAGGGCAAATCAGGTGGAGGGTACCCTCCTCAATCCATAAAGTCAAGTCCCAGGGTTTGGCTTCAGCTGTGAAGAGCTTACTAGGTTCCAGGCTCATTCACTTACCTTACTCTGCAATTGTGGATCAAGGCCTAGAGAAGGCTTAGCAGACCAGTGATAGAGACTGGATCCCAAAGTTCCCAACATCCAGCACTTTTATATGTCTAGTGCTCACTTCCAATAAAGAGAGGTGAAGGGAGGATAATTTCTGGACCAGGCTAGTTGTAACCTTTTGTGTGCAGGACACTGCATCCGGGCAAGCAGTTACCCCTTTCTCCCCACAGTGTCATTCATGGAATGGTCAGTCTGGAACTCAGCCACGGTGAAGGCCCAGGCTGATTCTTCCTTGTTCACCCTTGTGTCCCCAGTGTCTGGTCCAAGGCTGGGCACAAAGCAGGACCTTAGCAAATACTTTTTGGATAAATGATGAATCAGCCAGCATGTATTAAACACTATACGAGAGGCCCTGTGGTAGGAGAAATTTTATTTAATATAACAAGCCTGTGAAGCTGGTTTTAGATGCCCATTTTACAAGCGAGGAAATACAGGTTGAAAGAGATGAACTGACTAGGTCAAGGCCTCACAATGAACTGCTGGTGGAACTCAGACTAAAGCCCAGCCTGCTACCTCCACCCTAGGCACTGGCTGCCAGCCCCACAGAGGCCAGGGAGCCAGGCTTCCACCCACTTGTCCCCTTGCCCCAGGCCTTCCCAGATACTAATTGAGGACTCTGATAAAGGGTTCACTTTTGAATGGCCTCAAGGAAACCAGAAATAGCAAGTCTAGTCTTCCAATTCCTATACAGGTTAATATGACTCAAGCATAGCTCTGATTCTATCAATTTCGTATTCAAGAATCTAGGCTAACAATGTAAACAATCTAGGTTGTTCCATCTTCCTAATAGCTGGCCAAGAGGCTTTGGTCAAGTTATTCGGGTTTCTCCAGGCTTCACTCACTTTCCTCTTTTGCCTGACCTCTCTTCTGAGAACAGGTGTTTTGAGACCCCAACTTCTGATAAACTGGGGCGTTCTAATTCACCCTCCACACATCCCTATGACTCTGGAAGAGAGGTGTTTTTCATTTTTCTAAGGACTTCAAGGGAGGCTGATATCTCTACATCCAGATGGTCTGCATAGAGGAGGAAGACGGAGTCCGGGGAGCAGACCAGAGCATCCTCGTTGGGAGATGAGGAAGCCTGAGCTCACCCAAACAGCTAGGCGCAGGCAGAATGGACTGGCACCCAGAGTGGGCTGGCACCTAGAGGTCCTGACTCTCATTCAAGAGCTTCCTCCACTGCCCCTGGAGCCTTCTTTACTTTTCCTCTTGATTATCTGCACCTGTTTCTCTGAACCCTCGAGAACACTTAGTTACCCAGAGATTCTACTCCTGCTGTGTAACCTTCATAAAGTCTCCACTCCTCTGGCCTTTCATCTGTGAAATGGGGGATGGGGTGGGTCCTGGCCTTAACGACCTCACGCTCTTTGACTTGGACGCCCTGTAGCAGACGACAGATTTTTCCTTTGCAGGGCAACTAGTTCCCCTCGCCCTCACCCAAGCCAGGCACGTGGGGCCGCTGCGAAACGACTTGTCCACGCTCGCTCCTAGGTGCCTTGGCCCGCCAGGCTCATCTGCACGAGAGGGTAGGGGTGTTGGAGAACCATGAAGCAAAAAAGGCACTCTGCTACTCCCGCAAACAAATAGGCATGGTGCCTACTCCCTCCCCCTCCCTGCCACATTGTAACTAACACACGCTCAGACACACCACACACACGAGTGGGCGTCAGGAGAAGACGGCGGCTTACGCGCGTGCGTCGGCACTGAGCCCTCTCCCGCTCACGTGCGCGCCCCCGCCGGAGGCGCGCACCGCGGCAGGCAGGCGGGAAAGCGCGCGGGAAGCCCCCGGCTGGCTCCCACTGTGGGGGAGGGAGGACAGGAGGCGTTTGGAACGTGCCATTCTCGGAGAGAACGGGGGAGCGGATTTCCGTTCTGCGATAGCGTAGTTACCCCTCTCATTCGCCGACCGATCTGTTAGCTCCCTCCGTTCCCCGCCGCGATACGGAGCCCCAAGCCGCGGCCGCGCTCCCTCCCAGAAGCCTGGCCCGGCCCCTCGAGCCCCGCTGTGGCCTAAGCTGTCCCCTCCGCCGCCGGAGTGGGGCGCTGCGCTGCGCGTTGAGGCCGGAAATTCCCGCGGCCTGAGTGGAGGAACCGAAGCACAGAGCGCGGCGCCGCCTACCACCTCCCGGGGCCGGGCAGAGAGGGTCGGGCTGCCTTAGTGGGGGTGGGAGGGCCGCGTGTGAGGAACCGCGGAGCCGGCGGCGGGTGGGGAGGCGCGGAGGGCAGGGGACGGGACCACAGGGTTGCTGCTTCAGAGGTGCTGGGAGACCCTGCGCCCCCGCAGCCGGGCCCCCGCCCCCTCGCGGTCTCCGCCTCCTTGCCTCACACACCCCCCGGGCCGCCCGAGCCCAGGCCTTCCCGGGGCTCCTCCTCCTTCTCTTCACACTCACCCTCCGACCCGGGTT
Source organism: Cervus canadensis (assembly GCF_019320065.1). Classification (NCBI taxonomy): domain Eukaryota; kingdom Metazoa; phylum Chordata; class Mammalia; order Artiodactyla; family Cervidae; genus Cervus; species Cervus canadensis. The sequence goes on along the minus strand of NC_057396.1, from coordinate 47,826,832 downwards.
CTCCTGCCACCCGCCGGCCTTGCAGCTTCCCGGGCGAGTCCTCGTTCTCAGGCTCTTCTTACACACACACACAAGCACACGCCCGCTCCCGGGGCGGCCCTCTCCTCTTGACCCTCCTTTTCCTCTCCTCACTTACGCCGCCGTGGGAGGAGGATTGATGTCCCTTCAGCATCATGCAGCCGCCGCCGAGGAAGGTGAGGATGCAGCTAGGGGTCTTTGAGGTTTTGGGTGGGGATGCGTACAAGGAACGCGGCTGGGGCGACCGCGGCCCCCCCTCCCCCTTTGCGCAGGGGGCCGTGACCGCCGTCGTCTCGGGCTTGTCACTCACTTGCCGCCGGTTCCTGGAGGGGGGCGCGCGTGTTTGGTGCCTTCGCGGTGGAGGGGCGGCCGTGGCTTGTCCCCTCCACCGCACAGGAGACCACCCCCCCCCGCCCAACCCTAGACATTTCACAAGAGTTTCGAGTGTGCGTGCGTGTGTGTGTGTGTGTGTGTGAGAGCGAGCGCGCATGGCAGTGCTGCTGTCTGCAAAGTGCTTTCTCCGGGGCTGCACCGAGGGGAGGTGGGGGAGCCCCTGCAGCTTTGCAGAGCCTTGTGTTTGTGTGATTGTTTAGTCTGCACCAGGTTTGAGCCCCCCTCTCGCTTGTTGCCACCCTCGCGCATTTGCCGATTTACAGGACGTTTGTTACCAGCCTCGCCTTAAGATTTGGCTCGCTTTTCCCACTGGGCGACCGAAGAGAAGTCGCAATAGCCACCCCACCCCAGGGGAAAACAAGAAATTAAGCATTGAACGGTCCTGCCTTTCTCTTCCCGGTTCCTGCCCCGCCCCTCCGACAAGGGGGAGAGGAAGGTGGTGATTTCTGTTCCCAGGAGAGCGAGAACCGGGCCGTGCGTGGCGTGTACGCCGCGATCTGGGCTTGGGGTGGGAGTGACGAGTGTCCCGGGCTTGTCAGTAGCTTCAACCCTTCCAGAACTGTTTCAGTGTCCTCTTCCCCAGTTTTTTTCCCAGGGACCGAGGCTGTGTCCTTGTCGTTTCAATCTTGCAGATGGTTGCTGAGTGTCTACTCAGGGCGCTGGGTGGAGGAGGCTGTTCTGTACTCCCCTTGTGGGCAAACATTTGGTGAATGCCTAACTCACTCGTGTCTGCTCCCTCTTCTTTTCTGTTTCTCACCTGGGTTCTCCAAGTGAGTCTTTTTTTTTTTTTTCACACATAGCCCTCCGGTAGCCCTGCTCCGGTGGCGGCGAGGGTTCCAGGCCCACTGTAACCTGAATCCCGGCCTGGCGGGCGAGGCACTGGCCAATTTGCATTTACTGTTCTGTTTGAAGTGGAAACGCCACGGGAACCGGCCTGCTGGGGTGGCTTAAAAGCACTGCATATGCTGGAAGGTCACTTTTGCTTTCTTCTTTGTGAACAAGAGATTGTGATTTGATGTGCTGTCAGCAAGGGCGTCATCCTGGGAGTGTGCTTCTCCTAGCCATTATAGAATAATGTTTGTAGTTGATAGATGCATATAATTTCATGATTGTGTAAATTTCAGTTATTAGATATTAGGCATTCTTATGTCTCCTTCTCCCATCTCTGCTCTGCTCACCTCTCCTGATGGTTAATAACCTTTGAATCCTGTTTGGAGGAAATAGAAGACAGACTCTTTTAAAGCTCTAAGAAGACCTAGATAGGTATTGTACATGAAATGAAACGACTGGCAGTTTATTTTACACCTCTTTAATCTGTAATTTTTATACTCATGTACTTTCATTTAGCTTCTGGTTCAGGTTATTTTGGCTAGTTGTTAAAATTAAATATCTGCAGTAAACAAAATTAGGTGGCTAATAACAGGATTGTGGTCCTCAGGGGAGAGGCAAGTAACAGTTATATATTCTGACAAGTATTACATATTTTCCTTAAATAATTTTTTAAAGTTGCGGTAAGCCCTTATAAATATATGATATATTTCAGGTGAAAGTTACACAGGAACTGAAAAACATTCAAGTTGAACAGATGACAAAACTTCAAGCCAAACATCAAGCAGAATGTGATTTGCTTGAAGATATGAGGTAAGGTTATAGTAAATAGTTGGAGAACTTCTATATCTCTGTTTCAAAGAACCTTTGAGTTACCAAGCCCCAGGAACTGATGATGGAATTTCCTTTTGGATTTCCTGCTTTAAGGCTATTAGAACTTTAACTCAGCTAGAAATTGTAACTGGAACTAACACAATACAAACTTTTTTCCTTCAGTGGAGAAACCTATAATGTTCACATACTTTTATGAAAAAGAAGTTCTTACAAATTTATCAAATTATATAAACAGTGAAATGGAAATTCTTATTTAATCCTTCTAGTAAATTGACCTTTCTGTGTTTATTGACCTTAACGATTTCACATGGAATTTTAAACTGACACCTGGTTAATGATTAATATCTGGGGGTGAGCCAGTCAACCTCAGATGATTGTTAGAACATGACAAATATAAGTTTGAACATTAAATTTAGTGGGACATATGTTTATCGGATTTTATTGTTAAACTTAACCTGTATCCACAATCAACTAACTTTGAATTTAAAAGATAAGACATCTTGCCAGCATTGTGAAAGTCAATAACTTTCTTTATAGAGGTAATCATGACTCATTTTATTGAAAGAAACACCACTGTTTTAGCAGTTCTATAATACAAACTGACAGCAAACATAATTTTGTAAAGGTTGATTTGCATGTTGAAGCAGAGTAGCTGCCATTCTTATTTCCCTATATTAATGTATTTATTAAATTGAAATTGGGTCTGTAAGCCTTATCAGATTTTTTCCTGTGGCGCACAAAACCTCGTTGATTTTATGAAAAATACCAACTATGTGTTGTCGTAATTATGTGTTCAGGTAGCTGAATTGTTTGTAGCCCAAAGATTTTTTTTGATAGTTCCTTTTTTTCCCCCTCCCATATTTAATTTAGGTAGTGTTTATGAATATTTCTACTATTTACATATCTTTTCAGGGTTTCTAACTAAGCCGTATTAATTTAGACTCATCCAAACTTGGATATACCAAGATCATTGTTTTCTGACTGGAAACTGCTTTTTTTTTTTTTTTACTTACATTTTTACATTGGCATATAAGTGAGTAACGACATTGTGTTAGTTTCAGGTGGAAACTACTCTATTTTAGTTCTGTATTTGTTTCTTTGCTTTTCTTGTGGCCACAGGGATATTTTTAGACTTAAATAATTCCTGTGCAAGATACCCAAAATTTTTCATATGGTTAAAATTAAGTTTGTAACAACTATTAAGTGAACTAAAGCATTTTATATTTTAGCAGTTTAGGAAGGCAGACTGAGTTTGTAAGTAAAGTTCTTCTGTGGGGTATGAATAGTCAGTAGTCATTGTCCTTTTGATTATAGACTTCTTGTTTGCATTCTTTTCTCTATTTCCCCTATTTCCTCTTCCTTGACTTATGGTCAACTAGATGGACACACAGTTGCTGCTAAGTTGGCATAGGTTGTTGCTCCCGCGGCTGCTGTTTAGTTGTTTGTATCATTCCTGACTTCATTACATTTCACTTGCATTGTTGCGGTAATATCCTAATTATTGCTTTAGTGTTCTCATATCTTCTAATCTTCTCCCAATCTCCACTTAAATCTGTTTTCCACATTGTCATCAGTTAACTTTCTAATAACTATTATATATGAGGTTCTCTGTGGTCTTCTAAATAAAGACCAAACACTTTGTTATAGCATATGTAGCCCTTTGCAACCCAGCTGCAAGCTACAAGCTCCGTTTTCCTGGCTTAGTTACTACCATTTCATGCCCATTTATCCTTCCTTCTTAATCCTCTGGCTTGGCCACCCAGGACTTCTGGTTATCTAATTGTGTTCTCTACATTCATGCCTTTGTTTGCACCCTCCCGGTTTTCATCTGGCAAATTCTGGTTACCGTTTAAGTTTGTGAGTTTGCTCTTCTTTGTGATCTCAAACGATTTTGATTTTCACACGCTTCTGTCTTCCCCCATCATGTGAATTCATCATTGAAGTCATAGGCTAAGTCTTACTCAGGTTTGTATCTTTGTACTTTTTGTTTAAGCTGGCAGAGTTGTTAAGTGGATGTAACTGGTTATATTTAAGTGCAGTTTATTAGTTTTTAGGTGATATATTTTATAAGCTCTATTTATAGGGAGCTATAGGTGGTATTGGATCTTCCTGGGTGGTTCAGTGGTAAATAATCTGCTTGTCAATGCAGGAGACGCGCGTTCAGTTCCTGGGTCAGGAAGATTCCCTGGAGAAGGGAATGACAACCCACTCCAGTATTCTTGCCTGGGAAATCCCATGCACAGAGGAGCCTGATGGGCTACAGGCCATGGGGTCGCAAAGGAGTTGGACACAACTTAGTGACTAACAACAATAGGTGGTGTCATTGAGTTGTGTTTTAATTTGACTCATGTAGGCACTTTAAATTGTACTGTGGATATTTGATGTTGAGTATATCTGTGTGTGTGCATGCTCTTTGTGACCCCATGGACTGTAACCCACCAGGTTCCTCTGTTCCTCTGGAATTTTTCCGGTAAGAATACTGGAGTGCGTTGCCATGTCTTCCAGGGAATCTTCCTGACCCAGGGATTGAACCAGATTCTCCTGCATTGGCAGGAGAATTCTTTACTACTGAGCCACCTAGGAAGCCTGAGTATATATGTATTTATATATAATATGTAAATACAGTGATTGTTGGTGCACCCAGGATTAATGGGATTCTTTATATTTTAAAGGAGTGTGTTCTCCTTTGCATTAAATAAATGAGACGAATCCCTTCATTCTTATATAGTTGTGAGCAGAATACTATATTACCTTCTAAAACATAACTTTAGATTTCTGATTTGCTTTTTTCTCCCTAATGGTAATGCTGAATTGGAAGTTTAAAATTGTCTATTCTCAATAGTCATAACTTTTATTGCTTGAGGAGAAGATGGTCTGGCTTTTCTGGTCTGTCTTAGCAAGTGGAATGACCTTTTAAAAATTCATTAGAAGTCTCTGAGCTTGGATTTTTATGTGTATTTTGTTGTAAAGGATCTTGCCTGCTTTTGCTTTTTTGAGGCTCTCACCACCACCTTCCTCCCCAAAATCCCACAAATAACTCTTCTTCTCACTGATGCATCCCCCACCAGTGTTATACTCAGTTTAAATTACTATGAATTTATTCTCCCCAAATTCAGATAACTTTGATTTTTAACATAAAGAAGTAGACAGAGAAAAAATTTTTGTGACTTAAAAAAAAGTTAAGAAAAAAGTCCACAACACATTAAACTGTAAATAGGAAAATTTTATGCTGGGTTATAGCTTCCCTGGTGCCTCAGCAGTGAAAGAATCTGCCTGTAGTGCAGGAGACATGGGTCTGCGTGTTTGATCCCTGGGTGCGGAAGATCCCCTGGAGAAGGAAAAGACAACCCACTCCAGTATTCTTGCCTGGGGACATCCCATGGATAGAGGAGCCTGGTGGACTACAGTCCATGGGGTCATAGAGAGTCAGACACAACTTAGTGACTAAACCACTGTTAGCACCAACCATGGCTAGTTCCCCACTCCCTCTCACCTTGTGGAATTTTGAAAGGAGGCTGATTATGGTATCGTGTTTTTTCCCCATTGCTCTCCTCCCCTTCTTCAGTTTATTTGTTCCAGGGGTGCATGTGGAAGCTGGTGTATTGGGAGTGAAGTATGAGAAGGAAAGATAACTCATTTGTTGTTAATCAGGGACATTCCATGCTTTGGGGAGATTTTATACTGAAGTGTTTCATGTTGACTTTTGCTGTCAGCAGTAGACAAGCACACTTTACTTTCTTTTTAGTTTATTATTAGTTTATTCTCTCTGCTTTCTAAGGCCATGTATAAGTACGTTTCTGAATCCTACAGCCTATGTGTTGTTTATTAATATAACGTATTTCTTATTTATTCTAATGATGTGATAACTCCAGTCAGTAAAAAAGTTCTTTGAAGGGACCCGGAATAAAAGAACTGCCTTCTTAGCAGACATTTTTAGGTTGTTATATAATATTTAAAAAATCTTAGAATTTTAGAGTCAGGTGGATACTATGGTATTTGTTGATTTTATAGGTGAAAATGGAAACCAAGTCACAGTTGATAGGAAGTGAATCTTACTGAGGTAGACTCTACCCACTCCAGTATTCTGGCCTGGAGAATTCCATGGACTGAATAGTCCATGGGGTCACAAAGAGTCGGACACTACTGAGTGACTTTCACTTCACTAGACTTGTTTACTTTCCCGTATCTGTATTTCCCAAGCTTTTAACCAAGGAATTCATAATGGCTCCCATATTTGGAAACATTTGCCTATCAGAATACATTATAACAAATAATTTGTGTTCTTTTTATTTTTCATATACTGAGCTGTGAGTCAGCTTTGAGTCAGTGTTTTAAGGCTAGTAGCATGACTACAACCAAAGGCAAAGATACGTAAACTTTACCTCAGAGAGGGCTAAGTGTATGTATGATTTCTTACAGATGTTCTGAAAAATTTAAACTGGCTCAGGAATCACTTGTCCTTTCACTGTAGACATCTGCAGGTCTAGTGACCTCAAATAAGGAATTGCTATGCTATATGTTACCTTCTCCAAACTGTTGGTTCATGAGGGTCACTGGGGATTGGCTTCTGAAGTCTGTTGATGAGCTCTGAGACTTTTTTTTCATTGTCTTAGATACCTTTATATATAAAAGGGAAACTTAGAGGTAATCTAGCTTCCCAAGTGTTGCCAGCAGTAAAGAACCAGCCAATGCAGGAGACCTAAGAGACTCAGGTTTGGTCCCTGGGTCAGGAGGATCCCCTGGAGGAGGGCATGGCAACCCACTCCAGTATTCTTGCCTGGAGAATCCCATGGGTAGAGGAGCCTGGCAGGCTACAGTCCATAGGGTCGTACAGAGTCGGATATGGCTGAAGCGACTTAGCATGCAGAAGTAATCTGGTCTTGTTTGTTGTTCATGCACTCATTTGTTTCCAACTCTTTGCAACTTCATGGACTGCAGCATGCCAGGCTTCTCTGTGCCTCACTGTCTTCTGGAGCTTGCTCAAACTTATGTCCATCGAGTTGGTGATGCCATCCAACCATCTCATCCTCTGTTGCCCCCTTCTCCTCTTGCCTTCAATCTTTCCCAGCATCAGGATCTTTTCTAATGAGTTAACTCTTTACATCATGTGGCCAAAGTATTGGAGCTTCAACATCAGTCATTTCAATAAATATTCAGGATTGATTCATTTAGGATTGATTGGTTTGATCTCCTTGCAGTCCAGGGGATTCTCAGGAGTCTTCTCCAGCACCACAGTTCAAAAACATCAATTCTTTGACACTCAGCCTTCTTTATGGTCCAAGTCTCACATCGGTACATGACTACTGGAAAAACCATAGCTTTGACTAGATGGACCTTTGTCAGTAAAGTAATGTCTCTGCTTTTTAACACACTGTCTAGGTTTGTTATAGCTTTCCTTCCAAGGAGGGAGCATCTTTTAATTTCATGGTTGCAGTCACCGTCCGCAGTGATTTTGGAGCCCAAGAAGATAAAGTCTGTCATTTTCTATTTTTTCCCCATCTATTTGCCATGAAGTGATGGGACCAGATACCATGATCTTAGTTTTTTGAATGTTGAGTTTTAAGCCAACTTTTTCACTCTCCTCTTTCACCTTCATCAAGAGACTCTTTAGTTCCTCTTTGCTTTCTGCCATAAGGGTGGGGTCATCTGCATATCTGAGGTTATTGATATTTCTCCTGGCATTCTTGATTCCAGCTTGTGTTTCATCCAGCCTGGCATTTCGCATGATGTACTCTGCATATAAGTTAAGTAAGAAGGGTAGGGGTTTTAAAATTTTATTTATTTAAGAAATGTCTTTGAAGTTTATTGTCTTCTGGCACCTAGTATTATTAATGATAATTCTTCTGACAGTTGTTTGGTTTTTAATTTTTAGCCACACCCCAAGGCAAGTGGGCCCTTAGTTCCCCAAACAGGGACCAAACCTGTGCCCCCTGCACTGGAAGGCAGAGTCTTAACCTCTGGACCTCAAGGGAAATCCCTAGAGGGTTTTTAAAAAACAGATTTATTGAGATCTAATTCACTTGCCATACAGTTAACCCATTCAGAGTGGGTTTTGTTTTTTTTTTATATTCATAGGGTTATACAACCATCATTATGCTTCAGAACATTTTTGGTCTCCTTTCAAGAAACTACTTATTAGCAGTCACTTCCCATCACCTTATCCAGCCTTAAGTAATTACGTTCTCTCTCTGTGGAAGTAAAATTTATGTAAATGGAATCATACAATATGTGGTCTTCAGCTTTTATTTAGCCTAATATTTTCAAGGTTCATCCATGTTATGGCATCAGTACTTCATTCCTTTTTTATGTCAGGATAATATTCCATTGTGTGGGTATACTACATTCTTTTAGTCTGTTCATCATTTGATGGACTTTTTTGCTATTATGAATAATGTTCCTTTGAGCAAATTTTTCTGTGGACTTATGTTTTCATTTCTCTTGGGTATATACCTAGTAGAGCAATTGCTGAGTCATGAGGTAATTCTATATTTAACTTTTTGAGGAACTTTGAAATTATTTTCCAAAGTGGCTATACCATTTAATATTCCTGCTAGCTATAATGTATGAAGGTTCCAGTTTCTATACATTTTACCAATGTTTGTTATTGTCTGTCTTTTGATTATAGCCATTCTAGTAGGCGTAATTGTTGTTGCTTAGTTGCTAAGTCATGTCTGACTCTTTGCGGCCCCATCGACTGTAGCTTGCCAGGCTCCTCTGTCCATGGAAGTTTTCAGGCAAGAATACTGGAGTGGTTTGGCCTTTGCTTCTCTGGGGATGGATCCAACCCAAGTCTCCTGCCTGGCAGGCCGATTCTTTACCACAAAACCACCTGGGAAGCCTTTAGTAGGTATGAAGTGGTATCATATTGTGGCTTTGATTTGCATTTCCCTAATAGCTTAGGATGTTGAGTGCTTTTGTGTGTGCTTATTGGCTGTTTGCATATCTTCTTTGGAGAAATGGCTATTCAAATCCTTTACCCATTTTTAAATTGGATTGTCTTTTTCCTGTTGAGTTGTAAGAGTTCTTTTTTTTTTTTGGCTCTGCTGAGTCTTAATTGTCATGGGTACTTCTCTAGTTGTGGTACGTGGGCTCTTTAGTAATGGCATGAAGGCTTAGTTGCCCCATGGCATGTGGGATCTTAGTTCCTCAACCAGGTATCAAACCCATGTTCCCTGCATTGGAAGGCAGATTCTTAACCACTGGGCCACCAGGGAAGTCCCATAAAAGTTCTTTATACATTTATCTTATCAGCTATATGATTTGCAAATATATGCAGTATTTTTCCCACTCTGAGGTGATTCTTATGTGCTCTAAATTTTGAGAACCACTGAAGTGGTAAAAAAGAATAAGAACTTTGAAGATAGACCAGAAATTGAAACCCAGCTCTGCCACTTATTAGCTGGATCATCTAGGACAAACCACTAAGTTCTCTGAGCCTCATATTTCATGTATGTAAAATAAGGTTAATGCCTAACATTTTGCTGCTCTGTAAAGAGTTAAACAAGTTAGGTAAAACGCCAAGCATGGTAGATGTTCACCATTGGTTGCTTCAGGATGTCTTATGCAAGATAACAAAGTAAGTTATTGTGTGTTTTTCTTTAAATTTAGTTTTAATTTATTTTTAGTTGAGGGATAGTTTCTTTTCAGTGTTGTGTTGGCTTCTGCCATACATCAGTATGAATCAGCCATAGGTATGCATGTGTCCCTTCCCTCTTGAATGTCTCTTCCACCCCATCCCGCTTCTCTCGGTTGTGACAGAACACCAGTTTGAGCTCCCGGAGTCATACAGCAGATTCCCACTGGCTGTCTATATTTATTGTGTTTTATTAATTCTCATAAGCATATATTTTTACATTCTTACATTTCTAAAATCTGGATTCATCTTATAGTTGCTTTTGTTTGTGATGTGGTTGTTGTTTCTTCATGCACAGAACTTGCAGAGTAGTTTTCAGCAGTCTTGGAAGAAAAATCCCAGAGATATGGTTTGAATACAAATGTTGGATCATCCAGGCTTTTCATGGCACAGAAGATGATATTGTGTGGAAAGACAGTAATGACTGATTTCAGAAAAGTGATTCAGAAGAATTTGAACCTGAATGTGACCAATTTATTCACCAATTTATTACTTTTACCTTTTAAAAATTATGCACAGGAGCAATGTATGCTAAAAATCTAACGAAGTTTAAGAGCTCTTTTAATAAGTTGTGATACAGCATTGAATCAATTTAAATGGGAGCATTTTTTCTTAGTGTAACACAGTGTGATTTGTAATCAGTGGAGTTTTAGATAATGAAAATTGGAAGTTGCAAGTCAGGTTCTGGACCCTGGTCTTTTTTGTTCATTCAGCAAATATTATTGTTTCTCAATCTAGTATTCTTTCAAATTAGAATTTAAAAATGAAGTAAATCATGAGAGGGAGAATTTTTTTTAAACAGAGTTAGATGGAATTAAACTAAGGAGTAATAGTGAAAGTTACCCACCACTTGGGTTAAGAACAGAAGTGCTGAAGAATTTTTATGTGCGATTTTCCTTGATTTGGTCTTTTTAGCCACAGTTATTGCCTGGAAAATCCCATGGACGGAGGAGTCTGGTAGGCTGCAGTCCCTGGGGTCCCGAAGAGTTGGACAGACTGAGCGACTTCACTTTCTCTTCTCACTTTCATGCATTGGAGAAGGAAATGGCAACCCACTCCAGTGTTCTTGCCTGGAGAATCCCAGGGATGGGGTCGCACAGAGTTGGACACGACTCAAGTGACTTAGCAGCAGCAGCAGCATATGAATATGGAGATCGTAAAGGTGATCTGAGTGGTAGGGTAGCTGATCACAGCTACTGGAATGAGCCCTAGCTTAGAGATATACAACATGGATATGAATCCTAGTTGTTAATCTTTATTAATTATGTGACTTTGGGCACAAGTCACTTAAACTTCTCTGAGCCTCATGTTTCTTATCAGCAATGATAATTTTAATACCCTATGGGGCTATTTTGATAATTAAAGTAGCTCACATAAAAGCTTTCTTGCCTAGTGCATAGAACACAGTAGATGCTCAAGTGCATGTGGAATGTAATTTTGTTAAGTAATTAAGAACATCAGTTCAGAAATCATGGTCTTTGACTTATTCATCCTGTAAAGAGTTAACCTGTGAATTAAAAAATGTAATGAACCTCAAGGATAAACTGTTAAGCAATGCTAAAGAATTTCCTCCACCAAGTTCAGCAGTCTTAGGTACCTTCCATCTTTCTATGTGTTGCTAATGATTCACCTTGTGATTGCAGATGACATATGCAATTCTAACCATGCTAATCTCATGCAACATTAGGTGGAAAAAGAGGAAGTTCAATTTTTCCTTATGCAAAATTTCTCTCCTTACCTTCCCTCCTTTCCTTCTATGAGGGGAGACAATTTCTACCAGAAATTTTCCCAAAAGACTTTCTCTTGTATCTTGTTGCTTGAGTTTGCTTCATATGCCCTTGCAGCCTAGCTGCAGAGGAGGCTGGGAATGTGATTACCTTTTTGGAGAAGTGGTCCTTGCCAGTGAGAAATAGATATTGGTGGCAATAATACAGCTTTTCCACATTACTTATTGCCCTGTTTGCCACAGGGGACCCATTTCTAGTTTACTCCTAGTAGTTCCCATAAAAGTGTAAAAGATATGTTAATGTTAGATTATGAAAGATATATCTAGAATTCCAGTTGTTCCAAGAAGATTAGGAATAAGAGATTCTTTAGAAACCATTTGTATCTCCTTTCAATTCCTTTGAAGTTCACTGACTTAGGTCAAGAGCAGGTTTTTGCATTTACCATAAGTAATGGGCCAGTAGGCCAGTGGCCTCTTAGGATTCTCCTCTTAAAAACACAGGAGTGGTTAATGATCTTGCCACTTTTGGCCTTCTGATAATTTGGGGAAATCATGGTCTAAGGACCCTCCAGGTAGTAGCATTTTTCTGAAGTCCTTTTACTTCTCAGGTGAAAGCATTAATAAGTAGTAAAGTGGCTAAACTGAAAGCTGGGAAGGACAAATAGGAGCTTGAATTATTCCTAGCTGAATAACTTAACCGTTAATAATTGAGGATTGGCAATTGAGTCTTGAATGTATGAAATATGAAGCCTTTTACCTGAGGAGGCCTGTGGTGCTAAGTTGATGTTTGTCTTTGTAAATTCTTTGAATGCCCATTTGAATCTCACAGATGCTGTTTGTTGGTGTCAGTCTTCAGGAATGATCTGATGGATAAGCAGGAGCTAGTTTGTAAGTCTGATTTGTGCTGTTGACTCTTGAGTGACTAATATGGGAAGTAGGCACAGAAACTTGTGACCATCTCCTTTGTTCCATTGCTGCAGATTTCCTGTCCTGTGTTGGTCAGGACTGACTTAATAGAATATTAGCTGATGTTTTTATTTCATTTTATTGTTTCTTCATAATATTCTTCATTATACTTTAACATTCCATTTGATCTCATTTTCGGCATTCATGTGCGAGTATCTTGTCATCTGGATGTTTTCTGTTTTGTGAGTAATCCCAATTCAAAAAGAAAATTATTTCTGGTGTTAAAGAAAAGTGTTATCACATCTGTGGTCCCACAGGAAATAACTGGGAATGTATACCCCTCGATTATATTTTAGTGTTGTTTACCCCCCACTAGTAGCTGGGAAAGGAGATGAGAGGCAGAGACTTTTAAAAATAAATTTTTTTTTTGCTATACCCCACAGCATGTGGGACCTTAGTTCTCCGATGGGATTGAACCAGTGCCCCCTGCATTGTGAGGCCGAGTCTTAACCACTGGCCAATCAGGGAAGTCCCTTAGACTTTTTATTGTATGCATTTTTGTGTAAGTTTGAATATGTGAATATTATATACTCTTAAAACTAAAACTAAATGATTCAGTATTGGTAAAAAAAAAAATTTTTTTTAAGCTCTACCATTAAGTGTCAATGTAGCATTTATTTATTTATTTAATTTTTTGGTTGCGCTGCATCTTTGTTGCTGGTCATGGGCTTTCTCTAGTTGTGGCGAGTGGGGGCTACTCTTCATTGCAGGCACCAGCTTCTCATTGTGGTGATTTCTCTTGTTGCAGAGCACAGGCTGTAGGTGCATGGGCTTCAGTATTTGCAGCATTCAGGCTCAGTAGTTGTGGCACATGGGCCTAGTTCCTCAGCATGTGGAATCTTCCCAGGCCAGGGATTGAACCTGTGTCCCTTGTCTTGGCTGGTGGATTTCTATCTACTGTACCACCAGGGAAGTCCAGTATTGGTAAATATTTTATTGCATGTCTTTTAGAGAGAATATGCTGTAAGAGTTTGTATTAGTTGATGATAAAATGTCATTTTTGGCTTTCTTTTAGTTTATTTTTTCATTTTCGGCCTTTAATTAGTATTTAATGAAGTTATTTTCATCACTAATAGACTTTACAGTTTATTTCTAATATATAGCAAATATTAAGAACACTTGATTCACAAACTTCTGTTTGTGAAATGACTGATCTCAAGCAGGTTATAATTCAGAGTTGGAGAAACAGGCTTTGTGTACTACTGTGTTCCTTTCTTTCTGTGTTTTTTAATTGTTTTGTCTTCAAACAAGCAAACATTGGGTGGTTAGATTCATGTCAGGCTCAAATTTTATTTTAGTTAACTTTATTCAGAGGTTTTATATCATAGTCATCATTTAACATATTGTTTCTATGGTAAAATGTATTTTGCATTATTAGCCAACTTTCTTGTTGGGGAATTCTTTTCGTCTGCTTTACTGTAGAGGTATTTTATATACTAGTTTTCTCAGCTCTATTGACCTAACTGAATATTTTTGGTATTCCATTTTCTTCTCTTGCAATTTTAGCTATACCTGTCTGTTTTGCAGGTGGTGGTTTTAGGTGCTACATCATGCATCTTTAACCTATCATTGTTTATCTTGAGTTAATATTACTAGATTGGTGAAAAGTAGTTGTGGTTTCGGACCATGAATTTTAAATCATTATAACTAGATGCAGACATATCTTTATTAATCAAAATAGGACTATAACTAGATGCAGACATATCTTTATTAATCAAAATAGGAACCATTACAATCAACACATTTTTGCCAACGAGAAATAAGTCTATTTATGCCTGTAGCTTAAAAATGCATGCCTTGGGATTCGATGAACTCTTGGAAAGCATTTTCTGCCTCCTGCTGGTTGTGGAAGCATTTTGCCTGCAAAAAGTTGTTGAGATGCTTGAAGAAGTGGTAGTCGGTTAGAGAGAGGTCAGTTGAATATGGCAGATGAGGCAATACTTCATAGCCCAGTTTGTTCAACTTTTGAAGTGTTGGTTGTGCAGTGTGCATTGTGGAGATTGAGGCCCTTTCTGTTGACCAATGCCGGCTGTAGGCGTTGCAGTTTTCGGTGCATCTCATCAATTTGCTGAGCATACTTTTCCGATGTAATGGTTTCACCAGGATTCAGAGAGCTGTAGTGGATCAGACTGGAGCAAGCCACCAGTGACCATGAATGGTGCAAGTTTGGCGTTGGTTCTCAGTCCATTCACTGAGCTGGTTGTCACATAAAAACCCACTTTTTGTCGCAAATAACCACCGATTGAGAAATGGTTCGTTGTTGTTGCATAGAAAAAGAGAAGATGACGCTTCAAAAAAATGATTGTTTTTTTATTTGCAGTCAGCTCATGAGGTACCTACTTATCTAGCTTTTTCATCTTTCCAATTTACTTCCAATGCCGAATGACCATAGAATGGTCGACACTGAGTTCATGGGAAACTTCTTGTGTAGCTATAAGAGGATCAGCTTCAGTGATCAACAATCAGCTGATTGTTGTCAGCTTTTGGTGGTCAGCCACTATGCTTCTCATCTTCAAGGCTCTTATCTCCTTTGCAAAACTTCTTGAACCCCACTGCACTGTATGTTTGTTAGCAGTTCCAGGGCCAAATGTATTGATGTTGTGCATTGTCTCTGTTGTTTTATGACCCATTTTGAACTTGAATAAGAAAATCACTCAAATTTGCTTTTTGTTTAACATCATCTCTATAGTCTAAAATGGATATAAAATAAATAGCAAGTAATAATTCATTAGCAAATAACATAAAGCAAGAAATACACATTAAAGTGATATATAACATAACCACATTTATTTAAGAATATATTCCAATATCAAATGGCAAAGTTCAGCAGTGTAAAACCGCAATTACTTTTGCACCAGTCTAATAAAAAGTGTAATGCGATATCTCATTGTGGTTTAAATTGCATTTCCATTTAGTGTATCTTGACGTTCAAGTCTGCTAGTGACAATTTAGTTTTGTTTTATGTGAAAATTTCATCATATAGTCATTTTGAGGGTATAGTTGCTGGGTAATGATTGCTGGCTTGACAGTTTATTAAAATTGAAGTGTAGTTGGTTTACAATGTTATACTGTATAGCAAAGTGATTCAGTTATATATATACATATACATATATATATGTGTGTGTGTAGTCTTTTCAAATTATTTTCCATCATAGGATTTGACTATAGTTCCCTTTGCTATATAGTAGCAAACCTTGTTGTTTAGCTACTTTATTTTTTATTTATTTATTTTTTTAATAATTTTATTTATTTATTTGGCTGCATCAAGTTTTAGTGGCTGCACGTGGGGTCTTTGTTGAGCCATGTGTGATCTTTTGTTGTGGTGCAAGGACTCTAGTAGTGGCTCAACGGCTCGGTAGTTGCAGGACACAAGCTCTCTAGTTGTGTTGAGCAGGCTCCAGAGCTTTGGGACTCAGTAGTTGTTGTGCATGGGTTTAGTTGCTCTGCAGCATTTGGGATCACAGTTCCCTGACCAGGGATTGAACCCGGGTCTTCTTTATTACAGGGTGGATTCTTAACCACTGGACCGCCAGGGAAGTCCCATTTATCTATTTTATATATAGTAGCGAGTACCTGTTAACACTCCTATTTTATCACTCTCAGCCCTTTTCCCCCTTTGGTAACTCTGTTTTCTGTGTCCTCTGTTTATGTTTTGTAAATAAGTTCATTTGTATCATTTTTTAGATTTCTTATATAAGTGATACCATATGATATTTGCCTTTTTCTGTCAGATTTTACTTAGTATAAAAATCTTCAAGTCCATCCATGTTGCTGCAAATGGCATTTTTCATTCTTTTTTATAACTGAAAGATATTCCATTTTATTTATATGCCCTGTCTGCTTTATCCATTCATTTGTTGATGGGCATTTAGGTTGTTTTCATATGTATTGTAAATAGTGCTGCTATGAACATTGAGGTGCACGTATCTTCAAATTAAGAGTTTTCTCTGGATGTTTGCCTGCAAGTGGGATTGCTAGGTCATATGGTAGCTCTGCTTTTAGTTTTTGTGGAACCGCCATATTGTTTTCCATAGCAACTGTATCAGTTTACATTTCCACCAACAGTTTGAAGTATTCTAAAGTGTTCCCTTTTCTCCACATCCTCTCCAGCATTATTATCTGTAAGCTTTTGATGATAGCCATTCTGACCAGTGTGAAGTGATACCTCATTGTAGTTTTAATTTGTATTTCTCTAATAGTCAACATTGTTGAGCATCTTTCCATATGCTTGTTGGCCATCTATATGTCTTCTTTGGAGAAATGTCAGTTTAGGTCTTCTGCCCAATTATTGATTTTTTTGTTTTTTTGATATTGAGCTGTTTGAACTATTTCTATATTTTGGAAATTAAACCCTTTCTGGTCACAGCATTTGCAAATATTTTCTCTCTGGGAAATATTTCTCACCATTCTGTAGGTGGTCTTTCATTTTGTATACATTTCCTTTGCTGTGCAAAAGCTTGTAAGTTAGTTTAGATCCCCTTTGTTTATTTTTGCTTTTATTTCTAGGATATACCACGTTTCATTTATCCATTCATCAGTTGATGGACGTTTGGGTTGTTTCACTCTTGGCTATTATGAATAAGCCTTCTGAGAACATTCATGTACACGTTTTCCCCATATACGTGTGTTTTTACTTTTTTTTTTTTAACAGCAAGGCAATTTGAATAGATTGAATTTTTTTTTTTTTTTTTTTAGTTGGAGGCTAATTACTTCACAACATTTCAGTGGGTTTTGTCATACATTGATATGAATCAGCCATAGATTTACACGTATTCCCCAATAGATTGATTTTTTAATTTATTTATTTTTGGCTGTGCTGAGTCTTCATTGCTGCTGGCAGGCTTTCTCTAGTTATGGTGAGTTATGGCTACTCTTTGTTGTGGTGTGTGGGCTTCTCATTGTGGTGGCCTCTATTATTGTAAAGCACAGGCTCTAGGTGCATGGACTTCAGTACTTCAGAATTGCGGGCTCAGTAGTTGTGGAACATAGGCTTAGTTGCCACGCTACATGTGAAATCTCCCTGGACCAGGAGTTGAACCCGTGTCCCCTGAATTGACAGGCAGATTCTTAATCACTGGATGACGAGGGAAGTCCTATTTTCATTTCTTTTGGAAATATACCTACTTGTGGAATTGCTTGGTGATTTTTTTTTTTACTCTGTCTTTATTTTTATTTATTTATTTGGCTGCATGGCATGCAGGATTTTAGTTCTCTGACCAGAGATCGAACCTGTTCCCCCTGCAGGGGAAGCACAAGGTCTTAACCACTGGACAGTCAGGGAAGTCCCTTTTTTCTCTGTCTTTAAATGTTCAAGGAAGTGCCAGACTGTTTACCAAAGGGACTACATCATTTTATTTTATTTTTTTTTCATTTATTTTTATTAGTTGGAGGCTAATTACTTTACACTATTGTAGTGGGTTTTGTCATACATTGACATGAATCAGCCATGGATTTACATGTATTCCCCATCCCGATCCCCCCTCCCACCTCCCTCTCTACCCGATCCCTCTGGGTCTTCCCAGTGCACCAGGCCCGAGCACTTGTCTCATGCATCCAACCTGGGCTGGTGATCTGTTTCACCCTTGATAATATACATGTTTTGATGCTGTTCTCTCTAAACATCCCACCCTCGCCTTCTCCCACAGAGTCCAAAAGTCTGTTCTGTACATCTGTGTCTCTTTTTCTGTTTTGCATATAGGGTTATCATTACCATCTTTTTAAATTCCATATATATGTGTTAGTATACTGTATTGGTCTTTATCTTTCTGGCTTACTTCACTCTGTATAATGGGCTCAGTTTCATCCATCTCATTAGAACTGATTCAAATGAATTCTTTTTAATGGCTGAGTAATATTCCATGGTGTATATGTACCACAGCTTCCTTATCCATTCATCTGCTGATGGGCATCTAGGTTGCTTCCAGGTCCTGGCTATTATAAACAGTGCTGCGATGAACATTGGGGTGCACGTGTCTCTTTCAGATCTGGTTTCCTCAGTGTGTATGCCCAGAAGTGGGATTGCTGGGTCATATGGCAGTTCTATTTCCAGTTTTTTAAGAAATCTCCACACTGTTTTCCATAGTGGCTGTACTAGTTTGCATTCCACCAACAGTGTAAGAGGGTTCCCTTTTCTCCACACCCTCTCCAGCATTTATTGTTTGTAGACTTTTGGATAGCAGCCATCCTGACTGGCGTGTAATGGTACCTCATTGTGGTTTTGATTTGCATTTCTCTGATAATGAGAGATGTTGAGCATCTTTTCATGTGTTTGTTAGCCATCTGTATGTCTTCTTTGGAGAAATGTCTGCTTAGTTCTTTGGCCCATTTTTTGATTGGGTCATTTATTTTTCTGGAATTGAGCTGCAGGAGTTGCTTGTATATTTTTGAGATTAATCCTTTGTTTCTTCATTTGCTATTATTTTCTCCCAATCTGAGGGCTGTCTTTTCACCTTGCTTATGGTTTCCTTTGTTGTGCAAAAGCTTTTAAGTTTCATTAGGTCCCAGACTTTATTTTTTTCCCCAAAAAATCTGGGAGGTGGGTCATAGAGGATCTGGCTGTGATTTATGTCGGAGAGTGTTTTGCCTATGTTCTCCTCTAGGAGTTTTATAGTTTCTGGTCTTACATTTAGATCTTTAATCCATTTTGAGTTTATTTTTGTGTATGGTGTTAGAAAGTGTTCTAGTTTCATTCTTTTACAAGTGGTTGACCAGTTTTCCCAGCACCACTTGTTAAAGAGGTTGTCTTTTTTCCGTTGTATATCCTTGCCTCCTTTGTTGAAGATAAGGTGTCCATAGGTGCGTGGATTTATCTCTGGGCTTTCTATTCTGTTCTCTTGATCTATATTTCTGTCTTTGTGCCAGTACCATACTGTCTTGATGACTGTGGCTTTGTAGTATAGTCTGAAGTCAGGCAGGTTGATTCCTCCAGTTCCATTCTTCTTTCTCAAGATTACTTTGGCTATTCGAGGTTTTTTGTATTTCCGTACAAATTGTGAAATTATTGTTCTAGTTCTGTGAAAAATACCGTCGGTAGCTTAATAGGGATTGCATTGAATCTATAGATTGCTTTGGGTAGTATAGCCATTTTGACAATATTGATTCTTCCAATCCATGAACATGGTATATTTCTCCATCTATTTGTGTCCTCTTTGATTTCTTTCATCAGTGTTTTATAGTTTTCTATGTATAGGTCTTTTGTTTCTTTAGGTAGATATACTCCTAAGTGTTTTATTCTTTTTGTTGCAATGGTGAATGGTATTGTTTCCTTAATTTCTCTGTTTTCTCATTGTTAGTGTATAGGAATGCAAGGGATTTCTGTGTGTTAATTTTATATCCTGCAACTGACTACATCATTTTACATTCTGACAACGAAATATTTTTCTAATTTCTCATGTTCTTGTCAACACTAGTTGTTGTCAGTTCAGTTCAGTCACTCAGTTGTGTCCGGCTCTTCGCAGTGCTATGGACCACAGCGCACCAGGCCTCCCTGTCTATCACCAACTCTTGGAGTCTATTCAGACTCATCTCCATTGAGTTGGTGATGCCACCCAACCATCTCATCCTCTGTTGTCCCCTTCTCCTCCTGCCTTCAATCTTTCCTAGCATCAGGGTCTTTTCAAATGAGTCAGTTCTTTGCATCAGGTGGCCAAAGTATTGGAATTTCAGCTTCAACATCAGTCCTTCCAATGAATATTCAGGACTGATTCCCTTTAGGATGGACTGATTGGGTCTCCTTGCAGTCCAAGGGACTCTCAAGAGTCTTCTCCAACACCATAGTTCTAAACCATCAATTCTTCGGCACTCAACTTTCTTTATAGTCCAACTCTCACATCCATACATGACTGTTGGAAAAACCGTAGCCTTGACGAGACGGACCTTTGTTGGCAATGTAATGTCTCTGCTTTTTAATATGCTGTCTAGGTTGGTCATAACTTTCCTTCCAGGGAGTGTCTTTTAATTTCATGGCTGCACTCACCATCTGCAGTGATTTTGGAACCCAGAAAAATAAAGTCAGCCACTGTTTCCACTGTTTCCCCATCTATTTGCCATGAAGTGATGGGACTGGATGCCATTATCTTAGTTTTTTGAATGTTGAGCTTTCAGCCAACTTTTTCACTCTCCTCTTTCACTTTCATCAAGAGGCTCTTTAGTTCTTCATTTTCTGCCGTAAGGGTGGTGCCATCTGCGTATCTGAGGTTATTGATATTTCTCCCAGCAATCTTGATTCCAGCTTGTGCCTCACCCAGCCCAGCATTTCTCATGATGTACTCTGCATATAAGTTAAATAAGCAGGGTGACAATATACAGCCTTGACGTACTCCTTTCCCAGTTTTGAACCAGTCTGTTGTTCCTTGTCCAGTTCTAACTTTTGCTTCCTGACCTGCATACAGGTTTCTCAAGAGGCAGGTCAGGTGGTCTGGTATTCCCACCTCTTTCAGAATTTTCCACAGTTTGTTGTGATCCACACAGCCGAAGGCTTTGGCATAGTCAATAAAGCAGAAATAGATGTCTTTCTGGAACTCTCTTGCTTTTTTGATGATCAGCGGATGTTGGCAATATGATCTCTGGTTCCTCTGCCTTTTCTAAAACTAGCTTGAACATCTGGAAGTTCATGGTTTGCATATTGCTGAAGCCTGGCTTGGAGAATTTTGAGCATTACTTTACTAGCGTGTGAGATTGTACATTAGTTACATCTCAGAGCCTCCCAACAACAATACATTTTGTCATCATTGTTGTCATCATCATCACCCCCAGTTTATAGAGAAGGAGACTGTCAGATTGGTTAAGTGACTTGCCCAAGATCACAGTACTGAGTGATGAAACATCTGGATTTGAACCTGTGTGTATGCCTGATTTTAAAATTTAAGTTGTCTCATTGAAAATTACTGGTATTTATTGTTTGAAATCAAGTGAAATTTCATAGTGTTTCCAAGCAGTGAGAGCACCTATGTAGATAGATATTTTCTCAGTCTTTATTAGATTTTGGCAGAAATCCATTGACTATAGGAACATCGTTTCCCTAGTTTTGATAGTTGTACTCAGTTTTCTTAAAAGTAGAAGGCAGACATCTTTCAGGATTATTTTAAATAAATGGGGCACAGCATTTTTAGTGCCTACTTGTCTAGATATTTGGGAGGGGGTGTCTTGTTTCAAGAGTTACTACTTAGAATAGATACAAAAGAAGTGGTGTAAGATTCAATGCCTTGCAAATCTTTCAGTCTGGCTAATTATTACAGGATGGAAGAAGGTCCACTGGGTGGAATTTCATGGTTTTTCTGATCCAGGATTGTGGAAGTACTATGTGAAAAAATGGAGTTTTAAAAATCTCTTGGCTCTTCCAATAATTATATCTAGGTTAGGTTATATTTTGAAATACTTCCATAGTCAAAATGCCTTTTTTGCGGGTTGTTTTATAAGTTAAGACCAAGATGTTTTGTGGTCACAGGATGAAGGATACCATTTCTGAATAGAGCTAAAGCCTTGCTATGTATCAAGATTTTTTCTGGCCACCTCATGATGTTTATTTTTAACCTTTTGGCAGTGTACCTAAAATAAAATATATTCCACAAATGGCTTAGAATCAGCTCATACTGGGTGGTAGAAATGTGTATATTCTCATGATACTTTATATTAGTAAATTCACTTTAATAAGAGTTTATTTAAATGTTTGAAGCTAATGTTATGAAAGTATTGAAATGCTTTTTATTTAGGAAATAGGTGCTTATTAGCCAATTATTGTTTCATTTTATATAGCTATATGCATGAGGACAAATACTTTCCTGAGGAAAGAATGGTTGTATGTTTACTTTTAGGAAAATAATCATATTTTCAAAGTTTCATTAGTTTATTATTTCTATAAAAAATATAGAAGAATAATGGTGGCAAATTGTAAAACTTTGTTAAGGCTTTAAAAATGGCTTTGATGATGGCCTGTTTTGTTAATATAACATCTTTTGACATTTGGTCTAGTCTTGATATATTAGCACATGTACTAAAATTAAGTCTTCACACCTCCTATATTTTATATATCAGTGTTGTTTTAAGGAAGGAGAAAGCGAGGAAAAAGACCTCACTATTTAATTTTATGAGTAACTGTCAGGCAGAAAGCTGTGAAAAATTTATGATGTACTATCTTTTAAATGTACAGTGTAATTCAAGTGTGAGGAATAAGATATATCTTGCACTAATGGTATTTAAAGACAAATAGTAGGAGATTATGTTTGCTTTAATTTGCATCCTTTAGAAATAAAAATTTTCATTTAATTAAATTGTTTGATATTTGTTCTTTGCCATGATCTCAAAAGAATGTGTGTTCCATTTCAATAAAAGATTGTCTGACTAATGAATGTTTCCCACTCTTTTCCTGGCAAAGAAGACTTGGCATCTTAATTGGGTCTTAAACATTATATATCATAAACGGAAGCATTTAGAGTCATGGTATTCAAAGGTGAACTTGATTATGGATATCCTGACAAAATGATTTGGCAACTTGGTTAATTCTGATAAATCTTAATGAAAGGTAACTTTTTTTTTTACTTAAAAATGCAGTTTTAGTTGGTATTTTTTACTACTTTCATTCAGGTCTTTTGTGTGTGTGTGTGTACATGTGCCATGAGATGAACATTTTTAAAAATGAGAGGACATAGTAATCTTCCGTTATCATGCAACTTTTACTGAACTGAACTGATACTATTTAAAGGATGTTATGATAAAATGCATTGGAAGAATTCTTGTGACTGTCTTCATCTTAGGGCCTATTTTTTTTAAAAATTATTTATTAGGCTTCACTGGCTCTTAGTTGCAGCATATGGGCTCTAGTTCCCTAACCAGGACTTGAACCCCAGACCCTTGCATTGGGAGCTTGGAGTTTTAGCCACTGGACCACCAGGGAAGTCCTTTTTTTCCCCATAGGGCCTATTCATGACAAACTTGGTTTCAATTTCTTTGTGATAAAATTATCTGTTTTCAGGTAACTCATTTTGACATTATTTCTCTTTATTTATACATAAAGAGACAAAGTACATCAAGAGCTTAAAGGCAAAGAAATTTAAACATGCCCAATTAATATGTCAGTTGATCAACACATGTAACTAGAGAAAAAGCAGCTGTATTTTAGGCTGCATTTAATCAATCTGAAAAGTTATGTTCCCTAGCTTTTGTGGTGTTTGGAAGTAGGGGGCAGGGAAAGGAGGAAAGATAGTTATGTAATGAGGAAGGTCATAGAGTTTCTCCAGATTTTTGAATATTGCCATCACAATTTGATGACATTGCCTTCTTTGAAATAGTTTTGAATTCCCAGAATTAAACATAGGTTATTCAGGTATAGGTGCTAACAATGCATTATATAAGGAAGAATCACCTGTGTATGTTACAAATGATTGTCCCTACTCTTAAGATGGAGTAGGAAATGGCAACCCACTCCAATTTTCTTGCCTGGAGAGTCCCATGAATGGAGGGGCCTGGTGAGCCACAGTCCATGGGATTGCAGAGAGTCGGACACAACTGAGCAACTTACACACATACTCTTAAGAATCACAGTTGGTTGATTTGGGGGAGAGATCTGGGCATATATGTATTTAAAGGCATCACAGATGATTCATATTTGTAAATAAAGATGAGAACTGGTGTTATAGGAGTTGCTTAATACACATTTCAGATCTTCTTCCTGACCTTAGGCATTCCAGGAAATATTCCCTTGGCTAAGAGATGCTCTAGGAGAGGTGGATTTCTAAGATGTTTAGAATTATCAATTGGACAGTCAGTCCTGAATAGATTATTTGTAGGTTGAAAATGTCAACAAAGGACTTCCCTGGCAGTCCAGTGGTTAAGACTCTATGCTTTTACTGCAAAGGATGCAGGTTCAGTCCCTGGTCGGGGAATTGAGATCCCACATGCCACATGGTGCAGGCAAAAAAAGAAAGAAAATGTCAGCGAAATAATGTGTGACTTTTCAACTTTATTTTACTTTTAACAAAACCTTGTTCGATTAGTAAGAAGGTGCTGGTCTCGTTTGTTATTTTTTTTCTCCCTTCTTTCATGTGTACATGATTCCTAAAACTATATCTATAATGATTTAATTATTTTGTTTTTGGTGAAACAAAAAAGGATGAGTAGTTTTATAATTTTAATTCTCTGATTCTCAAAGTGCGTTTCCTAGGTTAGTAGTTTCTGTACCGACTAGGAACTTGTTAGAAGAGCGGTATCTCTGGCTTTATCTCTGCTGACTGAAAAAAAATACACAACATGAGAGTTGTGAGTTAAGTTTTATTTGGGACAAAATGAGGATTATAGTTCAGAAGATAGCCTCTCAGATAGCCCCAAGGAACCGCTCTGAGGAGGTAAGAGGAAAGGTCAGCTATATGTGATTTTGGTGAAGGGGGATATGTGCAATCAAGGACACATTTTGGTAGAAGGTTACTGCTAGCCACAAGAAGGTTGCTACTAGTCACAAGAAGCAGATTTCTCTGTTAATGATTTTATTGCTTTTCTAGATAGGAGAAGATGTAAGAAATTGGGCTCATAAAATCGTATCCTGAAGACATCTAACTAACAGGACTTCAGAAGTCCTGTTCTGCCAGTCTTTTCCAGAGAACAGCACCTGATTCCTTATCTCCACCCTAAACTCCTTTCAGGAGTTCACACTCCTTTCAGGCTGTTTGAAGTTTAATAGCTGCATTGACAGTGATCTAATCCTTGTAGAGGCAGATCAGTTCAGTTCAGTCGCTCAGTCGTGTCCGACTCTTTGCGACCCCAGGAATCGCAGCACCCCAGGCCTCCCTGTCTACCACCAACTCCCAGAGCTTACTCAAACTCATGTCCATCGAGTCAGTGATGCCATCCAGCCATCTCATCCTCTGTCGTCCCCTTCTCTTCCTGCTCCCAATCTCTCCCAGCATCAGGGACTTTTCCAGTGAGTCAGCTCTTTGCATGAGGTGGCCAAAGTATTGGAGTTTCAGCTTCAGCATCAGACCTTCCAATGAACACCCAGGACTGATCTCCTTTAGGATGGACTGGTTGGATCTCCTTGCAGTCCAAGGGAATCTGAAGAGTCTTCTCCAACACCACAATTAAAAGCATCAATTTTTCGGCACTCAGCTTTCTTCACAGTCCAACTCTCACATCCATACATGACCTCTGGAAAAACCATAGCCTTGACTAGACGGACCTTTGTTGGCAATGTAATGTCTCTGCTTTTTAATGTGCTGTCTAGGTTGGTCATAACTTTCCTTCCAAGGAGTAAGTGTTTTTTAATTTCATTGCTGCAATCACCACCTACAGTGATTTTGGAGCCTAGAAAAATAAAGTCAGCCACTGTTTCCACTGTTTGCCCATCTATTTCCCATGAAGTGATGGGACCAGATGCCATGATCTTAGTTTTCTGAATGTTGAGCTTTAAGCCAACTTTTTCACTCTCCTCTTTCACTTTCATCAAGAGGCATTTTAGTTCCTCTTCACTTTCTGCCATAAGGGTGGTGTCATCTGCATATCTGAGGTTAATGATATTCCTCCCAGCAATCTTGATTCCAGCTTGTGCCTCACCCAGCCCAGCATTTCTCATGATGTACTCTGCATATAAGTTAAATAAGCAGGGTGACAATATACAGCCTTGATGTACTCCTCTTCCTATTTGGACCAGTTTGTTGGTCCATGTCCAGTTCTAACTGTTGCTTCCTGACCTGCATACAGGTCAGGAGGCAGGTCAGGTGGTCTGGATTTCCCATCTCTTTCAGAGTTTTCCACAGTTTGTGGTGATCCACACAGCCGAAGGCTTTGGCATAGTCAATAAAGCAGAAATAGATGTTTTTTTGGAACTCTCTTGCTTTTTCGATGATCCAGCGGATGTTGGCAATATGATCTCTGGTTCCTGTGCCTTTTCTAAAACCAGCTTGAACATCTGGAAGTTCACTGTTCATGTATTGCTGAAGCCTGGCTTGGAGAATTTTGAGCATTGCTTTACTAGCGTGTGAGATGAGTGCAATTGTGTGGCAGTTTGAGCATTCTTTGGCATTGCCTTTCTTTGGGATTGGAATGACAACTGAACTTTTCCAGTCCTGTGGCCACTGCAGATGGTAAGGGACAATTTTTGGTTAGCTCAGTCCCCTCATTGTCACCAGAAACAAGACTGGGAGCTGACTGTGGCTTGGATCATGAACTCCTTATTGCCAAATTCAGACTGAAATTGAAGAAAGTGGAGGAAACCACTAGACCATTCAGGTATGACCTAAATCAAATCCCTTATTACTATATAGTGGAAGTGAGAAATAGATGTAAGGGACTAGATCTGATAGACAGAGTGCCTAATGAACTATGGATGGAGGTTTGTGACATTGTACAGGAGACAGGAAGCAAGACCATCCCCAAGAAAAAGAAATGCAAAAAAGCAACATGGCTGTCTGAGGAGGCCTTACAAATAGCTGTGAAAAGAAGGGAAGTGAAAAGCAAAGGAGAAAAGGAAGGATATACCTATTTGAATGCAGAGTTCCAAAGAATAGCAAGGAGAGATAAGAAAGCCTTCCTCAGCAATCAATGCAAAGAAACAGGAAAACAACAGAATGGGAATGACTAGAGATCTCTTCAAGAAAATTAGAGATACTAAGGGAACATTTCATGCAAAGATGGGCACAATAAAGGACAGAAATGGTATGGACCTAACAGAAGCAGAAGATATTAAGAAGAGGTGGCAAGAATACTCAGAAGAACTGTACAAAAAAGATCTTCATGACCCAGATAATCACAATGGTGTAATCACTCACGTAGAGCCAGACATCCTGGAATATGAAGTCAAGTGGGCCTTAGAAAACCTCACTACGAACAAAGCTAGTGGATGTGATGGAATTCCAGTTGAGCTATTTCAAATCCTGAAAGATGATGCGGTGCAAGTGCTGCACTCAGTGTGTCAGCAAATTTGGGAAACTCAGCAGTGGCCACAGGACTGGAAAAGGTCAGTTTTCATTCCAATACCAAAGATAGGCAGTGCCAAAGAATGCTCAAACTGCTGCACAATTGTACTCATCTCACACGCTAGTAAAGTAATGCTCAAAATTCTCCAAGCCAGGCTTCAGCAATACGTGAACCGTGAACTTCCAGATGTTCAAGCTGGTTTTAGAAAAGGCAGAGGAACCAGAGATCAAATTGCCAACATCCGCTGGATCATCGAAAAAGCAAGAGAGTTCCAGAAAAACATCTATTTCTGCTTTATTGACTATGCCAAAGCCTTCGACTGTGTGGATCACGATAAACTGGAAAATTCTGAAAGAGATGGGAAATCCAGACCACCTGACCTGCCTCTTGAGAAACCTGTATGCAGGTCAGGAAGCAACAGTTAGAACTGGACATGGACCAACAAACTGGTCCAAATAGGAAAAGGAGTACATCAAGGCTGTATATTGTCACCCTGCTTATTTAACTTATATGCAGAATACATCATGAGAAATGATGAACTGGAGGAAGCACAAGCTGGAATCAAGATTGCTGGGAGAAATATCATTAACCTCAGATATGCAGATGACACCACCCTTATGGCAGAAAGTGAAGAAGAACTTAAGAGCCTCTTGATGAAAGTGAAAGAGGAGAGTGAAAAAGTTGGCTTAAAGCTCAACATTCAGAAAACTAAGATCATGGCATCTGGTCCCATCACTTCATGGGAAATAGATGGGGAAACAGTGGAAACAGTGGCTGACTTTATTTTTCTAGGCTCCAAAATCACTGCAGATGGTGATTGCAGCAATGAAATTAAAAAACACTCCTTGGAAGGAAAGCATATTAGAAAGCAGAGACATTACATTGCCAACAAAGGTCCGTCTAGTCAAGGCTATGGTTTTTCCAGAGGTCATGTATGGATGTGAGAGTTGGACTGTGAAGAAAGATGAATGCCAAAGAATTGATGCTTTTGAGCTGTGGTGTTGGAGAAGACTCTTGAGAGTCCCCTGGACTGCAAGGAGATCCAACCAGTCCATCCTAAAGGAGATCAGTCCTGGGTTTTCATTGGAAGGACTGATGCTGAAGCTGAAGCTCCAGTACTTTGGCCACCTGATGGGAAGAGCTGACTCATTTGAAAAGACACTGATGCTGGGAAAGATTAAGGGCAGGAGGAGAAGGGGAAGACAGAGGATGAGATGGTTGGATGGCATTACCGACTTGATGGACGTGGGTTTGGGTGGACTCCGGGAGTTGGTGATGGACGGGAAGGCCTGATGTGCTGCGGTTCATGGGGTCACAGAGTCAGACACGACTGAGCAATTGAATTGAACTAATTATCATAAATTCTACTGTGGTTTGGGAGGCACTTCTTGACCATTTTGGTTTTGTCCCATGGTGCTAGGAAAGCTCATTCCTAGGTCAGGCAGGGGTTTCGTTGATAACCACACAATGTGCTTTTACTGGACTAGGCCCTGTTACTAGTAGCTGAAGTCCTGGACCACCTGTCACACCACCTGGTATGGTTCAGGAAATGATTCCCTCTGTTGCTTCTTCTCGTATCTAAACTGTTACAATCACTGACCTTATATAGAACTATTTAGTCAGCTGCTTCAAGTCATCTAGTAGTCATATTATCTGAGGCTCATGCACACATTTGGTAATGCAAGAAAGAATAATTTTGTAAAACAGGGAAAATACAAATAATATAGCTAGTAGTGTTAGTAAGGTCATAAGTAAGAATTTAAGCCAAGAACTTCTGCTAGGTGTTGCCTAGTGTATTCCCAGATGGTTTTACTTAGTCTATTCTGTACCAATCGTTATCTTTGGGGAGATTATATTTTGGTATTATTCATAGACACCCAGACCAGTTTCCTAGTATTATTAATATGGTCTCTTGCTTCCCAACATAAGGGGAGCCTTAAATCTAAATAACTGCAGCCTGGTGTTAACCACATAAATCCATTCCACATTGAGGGAGGTTATATTCTTTGGCTGAAATTTTGCTCTTTGTTCTGATTGAGTTTGAGTGACCCTGAAAATAAATTTTTGTTTATGTCCAGGGTCATACAAAGCAGGTATTATTAATTGGCCAGGTGAGGGTATCCCACCTAATAACATCGGCTAGTTGCTTGAACAGAATTATATCTTTTTTCTAGAGTAAATTTCCTAAGGGCTTTTCAGTGAGAGCCTTGGAGGGGAGAAATCCACCAGGGTAGCCCAGAAGTACTAGATACAGGTAATTGACTATAAAGCTAACAATTAGATTAACTTTAACTGTGCATAAGGTTGTGAAATGCATTTAGTTAACAAGCAAAGATGTGAGCAGTTATCAAAGTAATTGGTATACAGGCCTGGTCTTGCATCTTCGGTCACCCGTCTCCCTCAGATGTTGTCATCTTCTCATCCTGGCTTGGTAGTGTCTTCTCTGTTTGTTTTAAGGTCAATCACCCTCTCTATAGGCCGATCCATGCAGGGGCTTGTTCTAAGTGTAAATATTAATTCAAGAGTCTGTTCCCTTCAGTTTTGCTGTATAGGAGGTAGTTAAGAGTATTTGATGTGTCCTCCGTCTAGGTGAGAGATTGCCCTTTAAATTATGTCTCTTCTGGTATACACAACACCCTGGTTTCAGGTCATGGGCATCTGATTTCCATCCAAGGATTATTTAGATAAGCTTTAGAAACAAACTTAGAGTGTTCTTTTAATAATGCAATTAAACTTTGAATTATTTCTTAATTGAATTTATTTTTTACAATAATAAGACATAACAGCAAGGAGCTGTCTGAGAAGTAAGTCTTAGGCAATAAATACAGACCTCAATTAACAAAACTAGAATTTAATATCCACTGAAACATAACACTTTTCTCTCTAAAATTACCCTCATTTCTACTGAATATAGCCAAATTAAGACTAATATGTTTGCAAAATAAATCTGGTTTCAATAAACTTGACCTGATGATTTATATAATTGATCACATGGGCTTTTTAAAAATTGGCTTTGCTGGAACTTTTTATAAGGAATTTCAGATTAAACTTTTTAAAAGTAAAAGAGGCCAGCTTTCCTGGCCTCTTAGATCCAGGAAAGCCATGCCAAAGGCCTGTCACCGATTTCACCTTCAGATCTAGGTGAATTCCTCCCTTTTTGAAGTCCCCCAAATACCTTGAGATTCCTGTTCCTGGTAGGAGATGGCCTTCCTAATTTATCTGATAAAACTGCTGGTAACTTGAGAGTTTTCAACCTCTGGAAGGATCAGGTAGAGAAAAAAGATAAATGTTTCAATTCTGCTTACAAAGGTATAATTTGCCAAATTTCTGTAAGTCATAATTAGCTTGAGGGGAGGGGTTTCCTTATAGCTGAAAAACATAGATTTAAAACTAATAATGTTTCAAACAGAAATCAGTGTGCTACTTGTGAGCGTAACACCTCTAGGAGTCACCCTAGAGTCATTTCAGCCCTCTTATTTGGCTCAGTTTCTCCTTTGTTAGTGTGAGCCACTGTGGATATTCAGATCACTGAATGGCCAATTCTTACACATGACCCCCCCACCCCCCACCCCAGGTTGAGAGCAAGTCTTAATGAGTGGGCTTCACTATAGGACCACTGCATGGTATGAGGACTCTGCCTACATCACTCCTGTAAATATTTCAGTTTCCTGAGGAAGCTGTAACCAATGGGGAGGAATCTTGTCCCTCTTCTT